>NC_138158.1:13131720-13354220 GCF_964199315.1 Orbicella franksi
TTAAAACTCAAAACAGAAGGCCAAACAATATACAGAAAATCTCACCGCAAAGTTACAAAACTCAAATCAAAATCCTACCTTTTCCTGGGTTAACTTAATCGGGTTGTGAACAACCCGGCCCAGGAGCTACGCTTTTAGGCTGGCCTAAATCTATGTATTATCCGTGGAAGAACTGGGTACTATGTCTAAAAATAACTAAGACCGGAGATTACCTTAGTTAGCCCGTGTTTTCACGAGAGATGTTTACCTTGGTTTTGTTTTAACTTTACTGAAGTGAAATTTTTAATCGTGTAAACACATTAGCAAACCTCGGTAAATGGCGGCAAAAACAAAAGTAAGCCAACCTAGGTTGAACATGGTTTAGCTCAGTAACCGACGGTAACCGAGGAAAAGCAGACGTTGTCGCGATATCTTGGTAGCAAGTGTTCATGGGTGCAGGGCGTAAAGAAGAGAAAAACAGACAAAGCAACAAAGCTAAATAGACCCATGTTTAGGCAAAGAAATCCCGGACTGCTGTTTCCCGTTCATCGTCAAGTGCCATAAGCATTTCCTTTCTGTTAGAAGTTCAGTAGCTTAGTAGCAGTGTACAGGCAGGCGTAACTAGAAGAAGACCTACCACAATGGGAGAAAAAAATCATAACTGAGGTCTATGGAGAAGAAAAGCAAATGTTAGAATTTAAAGCGGCGCGCCCCGAATAAGAGGAAGTAGCAGTAAACATTTACGTAGCACGGGCTCCGTGGTTGATGCCGTTTCAGTTTTTTTGCGGGAAGAGGTTCGGCGAGATATCAATATTTTCTTTCCACCATTCACCTACAAAGCTTTACATTTAAGGAGAGTTTGGCTCGACATCACCGCAAGCAAATTGACAACGACCTGCGTTCGGCATTGGAGTAAAGTCAAATTTTATGATTTTCCAATAGTTTCTGAGCAACATTGTAGCAATTGCTTTCCGAGAAAACCTCAAACTGTCCGTTGTATGCGGCCTACTTTAGTTAATTAGTTTCGTGTAAACAGCTTCTCTAATAACTGCGGCTTAGTTACGAAACCTCGGTAAGCAGTAACCGCAGTGAACCTCTCTCGTGAAAACACGGCATAAGAGGACCTATATGGGGGATTCACTCTCTTACCTTGAATTTCTCCCCAGCTTATTGCAGACCTAGATGCTGCAATGAAAAAATACGAAGCAACATGTCCGTTAGGATTAAACAAAAATAGATGTAAATCTAAGAAAACGAAAGAAAGTGAAAGAAAAGCTATGAAACGAAAGGAGGAAGCTGTGGAAAACAGAAAAAAAGGGCGTATAGTATTTGTCTGTCATTGGCAGGAATTTCAACGTAGCAAACAGAAAATATAGAATCTCGCCAGCTATTGTCATATTTTTAACGCACAGTTTTGCATTTGTTACATAATACCTATGAGAATAACGGATTACATTCTAGCGTTTAATTTGTTGCAGTTTTTCAGTTCAGAATGTATTTAACATTATCGTCGTTTCGGTTTCTGCCGTTGCTTATGCTGTTTTTTTTTTGGGGGGGGGGAGCAGGGGGAGGGGCGGGGATTTCCAATGTCTTGATGATCGTGAAATATTTACGGAGCAACAGATTATTTTACATTTCTAGGTCAACGCATTACGTGAGTGGGATTGCTCCACTAAAAGTGGAAACTTGTTTTACTTGCTTTCTGGTCACAGCTCATTTGACGTTTCATTGACAATTCTAATCTTAAATTGACCGTAATCTACAAAAACGAGCACCTTTGTAAATACGCAGGCGTGGGGAACGTTTTCAGCCTTATTCATCTTCGGATTAGTGGCAGTACATTTGTGATCCATGTTAACTGTTTGGAGTTTAGTACTAAGGCTGCATCAAGTTGCTAGACTACGAAAAGAATTGAAATCCGGCAGTTTTTCGCTGTCGTGAGTTTATTTTAAGTCTGGCAAACAACGCATCCCACATGTGATGGACGTTACTGTTCATCAAAACAGTTTTGAACCAAAACTGGACGCTTTGCTGCGTGTACCCAGGCAGTCGTTATACTGAGAAGCACTAGCTATATTGCAATGAATGAGTTGCCAGTAATCGGATACCCGTGTTTGCGCAAAGAACTCTGGGATCGTCAGGGGGCAAACATTGCAAGTCCCTAGGAGGAAATGTATGGCGAAACGTTGTTTCGACGCCCAAAAACATGGTTTTGGGGAGAGATCAACGCTTTTTCGCCGTTGTTTTGTCGCGGATGGATTTTGGCAATGTTGATACATGGAAAATGTAAGTTTTTGTTTGAATAACCGTGAAATAAGTGATCAAATTTACCGATAAACTCCCTTTTGCTTGCGTGAGGTTTATTGTGAAATACATTGAAAAGACTTTTGAAAATTTCAATACACGCCTGATCTCGAGAGGCTACCCGGAGCAAATGGTAGAAAAGACCCTCCGAGAAGTTAAATATAAAGACAGAAAAGAAGCTCTAAAACAGAAATCGAAAATTACAGAGGGAACTACTACCCTTTGTGTCGGACAATTTCACTCAACCGTCAATACCAAACTTTGGAAAGCATAATCACGCACAAATGACACTTTTAAATACAAATACTCAGAGATAAATTCAAGGAGCCACCCTTGATTTGTTATAGAAAAGGAAAATCACTGAAATACGTGCTTGTAAAAGCAAAGCAAAGGCTTTGAGCAACACAGCATGAGTCGCGCGGACTCATTTGTAATTAAATCAACCCCAGACAGTACAATGATCGCCACCGGGTATATTTCCAGTATTATTTGCATGACTGAGCTTTCAAATAAGCCAAAAGTAGCCTGTACACAACTTGAAAGGCTTGACTGGGTTATTTCCTCTCGATTTATACCTAATTAATTTTGTAATATTATCAGACCATTATGCGATGTAAATTTCACATTAAACCTCACGCAAGCAACGGAGTTTATCGGTAGATTTTGTCATATATTTCACGGTTATTCAACCAAAAACTTACATATTCCACACATCACCATTGCCCAAATCCATACGCGATAAAAACGACGGCGAAAAAGCGTTGATCTCTCTCAAAAATTGTTTTCTTGTACTTCGAAACAACTTTCCGCCATACATTTCCTTCTAGCGACTAGCGATGTTTGCCCCCTGACGATCCCAGAGTTCATCGCGCAAACACGGGTCTCCGATTACTGGCAACTCATTCATTGAGCTAAATGTTATGCATTTGAAGTTGTGCGAAATTCAATCGAATCGATGTGCTTAAGGGCCCATTAACCGATCTTTTCGAGCCGTTGCTAAGGAAAATTCAGTCTCATCTAACCTCCTCAGTTTCAGTTAGTTCAGAGTTATTTCATGTGTTTCAACTTTTTCATGACCAGTAACACTAGTGATGACGTCATCAGGCCATGCCCATGGTCATGTGACTAATACAGAAAAAAGGCTCCCAGGCAAATTACTTTCTCGGGATTTTTTTCATTGATTTAATATTTTAATTTCAATCCTCATTACGCTATGCATCGATTTTGTTTCATTTCTAAAAGGTCAGATTTTGAGAGCATTTCAAAATATTGAAAAATTCGTAATTTTATGAAAAAAGCATGATTTCGAAAAAGGAATGCATAGCTATGTTGCCAACGTTGGCTTTAATCGAAATTCGTCGAAAAAGGCCAGATTTAATGAAAAACCGCGTTTCCTTTAGCATCTAAAGAAACCGGAAGTGCGCCCGATATCTATTGGAAGTTACCCTATCAGCGCGTGCGCAATTTACACTACCAGCGCACTTCGGTAAGATCAGACAAAGCCACACGGAGTTAGTTTTACTCTTTCTATTGCTCTTGTCTTTCTGTCTTTCTCTTATTTAGTCTTTACTTGTACTTTTTTTACTTTGCATTTTGCGAAACACAAAGAAAAACATCTAAAATGTATGCGAATTTGCAAGCTTTTGAGTTGTTTTTATTTTCCGTACTCAGGCTGACGTAAGTGACCGGAAGTTAAATTTTACCTCCTTAGCAACGCGCGCGAGCGCGCGCATGAATCGGTTAATGGGCCCTTAAGCTCTTCTGCTTTTGATTTCATTTCTTGGAATCAATTAATAGTTTTATTACTCGTTTGCAGGTCTTTATATCAGCCTATAAACGTTTCAGTCTATTTTCTTCAGCCTTTGTCGTTTTTATTTGCGTTTCTCAAGCAAGCGAGACGTTTTGAATTTCCGAGTTATGGCGGTGCGTGACATAGACCTACGAACGCGTTTGTCGAAAAACATATACTTATCTGGTGAGTTTTAGCCCAATCAGCAGTTAAAGTACTAGGAAAAGTGCTTATGTAAAGGCTTGTTTGTTCAGTACAGATAATCAGTCGCCTAGATAGCCAAAGTAAGCTCCAGATGTTTACACTATTTTCCGGTCGCAATGTTGGCGTACCGCGGAGGTACTGGTCTCTGTAAATTTGTGCAAAATATTTCGACGAAAATCTGAGCTTGGTACAACGGACAGACTTAAAAATTAGCGAAGTGTCATCTTTATTAATCTCCTATAACATCACAATTTCTTGATTTGATCCGCTAAATTGTTTTCAAATAAATTTTTTATTACGTCAGGATTGCGTGACAATGCAAGCCAAGAATTGTTTTGCCAGGGTCAACATACATGTACATTAGTTTCTTTCAGCTTAAATGTACAGTAATTCGCTACATGGGTTTCACTCTTGTAATGACACATAACTCTGTTACAAGAAAATAACGAGAAAATGTTGTTTAGTTCGAGATTTTATCTTTATTATACTTAACGAAGTTTCTCAGAGCGTTTTACTTAAGTGTACTCGAACAGATACATTCGTAAAGAAATTCTCTAACCTTTCTGCTCTCGTTGCTCAGACGTCCTTGCGTTCGTGCTGGGATTCTACTCGGTTCACGATCATACGATGACGCTTCTAAAGATGCTTTTTATCGAGAAGAGTTGATAGCCCCGGTTGATGGCTCCTTTGGTATAACATGATTCTTGATAAATTCACTCAAAATGTTTGCTCGTAAATTGATCTCTCGTAAGGCTTCCAGACCGACCCGTTCCGAAAACGCTTAATGTCCTTTAGTGTTGTTCTACCTCGAACGGTGTGTTCGTTTGTAAATGATTTCATCGCCCTAAAAATCATGGAATCCGTGCTAACGTCTCACGACGAAAACTTCTGTAAATTCCATGTGCTGCAAGCATGCACAGTTGACGCATGCGCTTTAGAGACCAGACGGCGATTTGTGACTGAACGAGGAAAGAAAAAAACTGAGCCAAAATTTAAACCCAGGCCTCACTGGCTGGGTATAAAGTGCGCTGCCAGCTCCTCAAACTTGTTGGCAAAAATTGCCGACTTCAGGGCTATAGGGAATGTAGAATCCAGGTTACGGCTGGAAATGTTTCTTTGCCAGTGAAGTTTATCGTGATAATAAGCGATGCTGTTTTCCCTGTAAACTTTTACATGAATGAGAGAGACTGATAAAGAATAAATGGTACAACTGTTTCCTCAGTTTTAAAGAATGTTTAACTATAACTAATATTTGCGATAAAATATTGCTGAAGATCATTGAAAACACCTCTAAAATTGAGAAATCGACGACGTTTATACCTTGACGGAACATCAGTATCAACAAGTGAAGTTGAAAGTTAAAACGAAATGCGTAAGTACTGAAAATGGACATTTGATCTTTAATAAAGAACTGTGAAATAGTTTCGCAAGTATGGAGTTCGTCTGAGTATCTAAATTTGGATTAAGCTTATTTTTGTAGACAAAGTTGATCCCACATACCTTGAAACAGGCAAATTTTCTTCACCATTCTTTCGGTACATGAAATTGAGCAGGTTTATCCCCGTCAGTGGTATAGCAATGCATCAGTGAACCCGCCGGGATGTAACAGTCAGGGGCTTAAAAAGTATTTATCAGTTACGGTCTAGGGGCAAAATGATTGAAGGGTAACGTTAATCTTACGTCTACGGACACTGAATTACCTTCTAACAGCATTAGCAGATCGGTTCGATCCTTAAAAAAGCGACTAATTCGGATCGTCACGGCGGACATGATAACTTTAATCAGGTGAAGCTAAATAATATGTGCTATGTAGTTTGCGACTTGATGAAACAGTTGATCATTGAAGTATTATTGTACAATCAAGTGATCTTAGTTGAAATTCAAAGTTTGAAAATAAATAAATAACAGCGGAGCTCCGGCGGCCGCCAAGTGGAGCACCATGACTATAGGAACAGAACCACATGCATGCATAGAAATAGAAAACCATGCAATTCTTTTTCCATGGCCAACATGGCTAGCGGCATGGATCGCGGGCGCGTGCGCCCAACGACGACGACATTGCGCAACATGGCGGTCATACTCCAGCTTATACCAAGTCTTGGTTTACTGCGTACGCCTTTGATATTTGACATCCATGTTATGGTGAATTGACACCTGTCAAAA
The DNA here is from genome assembly GCF_964199315.1 of Orbicella franksi. Lineage (NCBI taxonomy): Eukaryota > Metazoa > Cnidaria > Anthozoa > Scleractinia > Merulinidae > Orbicella > Orbicella franksi. The sequence goes on from NC_138158.1 coordinate 13,138,160, forward strand.
CACGGTATTGACCGTTGACCAGTATCACGTGACCATATCGCGGACTCAGGTTTATAGCTCATCGAGATCATGTGATTTTTTTTTTAATTGACCGCTGACTAAGTACTTGTTTTCGATTGGATCGCCAAGGGTGGATTAATGAACAATACGCTTATACCATATTTGGAATGCTAAGCACGAAGACCTCTCCCGTAGTGACGAGAAAGATTTCGAAGATGGCTGACATCGAAGCAAGTTTTATGACCTTTTATGGAGGGGCAGAAAAAATAGGTTTGCGTCAAGATAGCTAACTATTTTTGAAAAGGTTCGTTTTCAATAAGGTTAATCAATCCAATCGAAATTCGAGTATTGGATCGAGTCTTGTTTTGAATTTTCTACTCTTCACTTGAATAACGGACTATTGAAACGAGTAATGAAATCAAATTTCCGATAATGGACTCATTCATTTATCCTTGGCAGGAACGCTTGAGCTGTTTTGACTGTTAACGTTAACGTTAACCGAAGAATAAATTTATCCTCTATGTAATACAAGTGTTTTTCACTGCTTTAGGGTCAGGGCTCCTGGTGCAGTTTGAGATTATTCAAAGTCAAAACAGAAGGCCAAAACTATAAACAGAAAACGTCACCGCAAAGTTACAAAACTCAAAACAAAATTCTCGCTTATCCTGGGTTAGCTTAATCGGGTTTTGAACAAAGTGGCCTGGGAGCTCCGCTTTTAGGTTTGGCTAAATCTATATATTACTTGGGATGTCAGAATTCTGTGCAAAATTCCTGGAGACTGTGTGAGTTTCAAATTCCTCGGATCTGTTCCGGGCGATATGCAAGAAAGGGGCTAAGAGGAAAACCTGGAAACCGGCAAAGAGAAATTAAAACAAATTGGAAAAAGATGAAAACACCGTCAATTATATATCAGCTAAGTAGGAAATAGTAAGTGAAAGTCGAGAATAGAAAAAAAGTAACTTAAAATTCAACACCAGGCTGACCTGCATTACAAATAAAATGATATGATAAAATCTTAAGCCACATAATGTCGCAAAATACAGTTTTTTCCTTTCCCGCGAGATAGAAAATTATAAAAATACCGAAAACAGATTAAAGGAAAACTGTTGTTACTGTTTTATAGGGATTGCGTGACATCCGGGAGACTGATTATGTGTAACTTACACCATGTGACCTAGTTGGTTTTCGAAGTCGTCGATCGATTGTAATCGGAGGTTTTATCCTGAGTTTTACCCAGGAGTTTTAGTATTAAAATCGTTGAGTTTCAAGAGTTTTGAGTCAAGTTGATAGTGGAATCAACAAAAACGATTTTAAAGGCAATACGAGAAGGAAGAAAAAGATAAAGAAAATCAACACAAGTAAAAATAAAAACAAAAATTCTGAGAGCAAGCTAGTAATGGAGTTTATTACAGTTTATTTATTTTTATCAAAAGTCCGGTAAGGACGGTTAACATCGACTTGAAAGTGTACCTCGGCTCTTTAAAAAAAGATGCGTTGCCACAACTATAAGTCAAAATTAGACCCGTTCATCTCTGAAGCAGTGAGTACGATGTGTGCTATAGTTTTACCGGATATAGCGCGTGTATATCGTTTGACATCTTTAGAATAACGTGTTCCGTAACTGCGAGTGTTGCACTAATAATGTACCGTAAACTTCCGAAAGTAACGACCCCCCGAAAGTAAGACCAAAAAATTGTGGCCGCTAATAAATCCCGAAAGTAGCGACCCCACGAAAATAGCGAGCCCTCCTAAAGTAGCGAACCCAAACGCCCCCCCCCCTCCCCAGGCCCCCCGCCAGAAATAGTGAGACCAGGGTTCAGTAGTATATTTATTTTTCCAGTCAATAGTCAGGTAAAAGTTACCGTACAATCACATGATGAAAGTACTGTACAACAAGGGGAGGTATCGCTTATGCCACGTAGCGTTGTGAAATGCCAATTCGTGCATCATCAGTGCACCGTGTTAACCCTTTGAATACCAAACTTCGCCAAAAAATACCGTTTTTAACTGTTTAGTCAGGTTACCATGACGCTGCCATGACGCTAAATAAACCTAAGTTTTGCTAAAAAAGCTTTTTTTTACTAAAAGGAGAGATTTTTCGAGGATTAGGTACAAAATTGAGCAAAAGGTCAATTCCGGGCATACGCATAAGCTAAAGTTTGGACTTTTTTTTTGCCATTAACCGTTCTCAATTTCGTTTGTTGGCCCTTTCCTTTCTGTTTTTCTCTGCCCTTTTACACTGGCTACCTTTTGCATTGTATGGTCTTTCTGGCTGCAGTGAAAAGTTGGATGTTAATTACGGGCGAAGCGTAGAAATGGACCTTGATCAATCATCGGCGTTGTGGACCATTTTACCACCGTTTTTGCACCAAAACTGATAACGTTGCTTTTCGATTTGCGACGTCGGAATGTCGTCGATATCTAAACCTGACCATTGTGCGAAAAGGGCTAGCCTAACACTACTATCTGCTTATCAAGAATATCTGATGACATTTAAATTGATGACGTCACAAGTGGTACAAAGAGCACGATATATATATATGCGTAGTTGGTATTCAAAGGGTTAAAACAAAACCGTACAATTTCCATCAAGTAACAGGAACGTACTAACAGGAATTTTTCTTTAAATCAAACGTGACAACTCTGTATCATTTCAGCATGTGCGTATTAAAAGGAACGTTTCTCCAAACTTAAATTGAAAACTCGACCAACACACTGCGATGTTGTTAAAGCAGACTAACCAATAGCAGTGCGTCATGAAGTTGTACAGTTTGTGGTATCTGACCAGCTCTTCTGCTGACCACTGACAACACGGTCTGGGCATGAAGAGCTCCCCCATGTGGCAGTGACATAGCTTTAAACTGGAACGAAGAATTTAATTTGATGTTTAAAGAACTGTTTTTACGAATTTCTGTCTCTTGTTTCGTAAAAAAGAGCTCAGTCGTACCAACTTCATATAACGTTTTTTGCTCTCCCAAACGTAACGAGCTCCAAAGCCTGCTAATTCTGAAAGCAACGAGGGTCGTCACTTTCGGGAGTTTACGGTAACTGTTTGTTCAAATAACTCAAATTAAGTGGTTGTTATAGCTTTCGGTTAATTTGTTGATCATGGAAAATGTTGCCACTGCATGTTGTCACTGTTACGCTACGAATTCAAAACGCTCTTTTTAATAGACTTCCGTCAATCAAACAGCGGTGTCTTTCATATAGAATAATGGTCTGGAGAAGCGGCTTCACACTTACGGCGAAAATGTCGGTGAAATCAGCAAGTCGAATGCCAACAACAAAGATAGCGATTTATTGTTGTACGAGCCCTGTTCGGAGTTTTTGTCGGAGGAAGGCTTCGTATGCACTTTCCAAGAAAAATCAAACAGGCATAGATTACAAAAATTGATTGTCAGTAAGGTCAAATCGGGCCAGACCGAGTCAGATTGGATTGTATTCGTAAAATTACTGATATTGAAAATGTGTTGCAGATCCTGTTTAATTTTATCTAGTATTACGCTTGCATTGCACTTATTTTTAAATTAGTAGTATGGTCAATTGTGTATAAACTTCATCTTAAATAATTTTTGAATGTGACGGACATAATTTGTAAATAATATATTCTGTGTAAATTTATCTTTTTTAACTACTTATTTCCCCATTTATTTATTTATTCATTTATCTATCTATCTATTTATCCATTTATTTCATAATTTTAGTTATTCGCAATAGGCCACTTTCGATATATTAAAATTCAGCTTGATAGTGAGGCCTAGAGGACACAAACAAAAGAAATGAATAAACATGGTCATTCAATTTCCTTTGTTTGTGTCATCTAAGCCTCGCTACCAACCTGAATCTTAATATGTCGAAAATGGTCTATTGGTGTTAAGGCCCACATCAACCTTGTGCTACCTGGAACTCGACCTTTTCAAATAAAGTATATTTATGTATGTATCGATATATGGTTTGGCAGTGGATTTCTTCGTACTCTAATACAAGGGTCACGAGGCAGCCCAAGGGGCCTTTGATTACTTTCCTTGTCATTAGGGAGCTTAAGCAAACCACGACGACGACGGCAACGAGAACGTCACCAAACAAAAAGTTTAATGAGCAAAACAATAGCTGTGCACGGGCGTTATAAAACTTTGTACATTTCTTTGCCGTCCTCTGCAAATAACAACGTGAAATGACCAAATTCTGCGTCGTCTACTGAATGTGGACCACGACGGCTAATTTTTCGTATTTCCATTTGGAATTGAACGCTGTCATTGCATATTTAGCTTGAGTACGTTTTCACAGCCATTGGCGCACCAAACAGATCTAGGCGATCGCGAATTTCGCTGGTAAAATATAAATTCATTTTTGACTAGGCGTCGTCCTCGGCTTCGTGGTCGTCGTTGCTTAAGCTCCCTAATAACTAGCTTGAGTGGACACGAATCGCATAGCCAACTCCGTTCGGAAATTGAACTCAATACAACTCAATCCGTGGATTGAGTTTGATTGAATTCGGCAATCGAATACCAGACCTTGTATAAGATCGATTCCCGAACCAATCGAACAAATCGAACCCGATCGAACTCAATCCATTGGATTGCGTTCGATTGTGTTGGGTGAATAAATTCGCTTGAACAAAGATAATGTTATGTGGTCTCAAAAACACGTAAAACACGTGTTCTACCGAAGTAACTCGAACCTCCAAAAAACTTGTCATTGATTTTCAACACTAGATTTACAAAGACGCTCGATTGAGTCGATTGTCCAATTATTTTCAAGTTTGTGAGAGTTCGATTTCGTTCGATCGGCCAATTCATACGAACTCATCCATTTATTGAGTTCAAATCAAATTCAGTTCGATTGGGTTCGATTGACTATGCTGGGAATTAATCTAAAATATTTGACATAATCAGTTAGAACGTTGGAATGAAACGTTTTTCCATTTAAAAGAAAAGTACCAAAGAAGAAAGCTCTGTGTTGTGTCCCTTGGCTGAGACGAAACGCCTCCTCAGACTAGCCACGATCTCTTAAGAGTAACTGTTAACTTCAATTATGAATCATTCAGACTACAGTGCTGTGACTGAGAATTAGTTTTTGTTTAAACTAAGTGTCCTAAATTTAAACTGCTTCGAGATCGACGCCAATAACCCATATAGGCCTTAACCCGTGGGGGGCGGGGGGGCGCTCCCATATAAAAAAGACAGGGGTGCTTTTCGTACTTTTAGGAGTTAAAAAAAAAAAGCGGTTTTGGTAGCTCTTAGGGTGTTGAGTCTCAAAAGGTTTCCAGCAGGAGCTTTCGCGGTACCTTTTAGGGTATTGAACCGAAAAAAGATATGTCAGAAAATATTTGACAGGTAACTGATCTTTCAAGTTTGTTTCATTTACACCGCTACCAAGAGCGGTACCTTTTAGGGGTGAAAAAAAAAAAAATTCAAGTCCCGCCCACAAAACAGCATCTTGGTACCTCTTAGGGGTTCTTTTCAAAATTTCCTACGAGCAACCTCTCCCTTTTTATATGGGGTGCCTTAATCCTAAGGAAATTTATCTCAAGATATTTTTAACATTTGAACATGGAAGCCAGTTTTTACTTCGATAATAATGTTGCCACGTGCCTTGAGTGGATGTGTCACATGATTGGCTATTTTTACCTACTTAGAATTTCCAAAACCGAAAGTAATTGCGGGCCCAAGAGAGGCCCGCAACCCTAATCTCGACAGTGACCAGCGGATTGCGTTTTACGCGTGCGCGCCACGTTAATAAAGAGCGAACAGAAAGCGGAAGTTGAAAATTTTCTTCTTTGCGGTCTTCAATTCTAGATCCGTTAGAAACAAGATCGAGAGCATTATTGACTACGTCGTAGAAAATGACATTGGCCTTTGCACCGTTACCGAGACCTGGTTAAATGACGCTGATTCCGTCAGCATTGCTCTGTTATCTGTGGCTGGTTATTTCTTCAAGAATTTTTCTCGACAATCGCAAAACCGTGGTGGTGGAACTGGGATTCTGTTCCGAGACTCTGTCAACGTTGCATTAGTCGATGGGAAGGAAAACAAGTCTTTCGAATATTCTGAGTGGATTGTTAAAGTGCATAATCGCTCAATGAGACATATAATAGTGTATCGACCTCCATATTCTTCGTTACATCCGGTTTCTGCCTCTGTTTTCTTTGATGAATTCTCTCAGTTTTTAGAGAATGTTGTTATGTGCCCCGAGGTTCTTGTTATCTCTGGAGACTTCAACCTTCATTTAGATGACCTCCGTGACAATGATACCAAGAAATTTATGGATTTACTGGAAACGTTCAGTCTTTCGCAACACGTATCCGGCCCAACCCATCTATCGGGTCATACCTTGGATCTAATTATTACTCGTTCGTCGATGATGTTGTTCTTGCTTCTCCTAAAGCCACTTTTCCCATCTCTGATCATTTTATTATTCAGTGCCCTATTGGTTTCCCGCGACCAGCTTTATCTTGCAAAGAACTGACTTTTCGTAAACTCAAAAATATTGATATTGCCGAATTCTCAGCTGATATTGCCTCTTCTATGCTTTGTGCAAGCGTACACTGGGACAACATTGATGCCCTCTCCGACTGCTTTAACACGACCCTTAATGACATTTTGGACAAGCATGCCCCGCTTGAGACAAGGATTATAAAAAATCGTCCAAAGATCCCGTGGTTTAATGATGACATTAAACAACTCAAGCGTAAACGTCGTCGCCTTGAAAAGAAAGCCTTGAAAACTGACCTCCCTGGAGACTGGAATAATTACCAGAGAGTTCGTAATCAGTACTCTGCATCTCTTAAATCTGCACGTGTGAATTATTACTCAAACCTAATTGATCAGTGTGCGGGTGACTCTCGCAAGCTATTTCGTGTGGTTAATTCTTTGTCCAGGGAGCCACTTGAGATGGCTCTTCCAGAGCACGATGATCCCACTAAGCTTGCAAACGAATTTGGCACCTTTTTCCTCAAACAAATTGAAACCATAAAGGAAAATCTTGACAAGTTTCAAGTTCAAGTGCCTCGACTTGTTCCTGTCACTCCGAAGGAGAATCTGGAGAATTTTTCTTCGTTATCCATAGGAGAAGTGTGTAAGATTGTTCGAGAATCCTCTAATGCCTCTTGTCGATTCGATCCTCTTCCTACATGGCTCGTGAAGTCCTGTCTTGATGTATTAGCGCCCTCTATCACTGAGATGGTTAATCTCTCTCTTCTCAGTGGTTCCGTTCCAGAAAATTGGAGAACCGCTGTTGTCATCCCTCTATTGAAAAAACCTGGACTTGATTTGGTCTACAAGAATTTCCGTCCAGTCAGTAATCTTCCATTCATTTCCAAGGTAGTGGAAAAGGCTGCACTTCAACAACTTCTCGCCCACTGTGAGAAAAATGCCCCTTTTCCTAAATTCCAGTCCGGCTTCCGTAAGTATCACTCGACAGAGACTGCTCTATTGAAGGTTCAAAACGACATCTTAATGAGTATGGATAATAAGCAAGTGACACTTCTCGTACTTCTGGACCTAAGTGCTGCTTTTGATACCATTGAACATTGCATTCTTCTCAATATTTTGCAACAGGATTTTGGAGTCGTCGGAACTGCTTTAAATTGGTTCGACTCATTTCTGTCTGGTCGCAAACAACGTATACTTGTCGGTGATAAGACTTCTGACGACTTCAATCTGAACTGTGGAGTCCCCCAGGGCAGTTGTATGGACCCTATTTTATTTACTCTCTACGTCTCCCGTCTCTTTAACATTATTTCACAGCACCTCCCTTCCGTCCATGGTTATGCTGACGACACCCAGATTTACCTTTCCTTCCGACCTTGTTCTATCCATTCGGAATTTAACGCTGTCTCTGTCATTGAAAAGTGCATCGCTAATGTCCGCTCTTGGTTTATTGGTAATCGTCTAATGATCAATGACGCGAAAACTGAATTTCTAATTATTGGCTCCCGTCAACAACTTGAAAAAACATCTATTGATTCTATTATCATTGGCGACACTGTCATTAAACCGTTAGAAAGCGTCCGGAACCTTGGGGCCTGGTTCGATGCTCATATGCGAATGAATGTTCACATTGGCAAGATTTGTAGCAAGGCTTTTCGCGGACTATACAACATAAGACAGATCAGAAAATTCCTTACCGCGCAATCCACAAAGACACTGATCCACGCCTTTGTATCTTCGCACCTTGATTACTGCAATGCACTTCTATTTGGTCTACCTAAATACCAGATTGATCGTTTACAGAAAGTTCAGAATGCCGCGGCTAGAGTGATTTTTCGGATTGCGAAATTTGATCATATCACACCCGCTCTTATCGACTTACATTGGCTCCCAGTATCGTTTAGAGTTCAGTTTAAATTGCTTCTTCTTGTTTACAAGGCACTATACAACCAAAGTCCTTCCTACATAAATGATCTTTTATCCCTGAAACCAGCTACTAATTACGCTCTTCGTTCGTCTGCAAAATCTCTTCTGGTTGTTCCAAAAGTCAACTGCTCTACACTTGGGGATCGGGCCTTTGCTCATGCTGCACCTGTTTTATGGAACTCGCTGTCATTAACTATAAGAACAAGTAGCAGCCTCGCCATTTTCAAAAAGCAACTGAAAACATTTCTTTTTAAGAAAGCTTTTGACTTGTGGAAATAGTTTTAAAGTTTAGCATAGTTGTTGTAATAGTTTTAAAGTTTAGTGATTTCCATTTATTCATTTATTTTAACTTAATGTAAAGCGCTTTTGAGTATGTTTGTCTAGTTCTAGCGCTATACAAGTCTATTATTATTATTATTATTATTATTATTCTTCTTCTTCCACTAAGAACGATCGGAATGCGAAAAATGTGTCAATCGCTACAGTTTGTCAATCACTAAAGTTTGTCACCTGAGATCGAGGCTTCTGTCACATGAAGAGGCTTTTCCGATGTTGTTCATGCGTTGTCCGAAGTTGTTCGCGTTCGTACAAGTGTTGCTTTGCTTTCGAGAAGGTTTGCTGTGAGCTGTGATATCGACGTTGTCTCAGAAGTTGTCACGATCTTTTGATTTATTGCTCTGAAAATAAGGTGAGTTAAGTTATAGTTATATTTTACAGTTTTCTCGGCGGTTAATTATTCTGGTAGAGCCCAATAAATTCAATATTTCGAGGGACATCTCTGTTGTTTTGATCTTTGAAGCTCTTCGCACGTGGCTCGACCTGTCACTTGGAAATCGAAGGACGTTTTGGTGAACTTGTTGAGGCGATTTTCTGGGGATTTGCTGTGACTTTCAGCGTTGTCTGACAAGTTTTCACGATCTATTTGAATTCATATTGCCGTCAAGATAAGGTGAGTTGCGTTATATTTTATACTGTTAACTTTCTGGGCGGTTAATTTTTCTGGTAAACCACTTTTACTTTTTGAAGGAGCAGTTTGACATGTTTCGATTTACGGAAATCTACTACAGAACACTGTCTGTACGGAAAACATGGCGAATTTTTCCAAGTCTTATGCCACAGATGTTCCAGTCTTTATCTCAAAGGGTCGAATGCATACCGATTTTTTTGCGTTTTCAACAAGTATGCATACAAAAGAGTAAAGCCTCGGTTTTGTCAAAAAGCGATGACCCAGTTTGGTCACCTGGTTGTGTTAGCCCACAAGTCGAATCAAAAGACGGCACAGTTTTGCCAATATTGGACCCAGTTTGGTCAGCACTCATCAAATCAGCCAGAATAATTCAAACAATCGCAGAGCCTAAACTAGAACTATCACGGCTAACAAAATGGAGTCCAGTTATTTTCTTAGCATTGCCGGTACTGCCGAGAAAGTTTTGCTCTGCTCCGTTGGAAAGTGAATTTGTGCTTCCATTTAATTATGCCGCCCAGAAGAAGAGAGTGTTTGAAAGTATGTTGGTTGCTCAGCCTACTAAGGAATACCGTTGTAGAAGCATGTGCTTTGTTCATTCTAAGCAATCCCATCGCAGGAAGAGAGACAGAGAACCTTCTAGAATTCGTAAACGGAAATTCGTTAGTTTGTTTAATCATAGAAAGAAGAGAAAACAATTAAAACGTCTTTTAAAACAAAAGGTTCCAAGGTCTTCAGAACTGCATTACTTCTGCAAAAAAAGTGAGGTTACATTTTGGATTGCCAGATATTCTGGTGAAAGTTGTTTTGGTCAGTACTATTTAAAGAAAAATGCTCAAAAAATTAACTCCAACAAAACAGGTTTCAGAAATAAAAGTATATTCGTAAGAAAACAATGTGTACTTCCATTTCTTTCTGGTGGTATGAATTCTACAAATAACCAGTCAAATCAGATTGATGCTGCAGCAAGCTCCTATGATCGTCTGGTTGATAGACTATTACAGAAGGGTTTACAGCCAATTGATGTTGGAGGCTGTGGTGATTGCTTTTTCTGATCAGTCTCCCATCAGTATTATGGTTCTCCTGAGTTTCACATTGAAATAAGGCAAGCAGGTGTAAAATATCTTGAACAGCATCCTGAGTTGTTTGTAGAAAGTGTATCTGAAAATTCATGGAAAGTGTATTTGCAAAGAATGCGCACTCCTGGGACATGGTGTGATCATATAATTATTCAGGCTGTAGCCAATCAACTTCATTCTGTCATTCATATAATTGAATCACGGCTTTCATGCCCAGAAGGATCAACAATTGAAGAAGCTAGTCATAAAAGGGGATAAGTGACGATTTTGGTTGCTTTTCTTTTTTCTTGCTCCAAATTAGCTGAATTTTTGCATGTGGTCTTCAATGTAATAGAAAAATGTGGTTCTGTATTTTTGTCGCTGGTTTTTGCTTTGTTTTCGAGTTAAAACGTAGGCAACAAGAAGATCTGTTAGATCTTATAACCGCGCTTTTAAAATTTAACTGTTTTCTTAGTACTACAGTCGCAACGCAGTGCATATTCCAAAGCAATCTCTGATGATTCATTGATTACTGTAGACATCACAGCACTTGATCAACACAAACTCTATTATCGCACCATCAGTCGTAGCCGTTGTGACATCTCCGATGACGTAATAGTCTTAATCTGGAACTTTCTTCGGGATATGTACGGGCATGAAGATACGAACACTATTACAAACCGCTTTCTTTCTTTAAAGTCACGATTAAATTTAATCGTTTTTTTCCCTTGAGTTAAGGGTTAGCAAAGAAGTCACACAAGTCACATAATTCAAGAATTGCGTTATCTACGGCTATCTTTAGTACGGTGGTTATTTCCCTATCAATGACGTAATCTTTGCACGTTCTGACAAGTTCTTTGCTTGGCTTGCAAATATTTAATTTTCCTTCCGATCTATGAACTCGCTGCGATGAAACAGCCAAAGGATTTACTTCATTTGCCTAAAACCGCAAGAAATACTGGGAAAATTACAAATAAATTAATGACCGTCGCTTCTGCCGAAATAAACTTGCAAAGTAAACACGATCTTATTTGTCACGTAGCGAAAGTGAAAGCTGCAACGTCAGCGCATTCCATGGCTGACGTAATACCTTTTTTCAGCGTATTTATTATTCCCTTTAAATCCAACGCTTTGATAGAAAAAAAAAAGAAAATATATTTTACCCACAAAAAAGAAAACAATATCCGTAAAATTGTCCGTGTATTTATGTTTTAACAGCTTCTGGCGGAAAAACATCACACGTTGCGTGACTCAAAGTTTGGCCGAGCGGAGGTCTGCGTCTGGTCACCGACAAAAAAAAAAAAAATAAACCACGGGTAAACCTAGAACCGCGCTCGGCCCATGGCCGCGCGGTTAAAAAACTTGGCTTTTCCTAGCCATGTCTTTAGGAGTTTATTTGTTGAACAGCAAACAGGCAGACTGTTTATAGTGTATGAAGTCAAAACCAAATCCCACAGCATATAGAGCGGAAATCTGGGAACGGATTGTTTACACCGGTTATTGTGACGTGAACACAACACGTGAATCGATCGAGCGTCAAACGAAATGCCATCAAACAAAAAAGAGATGTGCCGCATTAGAGCTCTGTCAACTAATATCTTAAGCATTGTTTTAAAGTACCTTGTGTGCCTACCTGGTGGTTGAGAGGTATCATAAAGCCTCGATAAACCCGTAAGTCATCAGCACGTTTTAAAGAATCAAAATGTGTTCTGAAACTTCGAAGGCAGCTGATATACCGTAATCGTGTTATCGGCGTTCGAAGTCAGATCGAGCCAGGTAGCAAAGTCCAAGAGCAGTTCTTGCCCAAGAAAAATACCCTCTGGTGAGTTGTGGCCCATTTGCCAAGCGTTGCTAGCGTCAAAGTTTGGAAAGCGAGAACTGGTTTTAGACTTATAAAATTTGTCTTGTATCAACCGCCATGTCTTCCCGAGCACGAGGTGTAAAGACCCTTCCCGGCATGCATTGCGATTACGTTCTGCGGACATTTCTCGAACTGGTAACTAGATTTAAACATAATAATGGCCGGCAAGTGGCGATCGATTGTAACAGATCTGTGATCCAGTTTGCATTGATTTTATTTCAAATCGGCATGATTTGTAGTGTTTTGAGCTTCTGGGATCAGGGGACATGCAGATGTATGGAGACCCGTACGTTGCGCAGAAGGGTTAATCTGTTAATCTGTCAGCCCTATTTATAGAGCGTTTTCACGTGGAGTCATCGAATTCTTAAATCCAAAACTAAACAGCCGCCAAAGTTGTTGTCCTCATCAGGCATAAGAGGTACCAGCGCATTTTGAACTTGGAAGTTATGGCGGTGCGTGACATAAAGCTACGATCGCGTTTGTCGAAAACTATGTTTTATCTCGTGATTTTTTAGCCATTGAAGACCTTGCCGTATTTGAAAAAGTGTTTATTGAAATGTTTATTTGTTTTGTTTTATTTTTATTTACACCTTTTTTTGACCTGAAATCAACATTTTTGAGCTTATACGTTGCGTGAAATTACCATTTTCAGGAGCCCATCATGGGCTCCTACCATTTTGCTGTTTTCTAAGTGAAACCAACATCCTTGCCGTCACGCGTTAACGCGAAATCAACATTTTAACCTATTTAGACCTGAAATCAACATCATTGAGCTTATGCGCTGCGTGAAATTGACATTTTGCTGGTCTCTAAGTGAAACCAACATCCTTGCCGTCACGCGTTAACGTGAAATCAACATTTTAACCTATTTAGACCTGAAATCAACATTTTTGAGCTTATGCGCTGCGTGAAATTGACATTTTGCTGGTTTCTAAGTGAAACCAGCATCCTTGCCGTCACGCGTTAACGTGAAATCAACATTTTAACCTATTTAGACCTGAAATCAACATCATTGAGCTTATGCGCTGCGTAAAATTGACATTTTGCTGGTTTCTAAGTGAAACCAACATCCTTGCCGTCACGCGTTAACGTGAAATCAACATTTAAACCTTTTTTGACCTGAAATCAACATTTTTGAGCTTGTACGTTGCGTGGAATTGACATGTTGCTGGTTTCTAAGAGAAATCAACCTCCTTGCCGTCACGCGTTAACGTGAAATCAACATTTAAACCTTTTTTGACCTGAAATCAACATTTTTGAGCTTATACGTTGCGTGGAATTGACATTTTGCTGGTTTCTAAGAGAAATCAACCTCCTTGCCTTCATGCGTTAATGTGAAATCAACATTTCAACCTACTTAGACCTGAAATAAACATCATTGAGCTTATGCGCTGCGTTAAATTGACATTTTGCTGGTTTCTAAGTGAAACCAACATCCTTGCCGTCACGCGTTAACGTGAAATCAACATTTAAACCTTTTTTGACCTAAAATCAACATTTTTGAGCTTATACGTTGCGTGAAATTGACATTTTGCTGCTTTCTAAGTGAGATCAAAGTCCCTGCGGTCGCGGCGGGCCGATCCTTTGTTATGATAAACCGAGGCGAGACTTCGACTTATAACAAAGGCTTGGCTTGGTTATTATAACAAAGGATCGGCTCTGTTTATCATAACAAAGGCCCGGCTTCGTTTATTTGCAGCCTCGGCGGGAAAAGGGCGTTAGGTATTTTAATCAAAAGTGAACTTTGTCGAAAACGCTCCAAATTTCGCATAGAGTTTTGTTTAGGTATGTTTAGCAATGTCCCGTAGTTTTTGCGCTAAACCTTGCTTCGTTTTCAGGATATTGCGTATGCAAAAAACCACTCGGTTTTCCTAGCGGCGTCTTTATAAAGCGAAGCAAAAACCAGCGGCAAAAATACAGGAACACGTTTTTCTATTACATTGAAGACCACATGCAAAAATTCAGCTAATTTGGAGCAAGAAAAAAGAAAAGCAACCAAAATCGTCACTTATCCCCTTTTATGACTAGCTTCTTCAATTACTCCATCTGGTGGCCAGGAAATAACAAAAGTATTGTTTGTTGGGTACATAGAGGATTTACATTACGTTTCTACAGAGCCACACTATACAAATAAAAATGCTCTTAAATATCTCAAATTCAAATTATCTGAAACAGATGCTCACCGCAAAGAGAGACTAGCAGCATACCGATCCAGGTATCAATTTACACATAAAAGAAAGGAAAATAAAGAAACTCGTGGGAAAAAGAAAGTATGTGTTAGAGAATCCCTTCCTAATGCAACAGTCTCAAAAGAATAATATTTATCAAACTGCTGCACAGAAAATCTTGCTCCTCTACATGAACAGCCATGGGCAAAGGAGAACATAGCAAATTTTAATAAATCAAACAATTATACTATTTACCAATGTAAATCTTGTTTTGAAGCATGGCCTTTAAAATCCACTCCAAAATCTATAAATAACTACCAGTGTGCGAGATGTTCTAGAGAAAAGGATCTTCCAAAGAAATTTTCCACTGAAAACCTAATGGTGCCTTCAGCTCTACCAGACGAACTAAGAGGTTTAACTCAAGTGGAAGAAATGCTAATTGCTCGTGCTCTTCCCATTATGCATGTTTATATCAAACCAGGAGGACAAAGAGGTTTCTCAGGGCATTGTATAAATATACCACAGGACGTTAGAGAACTGGCACATTCTCTCCCAAGATATCCAAAAGATTTACCTGTTATTGTTGTCCGGAAAAAAGGGATAGGAAATAATTGTAAAAATCTTGTTGTAAGAAGACAAGTAGTATCAGATGCGATACATTGGCTTTTGAGAAATAATCCTCTTTATTCAGATATTGAAATAAATTATCAAGCACTTGTATCTTTACCAGAGAATGAAGTCCCCCAACAGCTTCTTTCCCTACAAACAGAAGAGAAAGTTATCGATGATACCCTTAACTGCAGTCTAGATCGTGGCCCTGTTTATGAAGAAGACGACATCGTTTATAATCCAAATGTCGATACTTCAAGCTTTCTTCCAGTAAATAATAGCCAACAACAAGAAGAACATTTAATAAATCAACAAGTTTTCCAAGGTCATATTGACTGGCCAAGTTCAAGTGACAATCCTTTAAATGAGTTTACCACTCCATTTTTGGCTACACTGGCATTTCCTACATTATTTCCAGATAGTAAAGGGGATCCAACAAACCCAGCCCTGTTAAAAAATGTCACTCTCAAGGAAAAGGTTAAACACCTTATTAAATTTGCAGAGAAAAAAGATAATATATGGCACTATCGTTTTGCAAATCATCCAAGATTTTCTTACTGGGCTTTAAATATGATTCAGCGTAAACAAATTCTTCAACAAACTGGAATATTTTTTAAGCAAAATCCTGGAGAAAACCATTTAACATTGCAAGAGTTAAGAGATATGATTAGGAATAATCAAAGTAACCTTTTAATGTCAAAGTTGTCACGGTACATCACCAATATAACTGGTTCAGATGCTTATTGGTTCAAGGCAAAAGAAGATTTAAAAGCAATCATACAACATGAGGGTCCTCCAACTTTGTTTTTCACATTCTCCTCAGCAGATATGCACTGGCCAGAATTACATGCCCTTTTTCAAAGTTCATGTAATACAGAAAGCACTGACAGCTCTTCTGATGTACGACTTCAGAATGTCATTGATAACCCTCACATAGTTGATTGGTTCTATACTGAAAGATTAAAGAGCTTCATTAAACACTGGTTATATAACTCACTTGATGCCAAATGGCATTGGTATAGATTTGAATATCAGTCTAGAGGTAGTATTCATTGTCATGGTGTTGCAAAATTAAACAATGATCCAGGTTTGTGCAACTTGAGCGACACTGCACTTAAAGGATACTTGGCAGATGTTTCTGAAGCTGAAAGTACACCTGATAGTGCAACTGTTATTAATGGGAAAATAGCTAGTGAAAAAATCTGTCAGTATTATAATTGGATTCTCTCTACCTGTAACCCAGATCCTCCAGATGAAGGCAATTGGATAAAACCGGTTATTCATCCTTGTCAAAAATACTACCATAATATCGAAGAATCTGAATCTGACAGTGACTACATTGATCTATTAAACATGGTTCAAAGGCACACTCAATGTAGTACCAGCTATTGTTTAAGGAAAAAAGGAAATGAAACAGAACCCAAATGTAGTTTAATTTTCCATTTGAACATTGTGAGAAAACCTCATTGCAATTTGAAGAAATTCATTCCAAGGATAACACACCTAAATATAAAATGCAAGTTACAACCAAAAGGAACGACTCTAGACTAAACAATCACCAACGACTTCAGCTTCAAGGCTGGCGTGCAAACTGTGATATTCAGCTTGTTGTTGATTATCAGGCCTGTGTAGAGTATCTGGCAAAGTATGCAGTGAAGAGTGAAACACGGTCTCACATGCTTAAGAACACGTTCAGTGCTATTGTTCAGAACTCTCAGTCAAATGCTGATGCCACAACAATGATCAAGAAAACTGTCATGAAAACACTAGGTCAGAGAGATTTTTCTGTACAGGAAACAATGCACCATTTACTTTCCCTCAATTTTGGTAGCTCATCCTTCATTGTTCTTCCTGTGAACTTAAATGGTTCCCGTAGACTTAACCTGTCTGATGCACCCGATGAAGTAGTAACAACAGATAGTTTGCTTGATACATATGCTCAACGACACAAATATGAGGCAGATTTAAAATGTAAGTTGACAGATATGAACTTTCTTGACTTTGCAACAAAGTACAAAGTTGTAAGTGGCAAATTAGTGAATCAGCCTAAAAACTTAATTCCAAGGGTTTTTCCTACATATTCTTCAAGCATAAAAAGCCCTAATTTTGGGTTGTACTGTAAATATCAGTTATTGAGATTTAAGCCATGGAAAACAAAACCAGAAGATGCATGGGGAAGTAAAGAGGAAAACGATAATTTATTCATTAGTGAATGGAAAACATTCTTGCTGTCAGAGTATGCCCAAAACCATGTACCCGATTGGCATGACAAACTTGAGGATTTACAGGATTATTCTGATTGTGATTTACAAAATGAACAGTCTTGTGAATCAGAGCAACGTGAAGAATGGATGATCTTAGCAGACTTTTCGCACTCAAATAATTCAACTGATCCTGAAGCTTCCTCACTATATACTAACAATTCTACCTATTGGCAGACAACCTCTTATCCATATACTTCACAACAAATAGCTGAAATGCCATCCTGGATAAATTCTAAAAAGCAAACATATATTTATCAACCTTTAAGAACCCTGATGACAACATAAACATCAATACTTTCAGCAACATGCAAGCACTTGCATACAATTTAGTTAAACAACACTTCGAAAGTCCTCGCCAAGAACCACCCTTACTTTTAATAATAAATGGATTTGCAGGAACTGGCAAAAGTTACCTTATTAGTGCTTTGAAATCTCTACTACAACAATCTTGCACTGTTACTGCCACTACTGGAAAAGCATCATTCAATATTAATGGCAAGACCATTCATTCACTATTAAATTTGCCTGTTGGTCCAAGAGGTAACAAGGATCTTAAAGGGCAGTCTCTTATAAGGTTGCAAGACCGATTGCGTCATATTAAATATATATTGATTGACGAGTATTCTATGCTTGGCCAGACATTGCTTGGTTGGATTGACAAACGATGTAGGCAAGCAACTGGACAACAGGATGAAATTTTTGGAGGAAAATCTATTATTTTGGTAGGTGATCCAGCACAGCTACCACCTGTTGCAGACAAACCTTTATATCACACAAAGCCATCAGGTCCTATTGGTGAACAAGGCCACATTGCATATTTAATGTTTGATAAAGTAATTAGATTATCTGTGAATCAAAGAGTGCAGGGCTCTGATACTACGCAGGTTGCCTTTAAACAATTATTGATGCGCCTTCGCACTGGTGATTCTACGGAAGAAGACTGGAGGCTTCTTTTATCTCATCAGCCATCACTGGTTGCTAATTTAAATGAATTTGATGATGCAATAAAATTATTTTATGGTAATGATGAAGTGGCTGAATACAATCACCAACAACTGCTGAAGCTTTCTCGACCAGTAGCCTGCATTCAGGCTCGTCATTCATCTTCCACTGCTAAATCATTACCTTCGGATGAAATGTCTGGATTAGTACCAATCTTATTTCTTGCCAGACAGGCTTCAGTAATGCTTACAATGAATTTGTGGCCAGAGGTTGGACTATGCAATGGAGCTACTGGAAAAGTTGTGGACCTCATATTTGCAGAGAATCACTCGCCGCCAGATTTACCAATAGCAGTTATGGTTAAATTTGACCATTATGCAGGGCCATCATTTACTGAATTGTTACCAAAATGTGTCCCAGTGTGCCCTATCACTGTTAAATCTCATTTACCTGATACTTTTCATGAAAGACAGCAATTACCATTAAAGCTTTCCTGGGCTATTACAATACACAAGAGCCAGGGACTTACTCTAGAAAAAGCTTGGATCGATATTGGTTCACGAGAACGAACAGCAGGCATGACATATGTTGCAATCAGTAGGGTGAGAACACTTGACTCTTGTCTTATTGAGCCAATGTCATTTGAACGCTTGAAGGCCATTAAGAATGCATCAAACTTTCAATTCAGGTTTCAAGAAGAGGAGCGCCTTTCTAGGTTGGCAAATCATACCACCTCAAATTTCACTTACTAACACCTACCTACAAATCAATGAGTTAATAACTTCATCATTCAATTCATAATTATAATTAATATACTTTTGCTATTACTAAACGAGATTGATAAAATTACTTTAGAAAAATACAGTAGGTTACTGCAAACAACTTTTTCTTTTTTTTTTCAAACAAATATATTGTAAAAAAAGAATAGTTTATTTATTATGACCATTATTATATGAACATAACTTAATGAAACATTTAAGTGTATCATGTTGCTCATACTAAGTAATATTTTATACAACTGATTCATTAAATTTAATCTCTTTCATATCTTTTCTTTCCTTTTTTATTTTTTCAGTGCTGCCACATTTACAGTTCCATGGCAGCAAAGCGAAAAGGTTTGTATTCTGATTGTTGTTTTGCCACTTTACAAAAAAAAATTAATTTTCTGTTTGTAATCTTTCAATTCCACTTACTTATGCTTGTTTGTATATTTGTTTTTGCAGACACTCCTCCGGGTTTTGTGCACTCGGTGTCACCCATGAAAAAGGCAAAGACTGGTAGAGATTACTACACATTCACCTTCCAAACGTCACCGAATAAGTTTACTAAAGCTATTGGCTTTGACCAGAAATCACACCAGCAAGCCATCCACTTTGAGAAAACAAAATCACCTTCAAAAATATTGAGTGCCAGGGATGATGATGGCCAAATCTTCATTAACCAGTATGCCTCACTCATAAAAGCTAATTCGAGTGACATTAAATTTGATCCCTGCAAAGAGCCACCTTCTGCAGGCAGTGCATCATCATCCAACCTTCCCGAGACATCTGCCACAGATATTACTTTACAACAGCTCAATAAGCTTAGCAGAAACCAAAAAGTAAACGTCAAAGCCACGTTGACCATGGGTTCTTTGGACCCAAAAGAACTTTCCAAAAGGAATGGTTCCAAAGGAAGAGTCAAGGAAGACTGTGTGCGAGAAGACAAAACTGGCCATGCAATTATCCATCTTTGGGATGATACCATTACAGCATTGACCAGTGGACAGAGCTATGAAATCAAGAACCTCAGTGTTAAAAACTTTAATGGCAAGACACATCTGGAAACAACGATAGCAACCACATTCACGCCCATTGACGCAGTAATGCACGAGCTAAAAGGAGAGGAGTTGTTATCTAACATTAAGAAGAAAATAACAGTTAATGAATTTAAATTCACTGACAAAGTGAACACTTTCATGCTTTGCCAAATTGCTAACTGCAAAAAGAAAATGCCTTATGCCGTGGATTGTAAAGTGATCACTTGTGCTGCATGTGGCACCTGCCAAAAAGTGAAAGCAGCGGAAAGGGGGATGTCAGGTCAGCTCAGCTCTGTGCTGAAATTGACGGGAAGATGTCTGGCTGACTGCCTTTACAGATGTCATGAACATTCTTATCAAAAAAGTCAATCTCTCTTCAGACAACACCACAGATGAACTCAAAGCAGGACTCCTTGAATTGGAAAATGTAAACATCGTCATTGACACTACATCCAACTTCATCTTAGAAGTTTTGGATTAGATCTGTTTTGCTACATGTCAATATCTCTTGCAGTTTAATTGAGAGTGAAACTTGTGTTCATGTTTTTTTAGAACTTTCACCTGTAAAATACTTGACAATTTTTTTAGAATGTTTTGCACCTGTAGTTCTTAAAACTTATGGTTGCAGTGACACTAAACAGACATTGTAGAGTATTCAAGTTATCAAAAGAATCATTTTTTCACATGTTCAAGTTGTCTTAAGAGGGACATTTTTCACATGTTCAACTTATATTGACAGAAACCTGTTTTTGCATGTTCATGTTATCTTAGTGAGAAATTTTCCATATAAATGACGTTATTTAAATCTTCTTAACACAAACATTTCTCACTTGTTCAAGTTCGATTAAGAGAGACATTTTTTTACATATTCAAGTTATCTTAAGGACATTTTTCACATTTCATGTTACCTAAGAGAGACATTTTTCACATATCAAAGTCAAAGTTAAAGTAACACTTAAAATTTTCCAATTTTATTAGTGACATTTTCACCTGTTAGTGAAAATGCTTGAAAAGTGTATTAATTTATACTCTTGAGTTACATGTACCAGGTTATCTTTGTTATGTTCATTTCTACAACTTGGTACTTTTCAATAAATCTTGTTGTCTTCTCACAAACAATTATTAGACTTATTCCTCATTCACCAGAAACACAAATATATAGGAAATAATACATGGGCACAAGTAGATATGGAATTTCTCTCTGAGTGTTCCACTTGATATCGCACAAGTGAGCGTAGCAAACGAGTGACATATAGATTTCAACAAGAGAAATAACATTTCCTATCTCCAAGCAACCATGTATTATTTTCTTCATTTTATAAACCTACCAATTACGAGGATTTTTCACGGTTTTCCGAAAGTTTCCGACCATTTTCCGAAGATTTCCGAAGATTTATAAATATCGCCCAAATGTCATACGGTATTTCCGAACTTTCCCGAACATTAGCGACGATTGCCGAGGAAGATCCGGGTATGTTTCCACTTAAGATCAATAACCTTTGGCTCATTACTATTGAAACATGACAAACTTGACAACATATCATTGGTGATATCAAATACGCGTAAAAAAATTATTGTAATTTTCGACGCGTTGCGATACTGTTTTCCTCGGTGGTCAAACTCCTAATAAACAACCGCAGCTTATTGACTTTAACATTGAAACAAGGCAAACTTGACAACATATGATTGATGATATCAAATAAGCGTAAAAAAATACACTACTTTTGGAAACATCACGATACTGTTTCCATACGTCGTCAAACACCTAATAAACAACCGTCGCTTATATAATAAATCTCAAATAGCACACTTATGCCAACTAGCAAACTTCCCAAAACCTTCAACTTCACTTCATTCTCCAATATAAAAAAAAACTTCCTCCCCAGTACCTTCCCTTAACTGCATCAAGGCCCGCACTTTCTAACCTGTGGTTACCACTAGTCTAAAAATAACTTGAGAGGGACTACCGTGGGAAAAACTGCTATATATACCTATATGATACGGACCAATAGCTATCTTACCCTTTATGTACTCTCTTGTTTAACCTGACACGTTTCTGCTCAAAGAGTTCATGACACTTTCTCAACTTTTCCCTTTTCAAAGTACTTTCATCATATGGCAACCTGAACGGAGCTGAGGGTTCCGAAATCTGCGAATTTTCCAAAAACAACGAACAAAGGAAAGCAGTTTGTTTAACGTTTTTGTCGCCGAAAAGGCGACAAAAACGTGAATTGATGCATCCAACTTAATCAGTAATTGAAAAGAGTTATCAAAATAAAAGAGCCGATATGATGGCAAGAAATGTTGCTGTCAAAAGTAATGAAATAAAAAAAAACTGCGGGAGTCACTGATAAGCATCGTCTACACCGGGCCACGGTTGAAAGAAAAGCTGGGGGCGTTAAATGGCACTATAGAGATGCAGAGGAAAACATTTCCCCAATATTGACCTCGTGCTAGCTCACTAAAATAGTGTATCATCGAATATCACTAAATTAAACCTCACGGTTAAGAAAGTTTTGCTCCCATTAGATGTCGCTAATGTCGAAAATTTGCGTTGGATATTTTGTGAAAACTGTGAAAGGCAAGGAAATTTTGGTTTTCATTTTCCAATTTCGTGAAAAACCGGTACGTTACTTTTAGATTGCGATGGCTCAGATGGTTGGTTTCAGTTGGCCGAAGACCTGAGCTAAACAAGTGTGTCTCTTATTTATACCTGATCGTACCTTTTTGGTACGCTTCAGCGGCTATCAGAAGAGTTTGGTCGAGCCATGGTTCGTATTTTGGCGAGACTAAACGAGCCTTATAGGCCGCCGAAGCGTACCAAAAAGGTACAATTAGGTATTTACCGTACCCAAATTTAGCCTGCGAACAGGCTCCCGGTGAGCCCCAACATGTCCCCGCCCCGATCGCTTCGCTCTCCGAATTCCTCTTTTTCGCGCTTGCCGAAATTTTTTTCCGTCCTCGCCGATAGCCTGTTCGCAGGCTAACCCAAATTCGGCCAAGTGAGCATGATATCGTAGCCATATCAGGTCAATGACTTGATATCGCGGGATATCAGGACAGTACATACTGCTTCTGATTGGCTAATTGCGAATTTGGGTACGGTAATTACAGTGAAATCCCGATTTCTCGAACCCTCAGTTTTTCGAACCGAGCAATAACTCGGACAAAAAGTCGTTTCCCCTCCTCAGTGAAACGCTGTAATTTTATCCCTGATTTCTTGAACTATCCGCTTTTTCGAACAATTTTCGTTTCCCTTGGAGGTTCGAAAAATCGATATTCCACTGCACATATCTCATAACGACGATCATTGAACATGTTCGTTACGATAAAGTTATCTGATTGTCAATGTAATAACTGAAACAAATTCTGTTCAATCTTTTCAAAATTTTTATCGCTTGGAAATAAGCCCAATATGTATGGGTTTTTGACCAAGTGTGAGGTCAAGATGGCTGGATATTGGCCAAGTTCTTTTTTCGCGTGTTTATGGACCGAGACGGAGTCGAGGTCCATAAACTCGCAGAAGAAAGAACACGCCAATACCCAGCCATCTTGACCGAACAAGCTTGGTCAATAAAGGATTTGTTATATGGCTTTCAGGGAAGTTTTTCTTGCGGGACACGGCGGGTAGTCCCGAGCGGGCGAGATAGCTCCATCTTGCCCGCTCGGGTAGCCAATCACAGCGCAGGATTTGATTCATCTTGCCCGCTCACGGAGCTAGCCGTATAATAAACCTATATCATACACAGACCAGTAACTCTCTCACCCTTCACAATTACGCTCTCATGCCGAAAAATAAAACACTGATGAAGTGTTGTACCAAAAACGTTTCTGCTTAAAAAGCTCATGACACTCTCTCAACTTTTCCCTTTTCAAAGTACTTTTATGGGAACCTAAACGACCATGAAAACAAGGCATTCTTATTTGTTATTGAGGGGTCCAGAATCTCTGAAATTGCCAAAAACAACGAACAAAGGAAAGCCGTTTGTTTAACGTTTTCGTCGCCGAAAAGACTGAAAAATTATGCAACTTTTTAGCTTTGTAGCCAGCTGTTTTGTCGGTGCGTCTGGCGAGCATTGATGCATCCAATTTAATTACTAATTAAAAAGAGCCATCATAATAAAAGAGCAGTTTTTATCAAGACAAATTATAGCCTCTAGCTACAATAACTTGTTCGGTCCATATCTCTCGCTCTGTTTTTGTAAGTACTGTCAATATGTTTTCGATTGTACGACCGGTGCCGAATAAACACCGGGTCTCTAAGGTAGAGTTGTAAACAAGACCCTAAACGTAAATTTGAAGTACAATTTACATTATGTACAATGGCAAGAAATATGGCGGTCAAAAGTAATGAAACAAAAAAACTGTAGGAGTCACTGATAAGCGTCGCCTTCACCGAGCCACGGTTGAAAGAAAAGCTGGGGGCGTTAAATCGAGAGATAAGATGCGGATAAAACACTTTCTCACATATGGACATCGCGCTATCTCACTAAAATAGCATATAATCAAACCTCACAATTAAAAAATTAACTTTTGTTGTCTTCAGATATCGAAAACTTATGTTGGCAATGAAAAAAATTCGGCATGCTGACTGGCTGAGAACAGGTCAAACACTGCAGAAAGTTGAAATTAAATTGCATGTATATTATTAACGAGTAATCAAGTGATTTTTCACAAGCAATTTGCAATAAATAAGCTCTCGTAAATTTTTCGAAGACTACAAATTGCACTCGCCCTACGGGTGCGACCAAATTTTTCAGTTTTTGAAAATATATTTGTCCTCATTTATGCCAAACTGCGCTCTGAATCATTTGATCCTGTACCATATTTTTTGAAAACTCAACAATGAAATCCAAGGAACTTTTGGTTTTCATTTTCCAATTTCGCGAAAAACCGGTACTTATCTTTTAGATTGCAGTGGTTGATATATATATTTGGCCGAAGAACCGCTGAGCTAAACAAGTGTGTCTGATAGAATGGGCAAATGAAAAGGTTTATTGATTCATGAATCATGATAGTTGTCTGAAAGCTCCCACTGACCTACATTTGTATGATATACTGTGATATCCTTGGTCGGCCTCCTTAGTCGAGTTAGTCGCCCCTTTCGAAAAAAGGGAAAAAATAAGAACTAGTTACTCCCTGACCCAACTATGTTCAGCGTATTTATATCGACTTGTGGTAAGGTTGTTAATCACATATATCATTACGACGATCTCCACACGGTAGTTATCACGGATAAAGTTATCTGTTTGTCAATGATAACTCTCTGACCCTTCATAATTACGCTCTCTTGCCGAAAAATAAAACACTGATGAAGGGTTGTACCAGAAACATTTCTGCCAAAAGAGTTCGTTACACTCAGTTCTCAACTTTTCAGTTAGCTTTGAAGTGTCCGTTTGGTGAGAATCGATGCATCCAATTTAATTAGTAATTGAAAAGAGATATCATAATAAAAGAGCTATCTCAAGGAATAAGAGACGCATTGTAATCAAGACAAATTATAGCCTCTAGCTACAATAACTTGTTCGGTCCATATCTCTTGCTCTGTTTTCGATTGAAGGCCCGGTGCCGAATAAAGACCGGGTCTGTAAGATAGAGTTGTAAACAAGACCCTAAGCGTAAATTTGAAACAATTCACATTAGGTGTAAAGGTAAGAAGTATTGCAGTCAAAAGTATTGAAACAAAAAAACTGCAGGCGTCAAAGATAAGCGCCGCCTACACCGGGCCACGATTGAAAGAAAAGCTGGGGGCGTTAAATGGCACTATAAAGATGCACAGAAAAAACTTTCCACAATATGGACATCGTGTTATCTCACTAAAAATAATATATTATCAAACATCACAATTAGAAAGCTTTGTTCCCATTTCGCTAACATTGAACATTGGATATTTTGTGAAAACTGAACAGTGACATCCAAGGGAATTTTGGTTTTCATTTTCCAATTTCGTGAAAACCCGGTACTTATCTTTTAGATTGCAATGGTTGGTATTTAGCTGAACTTGAACTAAACTGAGCTAAACAAGTGTGTCTGATAGAAAGGACAAATAAATAGGTTTATTGATTCATGATAGTTGTCTGAGAGCTCCCACTGACCTATGATATACTGTGATATCCTTGGTCGGCCTCCTTAGTCGAGTTGGTCGCCCCGCTCGAAAAAATGTCAAAAGCCCACGAAAAGTTTACTCGTTGAGCCCAGTTCGTCGGACAGTTCGTCGTATTATCGACTTGTGGTAGGGGTGATGATAACATATATCATTACGACGATCATTGAACACAGCCATCATGAAAAAGTTATCTGTTTGTCAATGTAATAATTGCGACAAATTCTGTTCAATCTTAGCCTAGGCTTTATCAATTGTATCATAATTATTTAACGCCTTGGAACTAAAACCTCAAATTATCCTCTCAACAGGCGATTGATCATGTTATAAGGCATTTTAGGTCCCACGGAGCTCTCGCATTCTATCGCACTGCATGTTTGAAATGAAAACATTTCAGATAATTATTTAAGGCCACTTTACAAAAAAATTTGAAAGACAAACCTGAATAAACCTAAGTTCAATCTCTATCACAACTATCAAAACATTTTTTCGCCGCCTTCCGTTCGAAAATATTAATGAGGCGATCAAAATACCCTCCGCCGCCTGGGTTGGTCATCATGCATATTTGTATTGGTCTTGGACTCGGCCCTTTATCAATTACACAATAGCCTTATATCAACATTTTGTACGTGAATTGTTATTTTGTAAAATACTGGATCGCGATGGGTTCATGGAGTTTATGGAGCTCGTTAGGAATGATTTTAAAGTGAGATATTGGCACAAGAGTTTATTTGTATTCCACTTAACTTCCCAAACGGACCGTTAACTGTGTGAAATAGCGTCTCCCGGGCCGAGATTGATTTGAAAAGTCTTTGGGAACTAAGAAATTATTTTATTTGAATGGGAGCATTCTATCTATTAACAATACACACAAAAGAATTGCTCCTTTGAGTTTTAATCACGATCTTTGATTGGTTAATCTTTGGCGGTCATGCTGATTTCAGCCACTCACAAAAGGCCTTTAATTTACTTTGGGCAACCCACGTGACGTGTGTCAACGAAGGAATGTAATTGATGCCTAGAGATTACGCGAAGCTGAAGCGCGAGGGATAAAAATTGGCTCAAATATACTACAGCAGTACACAACAGCTGTGGCGTGAAGTGAAGTAAGAACTGACACGACTCTCTTATCGCCTGTGTAATGATTACAAGGAAAACATGCTTGTTGTCAGTTCTGGGTAACTAGTAACGAGACAGACATAGTCAATATAAGAATGTTGCTCTGTAAACTTTGGTGGTTTCTAGCTGTTTCAGGTTAGTTCTAAAATCAGTTGAACAATTCAGCACCTTTGAACTTATTGAATTTTGGACAGCTTTCTGTGCACGTCCAAGTCTTTTTGTATTCTTTGAGTTTGAACTGAACTGTATGATTTATTCTCTTCGATCTGTAGGTGTCTCAGTTAGAGCACTGAAGCTAACCGCAGCCGAAGATAAAGTTAGCGTGAACGTAAGACAAAATGCCTCTCTTCATTGGACTTTTCACATCAACAAAGGTGAAACGTATCGAATTTTATGGGCGACAAGCACTGTGGACGCTTCTGGAACTCCTAGAATGAAAGATGTTTTGTTCAGCAAAACTGAAAAACAGGCGACCGCTACACCATCTTCAAAAATGCCCCCAAGATACGCTCGCAGAGTCAAAATATTACCGCCAGCTACGCTGTTCATCCAGCGGGTCGATCTGTCAGATGAAGGTTTCTACATATGCGAGATAACTACGGCGTTTCGGGCAATCAGAAAGGCTATCAACTTGACTGTGATAGGTTAGTGCCAATTTTCTTTTACTTTTCTTGCACCTTCGTTTCGCTTTTAATTTTAGGGTGGAAAGTAGTATGGGGACCTGCAAGGTGAATCAGCTGAATAACAGCGACATTTGCGTACATTAGAGCGCTTAATTATGCTCTTCGGAGCACTTTTGGAGCTTTTAGTAAACATTATAAATCGTGCATAAGGTAATGGACGCCTTTATCGTCCACTTTGCATTCGATGTTCAAACAAAGTAACCGAGAAGGCATCCAGATTTGAAGATTCGGCCGTGCGGTTATTTCGGTTTGGAACAAAGAAAGGTGACCAAGATCAGATAAAGATAATAATACGCAGATCTTGCATAAAATCTGTTACTCGAGAGAAAGCCAGGTTGTAAACAATAAGATAAAAAATTCATCTGTAACCACGGCTTGAATGCGGGAATTTCTTTCAGTAGATCGGTTTCTTAGCAAAAGGAAATTGCTACTCTAAGTAGGGCACAGTTGAATTTGGGTATTTAGACAAACACGCTTGTTGAGGGCATATCTTGTCATTTCTTTGTCAACAGCGCAATTTTTTCGTTGATTACCTCACGTTAAATTACCGGCTTATAGATTGTCTAAGAGTTTTAAACCGTTCCATTTATTGAAAGACGTGTATAAAAAAAGCCGTTCAGACAGATTTTGTCAAACTCGGGTAAACCAGAGATCCCACAAATTTTTTTTGAACTTTGAGTTTATACACTTAGAGAGATTGATAAGGACGGCAATAAAGCGTTGCTGTCGGCTTGCTATGTTTACACTTACACCAAATTGTTTAGATATTTTCGCTTGGCTGGGGTCAGAGCAATGGAAAAAGATGGTGTAAATTATTTGATTTCGATGCTTTGGTGTGATCTACGTTGTTCATCGGTACCTGTGAGATTTTATTTTACGCGATCGTGAAAAGTACAATGTTAAACATCTTCTCAGGTGAACTTGCGAATCAATTAACATGAGTATGGGAATCACGTTTTCGCGACAGCACGTGTATAAATTTTCTCAGTCCCCAAGCTCTTCTAATTTGTGCTTTAAATTATCGACAGCACATAACATTTTTGTGGGGAATTGATCATTCGTAACAAAATGATCAAACGTTCGAATGGAAATGTCAATAGACCATTAAATGAATGATTTTCATGTGGTATTAAA
Source organism: Orbicella franksi (assembly GCF_964199315.1). Taxonomy (NCBI): domain Eukaryota; kingdom Metazoa; phylum Cnidaria; class Anthozoa; order Scleractinia; family Merulinidae; genus Orbicella; species Orbicella franksi. Next base: position 13,167,220 of record NC_138158.1, read on the forward strand.
GGACCCTTTGGGTATTTATAGGTCTTTAATCGGGGACTCGCCATACGAAATGGATTTGTAATGGAGATTGCGAAGAGGTTTTGTTCTTTGATTTGGCCTGGGGCTTTAAAATCTGGTAATACATTTGCTTGGCTGGGAATTAATTTCTTTCGTGACTTCTTCTAAACACAGATCGCAAAGGACGCAAGAAACCACCCTGTAGGTTTTGCCGCATACGGAGCGAAACAAAGCCCTTGCTACACAATCTGTTTATTGGACATTTTAAAAATGTCTTTCCGGCTATTCTTGTAGTTTATTCCCACCGAAACTGTTAACAGAGTGAACAAGGGCTTTGTTTTGACTTCTGGCGGATATCGAACTTATGTAAATGAGTTGGTCATTCTTTTTTTTCTCGAGAATTCACTGTGTTTAATTTTTTATAAACCAGCTGCTACAAGTTATCAACACTCTTTAATTACATCCCAACCTCTGAGTGGTTCTTTTGGAAGAAAACTTGACAATGATTTGTCATTAATGAATAATTTTTGAGAAGGTTCCGGTGTGCCAAATATAATTGTATACTGAAGGAAGTTTTTGGTCAAAACTAGGATCCGGTTGTTACAACAAGCTTGACATTGTTTCTTTTTGTTTGTAATAATGCAGAGTTCAATTTCATCCCAAAATACCTCTTATTTTTCTTTTTATGAAATATGCTAAATTTTGATTTGAACTGGGGCTGATGCTTTTATTTTGAAATTATTTTGTGATGTTGAGTATTTTAAATTGGAACTGATTAAATTTTAGGTGACAAATCACAGATGCAAATTGAAAGACATATGAATCATTTATTTACAAGTACTGCAAGTAAATAGGAAGAAAATAATCTTTTTTAAATAGAAATTGGAAACGTTTCCTGATCCTTGACTGCATTACCTTATAAATAAATATTATGAATAGCAATTTTTTCCTAGGATAATTTCAAATCATGTATTTTCTCATGCATGGTTGTGAAAAAAAAAAAAAAAAACCAGACCTGGTATTTAATTAATGTTTTTTTAGTTTTAAAAAGATATTTTCATGGGAACTTCTATGATCGTCTGTAATCAATTGAAATATAAGCGTCACTGCTACTTACATGTACCAGTACTTAAGTTAGGCTAGTGTCAGAACTAGAAAGACTTAATTTACCTTTTCCCCCCAATTTTTCCGGAATTATAAAAAAAGTATAGACTAGAAAATCTAGATTTTGGGTTTCAGTAGTTGTGCAAAACCACCTCTATGGATGAAGTGAATAAATTACTCTTAACCCAAAGCATTACCCTTAAGAAAGCACGTCCAAAACACATTACATCTTACAGAACCAAAAATGACATGACAATGCTCTTGTATGCTAACTCTTACATTTACCATAAAATGAGCAGGGTTCACAAAAAAGACAAACGATTTGTAAGAGGGTCCCCTATACTTTTTCGGTGACGCGTGAATAAGCATTTTTTGCTTTGCATGAAGCGTGAATGAGGATTTATTTTTTCCGTGATTCGCGAGTCTATATTATTCCGTCCTCGGGAAACTGGTTTTCGATGTTTTCATGATCCGTGGATTATGCATTTACTTATGCGTGATTTGTGAACCAAAGACTTTTGCAGGGATGATTTTTCACTTCTTTTGGAGATTTTAGTGTCATTAAAGCTCGTAAACTACACCAAACTGGATGTAAAACCTGCCCATTTGATGCGCTTGCGGTTGGAGGACTGAGAACTAACCACAGTGACAGTGAACCAGGAGGGCCTAGAATCTAGTCTGTCACGATGTGTCAGACATGGCATTTTGATGCATCAAAATGGAGGGTTCTGTATGTTTCGTGAACGTGGACAGAATTTGTATTTTTATGTGACACATGATTTAGCCTTTGCATTTTTACGTGAAACGTGATTGCTTGGTTTTTTCTGTTAACATGAAGCTGTTTTTCGAATTTTACGTGATGCATGAAAAGGCCAATTACATATGCGTGAAATTGTTCTCAGAAGAGGTATAGGGTACCCTCTTGTAAGACTTAGGCTTTGCTATGTCAATAAGTAAACAGTGACTGCAATTAGCAAATGTAAATTTAAAAGGTGAGGCCCTCTAGTTCCATCAAGCAGACTTTGCACTGAAAATTTATTAGAGTAAAAGAAACAATATGGGATAAATGATGACACTTTGAAATTATGCCAGGGAAGAAAAGATGTGTAAGAAAAAACCATGGTAAACCTGCAGACTACATTAAGGCTTATATAGCCTATTTGACATGAATATCACTCAAGTTAGCCTGATTAGCACTCAGGTTGGCTGTTTATGGTAAGCTTTCAGTTATGAAAATGGGAATGTGATATTTGTTAAAAAGTCTGCAGTCTGCAAATGTCATTCACTTATTGAAGGTAAATCCTCATAGTTTGAAATATTAAGTGTCGGCTTTGGCATTAATGAGAAATATCCTGCATCATGTACCAAGCTAGGATGCTAATATGAAACTGCATATGTGGCGTGATTTAGGGACAGAGCTTTTGCTGTAGGGCTGCTCGTAAGGCCCTACAAGCTCTACAAGATGGCTGGCAGTACTTCAAGATACAGTTGCTAAAAGCATCATATACGACCTTCATGCACAGTTAGGTTGATAAGTCTGACACCTGTGCTGATGGCGGACAGTAGTTGAAAATACATAAAAAAGCCCTACAAGCTCCATCCAACAAGCCCTTAACAAGCCCTGCATGTCCTACATGTCCTACATGTCCTACATGTCCTACAAGCCCTACAAGCCCTACATGTCCTACATGTCCTACAAACCCTACATGTCCTACATGTCCAACAAGCCCTACATGTCCAACAAGCCCTACATGTCCTACAAGCCCTACATGTCCAACAAACCCTGGAAGCCCAACAATTCGTACAAGCGAATGCAGCGCTCATGCAGCGCTCCAAGCTGCGACCAAAATATGGTCGCCATGGCAAGTGAAAATAAAATTCGGTGACTACATTTTAGAACTTTATTACATAATGTTATAATTTTATTTATTAACTTCATGAAAGGCTTTATCAAAGGAGAACTGAGAACTGAGAACGAATTCTTCTCAATTTACTTTTGAGGAAAACGCGAGTAATTTCAAAACATGCCTGCAGAATAGAGATTACCCAGCTAGAATTGTAGAGAAACACCTTTCAGAGATTAAATCCTCTGACAGAAAAATGTCGCTAGCACAGAAAAACAAAACCGTGCAAAAGAAAACACTGCTCTTTGTAACGCAATACCACCTGACGTTGCCTAACCTAAAGGACACACTCATGGGGAAATGACACCTTATAGATAAGCAACCACAACTGAGAGAAATCTTTAAGGAGCCCCCCATCATCTCAGTGTTTCAGCCAGAAAATTTTACTCGAGGGCCAAAGTGACTGGCGACTAAACCAGAATTTTTGGTCGCCAAGGACGAAATGCTTGTTGTATCAATCACAATTTTGAGCCCTGGGATGGTTTTTAAAATATTATGCCTGTGTTAAGCCTGCAGTCTTGTAGAAGGAAAGGGCCCTTTTTTCGTTTTTCTGGGGGCCATCTCTGATTGTAATGTGGGATTCCCGCAGTGGCGCGCTCTGGCGGAAACACTGCATCTCATATCGTAAGTGAAAATCTGTAAAAGACATCCTAGTTAAAACTAAGCTATGAAGGCTCTAGAACGTATTCATCTGTGATCGGCAGGAATTGTGCAGGCTTGTCAACACTTTTGTCATCGTATTTATCACTCCGTTGGTTCTCTCTGAAAATGTGCTATTTTGAACATAAACCAACACCAGTCACTTGATCCGTTTGGTTCAAAAACCAAACTACTGAACAGAACTAAAAGTGAGTGTAAATTTACAATGGTACAACTGAGTTTGCCTCATTTGTCAGGTGAAGGTTTCTCAGCTACAAAAACAAATATGGATCCACACCACCAATTACAGCCCACTAGCATGACCTTTGAACTGCATATGAAACAAACACTGGTCAGCATCACTTATGACTGGCTCATTTGTTTTGCTTTCAGACACGATGTCTAGCTGTGTCTGATCCTGTCTGCTGCTTGAACATTGCTTTTCAGTATAATATATCATCATTTATAGTTATTCTTTGCCTATACAATTTTAAGCTCTGAAATAAAAAAAAGAACAATTTCAATATTTGAAAACAGTAAAATTTAAGATTTTGTTGTGGAAGAAAAAAGCCAGTTTGCTGTTTCGTGTCAAGTCATGACACAAGTCAAGTCTTATTTGCAAACCTTTCAGGCTGTTGCGGTTTGCCGGTTACCTTTTGGGGTTTCATCTCACATCCGACTGTTTAGGAAACAATAGACATTCCTGACATTTTCTTTGGTGTTCACGGTTTAACAGGAAGGACTGTAATCTTGACTAAGCCAGGTTGTTGTATCTTTGACAGTCTGTAGTTTAAACTCGAAAATATAAAAGTGTTTGCATACATTATATCACAGCCTAATGTCCCAGCTGGGTGGAGGAGGATCAGGAAGTCAGTAAACTAAATACAATATATCATATATATGGAACAGAGCATGAGTTGAACGTCAATTCTAAGGTGAATAAATTAATGAATGAACTGTGACCCAGGGTTCTTTGAAAAGGAGGTCTGTTTGATCATGAGCTAACAACTTGACACCTGTGAATATTTACATGGACTAACATGTAACTGAGACAAGAAATATAAGTGATAGAAACCGACGTTTCGGTGCATCTTGCGCCATTATCAAGGTTACATAATTAAAGATAAAAAGCGGTTTGTGAAGAGGCTAAGTTAAAGCGAATTTGCATGAAAGAGTGCCAAGCTAATTACATGAATACTTTAGCACAAAGAGAGTCAGACTGCACATTCAGTGCTGGTTTAAGATCTTGAATACACAGCATTTTATTAACAAGGCAGTCAAATTTGTTCATGCATTTCTTGATTACATTGAAGCGTGCTAAGAAATTGGTCGGAACAGCAGTGTTATGTTCTTTGGAATAATGCTTGAAAATAGATGACGCCTTTTGATGGTGTCCCTCAACGCGCATGTGAAGGTGGCCCTTTGTGTACCTGACATAACCTGCATCACACAGGTCACACTTGAATAAATAAACAATGCATTGCTGGGTTATGACGTTAGGCTCACGCAGGTTCACGCAGGCTTAGATCTTGTTTAAGCTTACGGCTAGTAAACACGGGTTGGATGGTCTTTTGCACCTTGCTGCTAAGATCTCTAAGTTGTTGTTTGACAGACATTCTAGCATCCTGATCTTTGTAGGAGATAACTGTCCCGATGGCGTCATCGGTATGCTGTTTGGGCTGGTCCACTGCGACTCTTGAGGTGATAAACCTGTTGATGACGGAATCAATAAGGTGATTTGGATACCTCAGCTTACGGAAGACTCCTCTCAAGCATTCACACTCTTCTGAGAAATGCGCCCAAGATGACGATAGCCGGTGCGTGCGATCAAGCATGGTGACGAGCAAACCATGCTTGTAGCGGCTGTCCACATGGCTATGATAGTGCAGGAGTAACACTGTGTTTGTTGGTTTGATGTAAGCCTTTGTTTCAACACATGGCAGGCGATTTAGTAGCTGCACACCAAGGAAAGGGAGCATCCCATTTTCCTCTACCTCCATAATGAAGCTCACGGTGCTATGGGCGTGGTTCAAGGTATCCAAAAATAGTGTAGCTGGTGTCAGATCTGGCGTCCTGACTAGAGTGTCATCTACATAGCAGCAGTAAAATTCTGGGAGTTTTCCTTGACTTTCTAGGGACTCTTGTCTAAAGTCTTTGGCCAGCTTTGGGTGATTTTCGTCAATTTTTGAAAATCTTCAGAAATCTTTGGAAGCGTTTGGTTGCTTGTCAGAGGTGTTCACAAAATTAATGTTTGGATGATATTTGTTGATCTTTGGAAGGATTCAGGTAATCTTCGGAAGTTTTTGGAAAATGGCTAGTCTTCAGATATGTTTGGGTGAACTTCTGCCGCCTTCAGATACCTCAGATGACCACAGGTAGTCTTCGAGTATCTTTGTACTAACTTCAGACATCTTTGTTGTAATTTGCACTGGTGTTTCACTGGTTATTCTGTTTTGAAGGAACTATAATTTTTCCTGCATCAACAGTGGCAATTTTGTGGCCCCTCTTAGATGTTTAGGCAAATGGAAGCCATCCATGCATGGTTAGCTTTGGTCATATATTAGAGCCATGTGCTAATTTTAAAGGTATGAAATTTATGGGCTGGGATCCATATTGGTTTTTTTCTCCAAGTTGTCAGCCAGGCAAGCATGCCACATGACATACTTGCCTTGATAAAATGTTACTTGCCTGTTCACATGGTATACCTCCAGTATCTCAAGGTGGTATCTGGTAATTACTCTCTGATTGGTCAATTTTGACAGGTTTTGTCAACACTTGAACGTTACTGACACAGATGAGACATGCGATATGGTGGCAGTAAGTGTAAAATGGGGTTGACGGGCCTACATGACTCCTATGGTTTGTGATGTTTGTACATTTGCCATTCTCTTTTTACTCTCTTAACTTTTCTTTCCTTCACACGTGTTTATGAAGGGCACTTTATGTGGTGTTATTAGGACCTAGCTCTTTGATTAGAGCTATTTGCAAGTGCAGTATGCTGTTTCTTATCACAGATATCACATTTGACATATTTATCTTCATCTGATTTTTCTTCAGAGACTGCTGTAGCTTTACTTCAAGAAAGAACACCATGATTTTCCACTCAATTCTTGTTGATCTCCCGAGTAGGTGTTAGCATGCATTACGGAAGGAGTATCTATAGTCGGTGACCCAGCATTAGTTTGTCGTTTTGGCGCTTTCAGTAATTTTCTTTCTAAAGTCCCCGAGAATTATTTCTTAACACATCTAGATCTGCTGACAACTGAAAACCACAAGCCGGTGGTCATGTTACGGGTCCCTGCAGGTGGTCTATAAGTGGGCAGAAGGACCTGTTGTTAAGTTTACCCACAGACATTCTTTTGCTTTCTCTCGCCGCACTAATCTCCCCTATTTGTTTGCTTGCCACTTTTCGCATTGCGCTGCAACTAACTGAATGTCTGGAAGAGGCTATAAGGTTTCAGTTTATATGAAGGAACAAATTAACTTAAAGTCTTCTATTAAGTAAATGTTATAGTTCTCAAATGTAAGTGTTGTCCAGCAGCCAGTCTCCTGTTTGATTACCTTCTCCTTTATATGAACATAAATTTTGAACAATATAATTTGGTAAGGACAGTGCAGTGTGAGGCCAATTTGATAGATCTGATGATTGCACACTTGGTCATTTTGCAGTCATTTTGTAAAGAGGCACATCCCCTTTCAAGCATAAACTTATTTGCACTTTCCCCAATATAGCTAAATCTTTAAATTTTCCTCCACTTTAGTAATGTATAATTAGATGTCAGGCATATGGTTACCAAACTTTGATCTCGACATATACAGTTTGATTTTGATCTTTTAAGCTCATAAATGTAAAGTGTAGTTTTTTCTAATCTTCACCATGTGCAAGAAATAATTAAATTTAATCCAGTTCAAAAAAACCAAAAAAAGTTAGATTCTGGCAATTCTCTTTTTTGGCCTCTTGGCTTTCGGAAAATAAACTTGTAATTATAGTGAAATTCTGAACAGACTGTGAAATGTTGGGGCCTGCTGCCTGGGTCATCTTTAGAAGTCTACTTTTAGAATGAAATCTTTAATTTGTACATAGATTTTTGTAGAACTCTGCATTATGTGTTGGTCTATAAAAGGCAGGTGCAACATATTCCTGGCTTATTATACAGAGACTTCTGTCATTTTCAGGGCAGCTCAGCAGTTGTTTTTTGTTTTCTTGTGATGAATCATTAATGGTAGAAAATCCTGCTGTGCATGCAAATTGTTCCCTGCCAGCGATGAAGGTAATCAAATGTTATCATGTTTAAAGAGAAACAACCTTTGGTCTACACAGGTAGTTAAGACAGGAAAAATATGGATACTATTTGCAGAATTAGCATATGACATTTTTCAAGCTTATTCAATTCATATTATAGCATTGCTCAATCTTTGTGTGGTACATTTTTCATTGGGATTGTGTTTTGGCAATTATACAATGCTATGTTTTGTAATTGAAAGGCACCCAACTAATAAAATAAGGAAAATGAATCTCCACTCAATTTCAATATATAAATTAACTTCTGATGTAATTTATCATATTATAGAAAAAATGTTTGATTGGGTAGTTAGCTAGGAATTGAGAACAACTATGTGACTGCATGATTATTTAACATACAACAGTTTTACTATATATAGAGATTATTTGTTTGTATGATGAATGGCTTTGTTCTGTGGATGCAGTTATAACAAATAGTCAATTGCAATGAAATCATACTTATATGAATTTTTTTTTACAGGAAAACTTTCTCAGAGCATTGAAACATGTACTCTGTAGTCCATATTTTCAATTACAGTGTTTGTAATCAATTTTCCATTTGTTGATTAGTAACTTGTAGAAAACCACCTCCATAAGAACAGTGTTTTGATTAATAATCTTAGTATGTTCACCTGCAGGTGGTCAGCTATGATTCATTGCTTTTTAACTCATTAATGGGAAGTTATTAACAGAATTAAGTCATTTTTTGCGAAAAATTCCCTCATTTGGTTGTACATATGCACTTTAGTAACTTCCACTGATAGCCGGTACGGTGATGAAGGACTGTATGTATTGTTTGTGGGACCCTTCAGGGGGTAATGTTGGTAATGAGAATATTATAAGCAATGAACTGATTTTTCACATTTGGATGGCATGCCACAAAAGGTGGGTGTATTATACAATTGGAATTGATTACTTTGACAGCTTTTTGCCAAAGCATTGGATGCCTAAAATCATTTGTATGGGCTCACACATGTGCTTAAAAATTAACTGGTTTGCAATTGAATGTTATTATTTTTGAGAGAATGATTTAATCTTAAAGAATTTATCTGAAGTACTTTGAGGTGTTAAATCCAAGACCTTGCCAGTGCAGCAACTTCCCCAGCACTTCTAAAGTAGTTCAAAAAACTTATCTGTCAACTCAGGAAGGCTAGGGGATGCATAAAACAGTGAATGAAGGACAACTGCAGGGCATGGTGTGTTTAGTTGCGTCTGTGGTTGGGTTATAAAAATGTTTGTTAACCCTGCTGACCAGAGCACAATTCACCTTTTCGGCGTTAGATTTCACGTGTAGTGTCACGTGACTTATGATGTAAACAAACTGGGAACGTTCGGACATTCTAGTCAACCACACGAGTTCAATAAGTAGTGTTCTAACAGAATGGTCACAACTAGAAGATGTGCTTTTGTTACATGTAAAAACGATTCATGATACCCTGAATCGTGGAAAAGAAACCCAAACGACAATCCATTGAAGTTCTTCCATTTTCCTGGCGCAGTTAGACAAAACGAGAGAAGGCAAAAAGGGGCTAAAAGCATGTCACCGCGGTGACTCATTCGTGTGCACAAAAGACAGTTTGTAGCCTACATTTTGTCGGTGGAAATGGTCTAACAAAAGAGGATCCTGATCCTATATCTGCTGTTGCCAGGAAAGAAAGGATGCGTTTATCAATATGTGCTTTTATAATTTTTTTTGCCGTTTGAATTAATATTTTATACTGTGCATAGGTGTTGTGAGTGAATCGTAAACGAAAGGCATCTTGTAAACGGGAGGCAGACAAAGCGAGAAGCAAGAAATTTGTTTTGAACGATCAGTGGCTAAAACCCTGCTGACGCTTAATCGCCATACTGGCAAATCTAAAGAGGAACGTGCCACTGCCATGACTCTTTTAGATCTGAGCTCAGAGCCAGTGGCGAGTTCAGGAGAGCCTGATGAGGAAAGCATGCAGAAATCAGAAATTCGAACCGGAAGAGCGAACCCACGAGTTTCCTGAACCGATCGAGTCTCAAATCAACAGAAAGACTGATGAAAAAGTACATGGCGGCCGCAATGTGCCTGCATCTCCCATCTCTATCACCTTTACACTTGCATTGTGCCTGAAGAACACTGCCTCGGTTACGGGTTTGTACCTCTACCTTCAAGAATAAACCTGAGATCGTAGTGCTCCTTTCCTTCATCCGTTTTGATTTTCATGAAAGGTCTCACTTTGGCTACATATACATGGACACCCTCTTGATTCAACTGAGCAGTTAGTAAAGATTCCACGTAACCATCAGCGAATAAGCGATAATCTTCAAATGACTTGTAAGCGGCGAGTCCCTGCTTGTCGTAATCGGTTGAGTGGTAAATCAAATAATTAAAAATGACGTACAACCCAAACGGCAGCGACGAGTTGAACTTGTTCACGGTCTTCAGGGAAAATGGCTTGGGAATAAGCATGTCATAAATTATTAATTTGTCAGCATCAGTGGTTTGATCTTTTTTGAAGTTTGGATCCACTGGCAAAACCATTCTTTCCACTGCGAAAGCGATTTCCACGAGCGAAGTTGTTAAATACCGCTTGCTGAAACGCCACGCTCCTGCAAATATTTTTTTAAGTTCTGCCACATTCATGGCGTTGAAGTTGCTTTTATTCATTTTTTCTGCCATTTTGAAGCTGAAACTATTCTACGTTCAAAGACTTAAGGCAGAGGGAAAATTATATTAGTAGTAACAGGAAGTTGATGAAGTTGAAAACTTCGTACACGTGTAGTGCGTGGTTGACTAGAATGTCCGAACTTTCCCGGTTTGTTTACATCATAAATCACATGACACTACACGTGAAATCTAACGCCGAAAAGGTGAATTTTCTTCCATATAGCCACCAAAAAAATATACAAAAAATATATAGCTATGGAAACCATACTAGAAAGTAGTCAATTTTATTTGTAGAGTATATAGTTGTATGACATATAAGATCAGATCTCAGATTACAGTTATAGTGGTGAAAATCTGCCTTTTCAGAAGGTGGTTAGATTTTTAATAAGTGCAGAAATGGTTAATTATTGCAGATTTTTTGTCAGCAGAAAAAGCATATTAATAAACAGTTGAGTTCTATAAACTAAAATGAAATAGAACAGTTTTGATTGTCTTATAATTAAAATAACTGAAAATTTTTGGCCCTATGTACTTAGGCTAATCCCATTACTTTTAATCAATCAATCAAATTAAAATTTGAAAAGTTTTAACTGCCTTATGACAATGCTTGGCAAACTGCTGCCCTATGTACTCAAAATTAGTGGCATTTAATCAGTTGAGAAATAATTAAAAATTATTTGAACTGCCTTGTTAAAATATCTGAGAATCTCCTGCTCTGTGCAGTTAAACTGCGCACAGCTATTGTTAGATCAGCCAGGAAACTTCTATCAGATCAGAGCTATTTATCATTGAACAAAATTTCTTTGTTCAAGAATTGACAGTAAATATATAGAACACTTAAAGTGCCTAATTGAAAAGCATGGGAATAACCTTCTTTGTGTACTTAAGGTGCTCATGGTCAGTCTTTAGATAAAATTTTGATGATGCATTTTTTTAAAAATTTTTTGTTAAAAAGTGTCTCTAAAGAAGTAGATTGGAAACATGTATAAAGCTTAATCTGAACTGTTCATTTTTAACTTGGAAAATATTTATTATTTTCCAAGTTGTTGTGGTGGAATGATTTCACTTCTTCACTCCTTCACTTACCGTTAGACATTTGGAAACCCAGGGGATAACTCCCATATGAAAAGACAAGAGATGCTCGGGGGAAATTTGAATTTAAATCCTAAGGGAGACTAATGTGGAAATTGCTTGAACTTCATTAGACCCCTAAAAGATACCACTTAAAATGGAATAGGTTTGATCAGTAGCCACTGTTCAAGGAAGGATCCCGTGCACACTTGTAGACCCGACTTGCGTACTCGAGAGATCAGCAGAAATCAAGCCTGAAAACAGAAATTAAATGAGAGAGTTTCTTTTGTTATTATTTCCTTGAGTGCACCCTAAAGGATACTTTGGTTACATTTCGTCATCAACACTCTAAGTGAGACAAGGATCTTTGATTTGTACCTGAGACGATGAGTGCCCGCAACCTTTTCATATAGGAGACCCCCCTAGGTTTCAAACATCTGCTGTCTGAGGCCGTTTTACAGTCGCTTGCAGTGTGTCAAGTTAGTTATTTTCGAGAGGTAGAAGGTATAACGGTTTTTTCATTGTAAGAAAAGTACTTAGGTTCTTCCTTAGCGATCCGATTCAGGGAAAGTCTTCGTGGTTTTTCCTTTGCAAACCTAGGTGATATTGTGAGTTCGAAAGCAATCGATATATTATAAAACGAATGATTAAAGGCTCCAGATGATTTTTTTAACACAAGAAACAGAAAGACAGATGCTACCTTTTGGTAAATGGTTTCTTGACAGAAAAAGATAAAACAATGACAGAAGAAGAAAAGGAAAAAAAATCAGTAGTCACCACTAGAATTCAAACTCCCAATGTCTTGCATGGCGAGCCAGCGCTTACCACACCGTGCTACTTGTACATCAGTTAAGTACCACAGGCTTGAAGTCGAATGGAAGTAGGTCCGATGTTCATAGTCACAAAATAGACAAATGTATAATATCCATTTTCTCTTGGTTTTACACTAATGCTATAGTCAAATGTCTGCTGGTCTCATTTTGGACTTACACGATACTGAACAACCAGCGAAGCTAAATCCTGCTCTCTCCAATGATTGAGTTTTTATCAACTATTCACGCACAACGTATCAAAAACATTCTGGTTGGGAGCTCGAGTTTTCAGGTAAGGGTACTCTGCATTATGTGTTTATCCTATTGGACCAGTAATCAGACAAAGCGTTCAAGCAATGTGCACAGTGTTTCTTTGTAAAAAGATTTTAGGCTTCTGAAGGTGCAGATAAAATTTTGTTCAGGAAAACATCCCTGAATTATCGCTGATTAGCACAAAAGGTCCTGTGTAAGATGGCCATGATAGCCGATTGATTTGTCCAGCTTAGCATTAAAAAATGCTCCATGTACAGGATCGTACAGGATCGTACAGGATCTGGCAGTTTATAAACCTTTTCAGGGTTACGAAATTTTCCCTCGGGAAACTATTAATTCTCTTTGTAGATCAAAATATTGTCCTGCGAGACACAAACCAGAGAAAATCTATGCTTTGGGAAACGTGAATATCCCTTTGAAGAACAACATAATATGTCTTAAAAGACACAAAAGTATTTGCTTTGGGAAAAGAAAATCCCTTAAGTTGACTAGATAGATCACTGGTAGTAGTGAAACACAGAGCAATAGTGCAACATCCATGGTTGTCATCATGTAGTACATGCAAAGCAAAATAGCCTGCTGGACACTGACACGTGCTTGAAAGCTTACAAAGCTGTGTCTGTTGCTACAGTAATTTTGGAATGTGACAATAATGTAGCAGTTATTGTGACAGTAAGAGATACAGAACCTTCCAGTTTGTCACTTAGAAGACTTGGACAGTTTCTACAGCAATTGTTTTGTGAAACACATAATTAAAACATATGTACAGTTTCATGTAATTCATCAGAGAAACATGTTTCATTGTCAAATCGCCGATAAGTCCTGCAACAAGTAAGTAATATTGCCTCTTCTTAAGAGGAATATGCAGCACTGATTCTAATTCAGTGTTAAATCGGATGGTGTAAAACACAGAAAGTTGACTGCAGACTGCAGACTGGGGTGAAATGCAGACTGAGGGTAAAATGCAGACTGCAGACTTTTTAACTGAATCATGTTACCGTTTTCATCATTGATAGCTAACCGTAAACAGGCTAACCAGCACGTCATCAATGTGCTAACATGAATAATTTGAAATAAGTGTTGATGTTAATGAATGGGTTTGCAAAACATGCCATAGACATGTAGTAAAGTATAAACTCCATGTGCTGTTGTTAATGGCATGGTAATTTTCCACGAAACAGCTCTCTTTGATTCAAATGAATATGAATGCAGATTGCTTGCACCATGAATTGCATTTCAAAAGCTATTATGCAATACAGTTTAAGATACAGGTAATATATTTTTAGTGTTCTTGCTGATGTTCTATTCTAATACTGCCAGTATGTTGCCATGGCTACCATGTAAGGCTAGTACAATCAAAGTCAATTTTTTTAAAAGATAGTTGCAATATAAGAGTTTTGTATTGCCATTAAATATCAACCCTTAGAAGGTAGTTTTAGCACAGGCTGCTGATTGGTTGATTATAGCAATTTCTGTAGATTAAAAGATGGGATTGGTTTTAATCCAGAATAACACATTATTTGATGCAACAAAGAATTTCAATAAATGTGTGGCTTCCAGGGTATATCAGTGAAGGCTAAGATCCTACAAAAAGGTGATTGTGAAAGAGTTAAATGTTATATTAGGGGGCAAAGGCTGATGAAGATTGATTTTGACACTGCAGATGGAATGCTAAACACATAGCAAACTTACAGATAGGAAGGTTTTACATCATTGAAGGCATTAGTATCATAGTTTTGATTATAAGACATATCTCACCACATACAACGTATACAATTGTACCAGCAAACACAGTACTGTAAAGCAAGTGGATGTGATCACAATTAATATTGAACCAGAACAAGGAGAATCATCTGGTAAAGTTGTTGTTGCCTCAGTCATGCCAAATAGTATGTACTAATAATAATTTATTATAAATCAACTTTATACAATAGTTGTCTGATGTGTAACACAAAGATCCAGATAGTTGATCATAATGTTGTAAACTGTCATAAATGCAAGCTAACCAGTTTTATTGTTAGTACGCTCCCAGACACATCAGGAACAGAATATATTAGTCCTTACCAATGACTTGAACCAGATACTGTACACTTACACTATCTTTGGTGCAACTATGAACACATTTTTATAGAAGGTAGCAAATAAAGTCACTGATTGTACCAAAAACCAACTACTAGAATATTTTTCAATCAAAACCTTTAGGTTTACAGTCAGTGACAAAGTCATCCTGTAAGCTGCATGACAGATATTTAGACTGTCATTTACAGGGACCACTGAGCATCATTTGACTTGGGGTAGTAGCAACGAAGCACATAGCAAGTGAGATAATGGTCTTAAATAATTTGACACTGTACCTAGAGCTTCAGAACTGCTGAATGTTTGACTTAGTCAATTTCAAGCTATAGATTATTTTTCAAATGGCATCTATATTAATCACAAAAATCTAGGATGGGGGGGCCTTTCTATAGCTATGGACCATTGTGCTGGGAGCTTTGCATTCCCTGGTATGCTTTATGGTAATTTGAGGTCAAAAATTGTTACAGTTGATAGCCAATAGGCTCTATTTAATAGATCACAAGAAGAGCTAAATGATCTTCATACACATGTATGTCATTAATGTGTGCATGTTCAGTTCAAAGAACATTGGATTCAATCTCAACATCATATGTACAACTGGATCATTCCACTGTTGTACACAGTCTTGCCTCTGAACTTCTCAAGAAACATCATGTTAGAAATTCAATTACCTGATAATAAATGCTTTTTTTTGTCAAAATAACCATGTTTAATAAATCGTTACATTCACTTCTTTAAGTAGTAATTATTTTCTTTGCTCTGATTGCATTAAGCATAAACTGTTAAGCAGTAGCCACATGCACACTTTGTGAGCCTATTGTTTTCAAATTATTAAGATTGCATGGGTTCACCAAATAATAGTTGTACAAAGTTTTGACTGCCAAAATGGGCATGTCACACTAGAATAACTGTTGCTGCAATATGTCCCTGCTTCATGTCCCTGCAACATCTCGTATGAAAATGATGTACTTGGCTTTTCACTTTTCAAAAGCAAGTTTTGGTTTTCTACTTGCTAAAATAAATATGTTTCCCAGGTGGTAATCTTGTGTTACAGGTACTGTAAGAACTGCTTCAAAAATACATGTTAGTCAGAGATTGGGGTAACCAAGACTGAGTGGATCTGTGTAATATAATGCTGCCTGCATTTCCATTTGCTCCAGCATTTAATAGTTAAAGTGGTGACTACAGTTCTGTACTGAAGATAAATTTCTATCACAACTTCTTTATTTGGTGCATGTAGATCCTCCACGAATTATAACACAGCTACCTATAGAGTTAACATGGAATGAAGGTGACTCCAAAGAACTTACTTGCAGCACTGATGGAAAACCCAAGCCAAGGGTGACATGGAAAAGAGATGACAATATTGTAATGCAGGCACGGCAGATTGCAAAGTTGGTTTTTCCATCTGTTACTTATAAGGAGGCTGGTCTGTACAAATGTCTAGCAGAGAATGCTGGTGGAAGGAAACAAAAACAAGTCCAAGTCAATGTGTTATGTAAGTTTGCTATAGAATAATATTTCACAATTTTTATGTCAAGGACTGACACATTTTAATTGGCTTATCACAGTTTGCGGTTCATTGACTTGTTTAAAAAAGTGACGTTATTGTGGATAACTCGTTTGAGTTTTAAGTTTTAAAAATAATTTTTTTTTGTAAAATTCAGATAAAGTACAGTGCAGCTCAGATATATGCGAACTAGGCATACGCGTATTATACGAGCGTATCTCCGGTTTTATTTGACACATCGTTCATTCAAACAGTAAAATGCTCTTTCTTTTAGCCAAATAATTGTTTATCAAAGTTTCTATGGCACGCTGCTCACGTTAAGTTAGTTTTTTCTTCAAAGTTCTGTGTTTAGGCATGCGTCGGCAAGTTGCTTGCAAGATGCTTATTGTTTGAAATGTTCCGAAGACCTTGTTGAAAAAATGATATCTCCGGTTATATTTGACACAAATCGTTCATTCAAACGGTAAAATGCTCTTTCTTTAGCCAAATAATTGTTTATCAAAGTTTCTATGGTGCGCTGCTCACGTTTAGTTATTTTTTTCTTCAAGGAAAGGTTCTGTCTTTCAGCATGCGTCAGCAAGTCGTTTGGAAAGTGTTTATTGTCTGAACCGTTCTGAAGATCTTCGTTGAAAAAATGATATGTCCGGTTTTGTTTGACGCAAATCGTTCATTCAAATGGTAAAATGCTCTTTCTTCAGCCAAATAATTGTTTATCACAGTTTCTATGGTGCGCTGCTCACATTTAGTTATTTTTTTCTTCAAGGAAAAGTTCTGTGTTTAGGCATGCATCCGCAAGTTGCTTGCAAGATGCTTATTGTTTGAAGCGTTCTGAAGACCTTGTCGAGAATATGATATCTCCGGTTATGTCTGACACAAACAGTTCATTCAAATGGTAAAATACTCTTTCCCCGATGAAAGAATTGTTTACTGAAGTTTCCATGGTGCGCCGCTCACATTTTGTTATTTTTGATTTTCTCCAAGGAAAAGTTGTGTGTTTCGGCACACGTTTCCAAGTTGCGCGCTGGCTTGGAATGTGTTTACTTTGTGTCAAAAAAAAGTTATCTTTCAGTTGTGTTTGCCTCATGAAGATGGGATTATTGAAGCGTGTATCCCCAGTTCTACATGTATATGACAAAAAAAAAAAAAAAAACGGTAAATTTTTGATTCAACAGCAAAATACTCTCTTTTAATTATATTCAGTGAGTTAATTTTCTGTCAAGTGCCCAATTGCAAAATGTTAGTTTCAGCTAACATTTTGCTAAGAAGTCTAGTCTAAAGGTATATGTGCGTATACTGTATATGCGTATTCAAAATAAAGAAAACTCTTTCTGGCTCTGTGACAAGCTGTCAAGCCATTGAAAACAACAATGACCTGTTAAGAAAAGAAAAAACAATAGGTTAGCTCATACACACTAATCAGGCATACACGTATATACTGTATACGTGTATGTGCGTATATGCATACGTGTATACGCGTATTGGGCTGACGTGAATTACGTGTATATTTTCGTTCAAATATATCTGAGCTGCACTGTAGAATTCTTGAATTTGGTGTAAAAGAATAATTTTGGACAAAATAGGCCCTTGAAGGTCTACAGTAACCTTAACTTTGAAGTTTGGAAGCTTTTATTTATATCAGCTATCAAGATTTCACTGATCAAGGAGAATCTAGACATAACTGTGCAATTATGTTGTTTGATTGCAGATTCACCCAAGGACACCAATATTACAACAGATGCTCCCCAAGACACAGTTAGTGATGGTAGTCTTATAACTATTACCTGTAAGGCCCATGGAAATCCTCCTCCCAGGTACAAATTTTTTATTGAGAACAGACCCATATATGATAGAAAGGCTGAAAGATCAGGTATTCTCAAGCTGAATGCTATGAGCTTTTCCCAGAGTGGAATATACAGCTGCAGACCTGAAAATGACAAAGGAAAAGGACCAAGGAAAGATCTGACAGTCTATGTTCGGCGTAAGTAGGAAAATGTTTTTTGAACTTAAACTGTAGAAGCACTGGGTTGTTTTTCAGCTAGATCTTCTAGATTGGCATTCAAGGTTCCTGTAGATGATGACCCTCTGGTTAAGATTAAATTTTTTCGGCATCATTGTGATACCATTCTCAAGGCAAAGTGATTAAATTAATGCAACGATTTCGATTCTGATAGCCTGCGTAGCAAGCGTTTCCGTAGGGTTTGGAAGCAAAGCAAGACCCAGGAACGGGATTTTCGGTGTTTTGTCTGTGCGGAAAATGGGGCAAGAACCAAAAAAAAGAAAGATGGGGGTGGGAGAAGGGAAGGAAGGAAATGCTTGCAGACAAACTCCTGGATTTTGAAAACTTCCGTTCGCCAGCAAATGGAGCTCGTGATTGGCTGAGCTAGTCCAATATTATTGACATGTGTCGATCAAAGGTATTTTAATACCTTTGAGTGCCGGACAAAAGGGGAAGACGCGTTCGAAGCTTGGTTACAAAATGCTTTAAGTTTTCGTGCTGAACGAGGATTTAGTCGTCGGCGTTGACAGTACGGTAGAAATCCTGTTGTGCAATGCCGACGCTTTGGTTTTTCGAAGCCTGCACATTATTGCAGAAGCAAGCACGACACAATTTGCAGCTGTTCCTTTAATTTTGACATCACTTTCTTGAATGCCACATGCGCCAAGGACAAGCTTAAGGTAATAAACCATGGGACAGAAAATTCGCACTATTGCGTGGGAAAACCTAGTGATTTCGTCTGGCTTGTTACATGGCAACATGTTGTCGCAGGTACTCTGTTATTTCATTAGAAGCAGTTTTGTCGACAGCATTTAGAACCTCTGGGTACAATTCTGAATGATTTGTTATAGTGTTAGCTGCGGCATGCCAGTTTTTGTCACATATTTACCTTACCAAAAATTTAGTTGTCTTACCAGGACATTTTATAAACAACTTTGACT
This sequence comes from Orbicella franksi, assembly GCF_964199315.1. NCBI lineage: Eukaryota > Metazoa > Cnidaria > Anthozoa > Scleractinia > Merulinidae > Orbicella > Orbicella franksi. The sequence goes on from NC_138158.1 coordinate 13,186,463, forward strand.
TGGAGGTCGCCTAGGGGAAGATTATCTTTATTCAGATACTGGTCAAGATTATCATTATTTCCCCTCTCAGATGTTTGAAGCCTCTCCTGTCCAAATTCCAAAGTTTGCTGAGAAGACTTTCCGTTGTTTGTTTTTGCTGCAGGCGATAACACTCGAACCGATTTGCGGATCTGGCGTTTCCAGCAAACGCTTCTTTATTGGAATTGCCTTTGTGGGAGTTGATTTGCTAATTTTACCTTGTATTGATTCCTGGATGAATGAATACAGTGATCCAAGATTTCGAATCATGCGAGCACAAGGATTACTAACGCAACTGGAATACTTCTCACATTTTAACTTTCTGTCAGATTTGTGCTAAAACTTCACCATTGCAGTCCTTCCTTTTAGACGGATTGAGTAGAAATATGGCTTGATTATAAATTACTAAATTCAATTCATCGAGATTTCTCCGTTCCCACTGTTGTTTTTGACATATTTTGACAAGTAAAGTTTATTTTGATTCAAAGTTCACTTCCGCTACGGAAGGCTGAAGATTTTATTGGTTAATTTATGACAGCTGATGACAGCACGAAATCTCATTGTGCACACTCAGGCATGAAAGGCCAAGTGGGCGGTTTTCAAAATCCAGGGGTTTGTCTGCAAGCGTTTCCTTCCTTCCTTCCCCTCCCCCTGCCCCCCTCTTTTACTTGCTCCATTTTTCGTGCTGTAATTCTTTGCTCCCAAACCCCACAGAAACGCTTGCTATGCAGGCTAGGATTCTGATAGCTTACAGCCTCTTAAAATTAGGCTTAATAAAGGCTCACAAGTTCTTCAAGTGAATACCCTTTGTGCGAATCAAGTCCTTTTGCACATTTAGAGATGGTTTGTTTTTTTACAAATATCAAAATCAAATCTTGGCATTAATTTATTCACTTTGCCTTGAGAATGGTGTCATGATGACACTGAAACGTTGGCTCTTAACCTTAATATTCACTTGATTATTAAATTGCTGGCTATATGCAATTAGTTAAGTTGTACAAAGTTTTGTCAGTGGTGAACATGTTATTAGGTCCCTATAGGAGAGTGACAGCCTTGTTATACAGGCCCTGTAATGTTATAATACTCTCTCATCTTGTTGATTAAAACTGTCTTTTAAAATTATAACAGTTGGATATTTTTCATTGTTTTAGACTCGCCTACGATAAAACTTTTTCCAGATGACCAAGTTGTTGATGAAAATGGGCAAGTGAGTGTGCGATGCGAAGCTGAAGGCTACCCTCCTCCTAAGATCACTTGGGTAAAACTCCTTGGAAATCTAAAGGTCCAAGAAGGAAATTCTCTGTATATTAGAGATGTTCAGCGGTCTGACCAGGGTCGGTACAGATGCATAGCAACTAATGGCTTTGGACAGGATGCCACTGCGGAGTTTAAAATAAATGTGTATTGTGAGTAATATGTCTAATATTTTTACCCAGCACTTCTCACATCATATAACATAGCTCAGTATTGCTCTAGTTTGCATGTAGCTGTTGAGTGAAACAGTTTGCTTGCTTGAGTTTCATCTTACACACTAATACTCACTTAAACTAAACCTCTTGGCTCTTCTACAGGCATTATAATCACAAATAATAATCCGAGGGCTTAAAGGGATCATTCTAGTTAGACATGATTCCTTTGTGTATTAAGAGTGATTGCATATTACTATATAATTTTATGCCAAGGATAGAAAAGTGTGGTGGCGAGTTGAATGCCTGCATGAAAGCTATTGAATATTGAATTCTACTCTTTGGGCAGAGACAACAGTGACAATTAGGTAGACTCAATTTGTCATGCTTCAAGTATCAAGTACTGTAAACACCTGAGCGGATAAGCCGCACTCACAGATAAGTTGCACCCCCAGTTTGGCAACTAAAATTTCGGAAAAAAAGTTTTTGGAAAGAATCAAATACTTCACAAGTGAAGCTTGAGAAAGGTTCTTTACATGTACATTCCTTGATTTATTGAATGTAAACTGGCGTTAACTCACAGATGTATTGAAACCCGAGGATGCTTCAAACTGAAACCCTTACCTATAATTTTAGTTCTGCAATAGTATGGAAATGATGTTTGATCTTTCTCTGGTATTTTTAAACCAGTGATGTTTTCATTCCTGTCAGTTTTTCAATAGAATTTTACATGCAACAAGATGGACGCATTTGTTCATCTGTAGCTTAGTAGCCAGGCATTTCACTAGGAGATGGAGTACTGGACACAAGTAGCTTTCAAAGCATTCTTTTTTGACATGTAAACTGCTTTGTGGCAGAATGGAGATTCCCTACCATGTGACGTTTAGCTGCTCTAGAATGAGCTAGAATGGCGGCCTTAAACTGTCTGAAATATTTTTTTACAAAGGTTTAATGCAGTTCAACAGTAAGAAATGTAAGCCTGTGATTATGAACAAAAATGGCTCTTTTAGGAGCCATTAAACTTGTAAAGGCAATGATCGATGTGTACTCTGATATTATTAGTTTACTGAAGTTCTTATTAGTTTGCTTTACCGACTTAAAAATTTTTGATGGAAAGGGTTAGTTTATGCAAATTTATGACACATTGTCCAGATGTTCTCGCAGATAAGCCACATCCCCTATTTTTAAAGAAAAATTTTGAGTAAAAAGGTGTGGCTTATCCACTGGGGTTTACAGGAACCAATTTATAGAAACTAAGGAAAATGTGAGCAAACATGACAACTTGTTGCATGTGGTGATTTTTAGACTAAACAAGTCTATGAATAGAGACTGGGACAACTGTCACAGAATGTGGCAACTCTGAAAGGAGTTTTGAATAAAGTGAATGATTGTAGCTGCACGGAAATTTGTTTCAAGTAGAAGTTTCCAATTGGATTGGTAGCTGCGGCGATTTATTGTGTGAGATCATGTTTGGTGGTGTGCCAAAACAACGGTCTTACATTTGTAAAGTTACCAAGTTTTTCCAATCCATATGCTCCCAAAATAAGAAACTTGGGCCAGCTTTTTAGTGAAATATAATTTTTCACAAACTATGATGCAGCAAAGGGGAACAGTTTTGTAGGAAGCAAAATCCTCCAACTAGTGATTTCTGTTCTACACCAGATGCAGGATCTAGTTTGTAAGGTCCCCCTCCCCACATCATTCTTAAACTTGCTCGAATGCCAAAGTGAAAAGCCAGAAACCAGTGCTTGAGTGCAAACCCAGACACTTAAGAAACAGACTCACAGCCCAGGAAAACTTGTGATTTTTCACAAGATGACACTTGACACTTTGACTCTAATATTTTTCTACATTATAAGTTTTAAGTTATATTTTAATTGTTTGAATTTTTATATAGTAAAACTTGTCTTTGATCCAAGATTCCTCGAAAATCTAACATATAGTTGAATTGAAGGAGGGAAACATGTTCAGAACCAAACTTAAAAAACAAACAAACTGTGAGACAGATTTTGAGCTATTTTTAGGCGGAGTCATACGCGTAGATTCTGAGAACAATGTCATAAGACCTTCTAGTGCCCGGAGTCTCTCAAAAGCACTTGGTTATTCATTTTGGCTGCTAAATGTCTTTCTCACACGCCACTGGTAGGCATGTCAAGCTGACTGCCTCCACCTGACCTTTATTGCAAAATCTTTGGGTGTGTGTGTGGGAAAGTCGGCAATGGCGGACGCAACAAAAACAACTGCCCTCCCCGTAGGTCACATGACACCCAGGCCCCAGCGGCATGTGAGAAAACGTTTTTCAGTTATTTAATTTCACTCAGCCAGTGAAAAATTACTCCTTTTTTAACGTTCATTTTTTAAAATGTTTTTGGCTATTTAACAATGAAATTGTTCAGGTATCAGAATTATTAGAGAAAGGAATCTTGGAACATTTTCCAAAAGAGTTTAAAGTTAATGGGCTGTTATTTTTTATATGTATTTTATTAAAAGTAATCGGGCTTTTATAATCCTTAACCACCTCATTTTAAAATGATTGTAAGCCTATCCAAAACCTCTTACAAAGTTATTTGATCCTGGGTTTTATAACTGGGGTTTTCAAGTATTTTGACTCTTGCTCAGGTGAAAAGTTCAACAGCTTTTCGAATTTTCCTTCTTGTTTTGTTTTACCCAACAAGATAAACCTGTGATCAATAAAACAGCATCAAGCCAAAAAGTTCATGCATGGCCAGGGGCTACTACAAACTTGTCATGTGTTGCTGATGGTAATCCAGCACCACGATACATCTGGACTAACTCGTCTGGTACTGTGGCCACCTCAGAGGAGAATGGGATACTAAGGGTGACTCCTCAGGGCCATGATGGCTTTGGACCGTACACGTGTACAGTGGAAAATAACAAAGGAAGAGACTCGCTTGATATTCAGTTAGTCAAAGTTGGTAAGTTTAGATGTATTTTGCAGTTTTACCCTCAGATCCAGTTTAAGTGAAAGACTGCATGCTCGTTGCTTTGCTTGGAGTATTCAACTTAATTCATTTCAATCGATTAATCTCTTTGAAACTGAATTATATTAATATAAAATTAGACTTCGTATGCACATGTACAGGCCAGTGCATCATGTGTCTTTTGAAAATTAAAGCACATGGAAAACCGCTCAAGTCACTCCCTTGTTTAAAAGTGGCTCTCGTGAAGACACAAACAGCTATCGACCAATTTCTGTATTACCTGTTCTTTCAAAGATACTTGAACGCATGTTGCAACATCTCTGTGCAAACACCTATACAGCTATGATTTGCTATACAACCTCCAGTCAGCTTTTCGACCAAATCATTCCACGGAAACGGTGCTGATTAAGTTAACTGATGAACTGCTCTTTAATATGGATAATGATATGGTTACTGGCTTAGCTTTTGTTGATTTTAGAAAGGCTTTTGATGTGATAAATCACAAGCTTTTACTTAAGAAGCTATCTATTTATGGGGCCAACGATTTATCATTAACGTGGTTTGGGTCATATCTCACTGGAAGAAAACAATGTGTGCGTATAAATGGCTGCTGTTCCACCAGTAAGCAGTTGTTACAAGGAGTGCCTCAAGGATCAATCTTACGACCCATTCTCTTCCTATTGTTTGTAAATGACATGCCTTTAAGTATACGTGATTCAACACTGGATATTTATGCTGATGATACAACTCTATCAAAATGCTCTAGCTGGGAAAATGTTCCTCATCTGACACAGGCTCTCAATCAAGATCTCAAACGTTTAGATGAGTGGTCGGCACGAAACAAAATGTTTATTAACTCGCAGAAAACGAAGTCCATGCTGGTAACAGGCAAACGTTTGCAGAACCTTGTCGCCTCTACCTCAATAGATATTAACTTGAATGGAAGTAATAGTGAACTTGTTACTGATTTCAAATTTCTTGGGGTAATGTTAGATCAGGATCTTTCATTTAATCGCCAGATTGAGGAGTTATGCAAAAAGTTGGCGAAACGTATTGGACTCCTTCGTCACATTAGTCCTCATTTGAAACGCAATCAACGAGACATATACTACTCTACGATCATTAAACCTGAAATGCTCTACGGTAGCACAATTTGGACTTCTTGCAGTAAAGAAAATCTTTTGAAAGTCCTGTGTCTTCAAAAACGTGCGGCTAGAATTATCCTCGATGCCGAAAGAACAGCACCTTCTGTTGGCTTATTTAACACCTTAAAGTGGGTTCCCTTTTATGCTGAATCATATATAAATCGATGCGCTCTAACCTACAAAAGGCTGAATGGCAATACCCGGGAATATATAAATGATTTACTTATCAGAAACTCTGACATGTGATAGATCAACCCGTTTTTGTAATATAAACTTACTGTGCCCGTGATTTAAGAGAAGTACTGAAGGGGGTTGAGCATTTGTTGTGCGAGCCACAAAAGAATGGAACAAATTAAACGTGGACATCAAACAGATTACCAGTGTAAAAAATTTTAAGCGCTCCCCTTTTAAAATAATTTTAGATAATCAAATTCTTAGCAAATTACTCCTGTAAATTTTTTTTTAAAATTTGTAAATAATCACATTTTATAAATATTTTACGATGTATATAGGCTTAATTATTTTATTTTAATTATTTTTAATATTGCTACGATTGTTACTATTTCTTTCTTTTTCAAATTTTTAATTTTTGAGGGCCATTAGGTTATCAGTTTTATTACTGTCAAATGTTATCCTCGTAAAATAAAGTCTCACTTACTTACTTACTTACTTACATCGAAGGAGATTAGATTCTCAAACTCTCAAAACTACATGGATTGCATAGTACATTGGGTTTTACATTTTGTAGCTCTGTACCCGTAATCCAGGTAGCAAAGAGGCTAGATTTGACTTTCATACCTAATTTATAGGCTGAGATGATTAGAAAAGATAAAGAAGTGAAATATACAATTATGTTCTTCATTTTGATCAATTGCTTTCTTACCTTTTGAATGTAAATTACTCTGTTGCGAATGCCATAAAGTTTTCTGATCTCTGTCAACACAGTAGGACCGTCCTCTAAAAACACCCTGACTTAATATGATAATCTGCTTAGTAGGGACAGCTTTGTTTGTCCTGATGAAAAGCTCATACATTTCCTCTTATTAATAATAATTTTTATTTGTCCACTTAATTTGGACACTAGTTGATACAGACAGCAGACACTTTTCTGAGACACAAGTAACATATCTCACACAGAGTAACCTTGCTTTATGGACACTGATTATCTGTGCACAGTATACAATTTGCTAATGTACCCCAAACAGAAAGTTTTCTTCAATTAAGTTAAAACATATTTGTTACTAATACTGTACAACCTTATGTAGAGAGGCATATATAGCAGTGTCATGTGTGACATGCAAATTGACAACTGTATTTCTCAGTCTGCTGTTTGACCCCTCTAGACCTTATGACCTCTAGGTTCATGTGGTTTGAACCTGTTGCTTGCTTTTAGTATTTAATATATAATTATCGCTAAGACATGTTTTTGCTGAATGCCAAGTTGATATGGACACACAGATATATTATACAGACACTTTTCTCTTTGATGTCTGTATTAACTGGGTTCCACTGGCTCCCATAATGAAACCATTGCGTTGAACTCTTTACTTTGTAGAACTGTATTAATCAAGAAAATTAACTTTTTTTTTCAGATAAACCAAATGTCAAGCTTAAGTTTGAAAGGGGTTCCCCATTTACTCTTACCTTCACCTTAATAGCAGATGACAGAAGCAACTCTTTGCAGTATTATACACTGCAATACCGCACAGATGACAGCAATGGTTGGATAAAGAAAATCTCAAAAATACCTCCAACAAGAACTTCTTATGAATTAACTGATTTGCAGCCATACACTGAATATATAGTTGAGTTATATGGGACAAATAAACACTTTACAAGTGACTCATTCCAAGTTAAAGTGCGGACTTCTGCATATGGTGAGCTATGTCTGTATTTACTAGGATGCTGTTATGTTTAATACATTAGAGATTTCATGCTCATAATTATACATTTTAAAACATGCACATGCTATTGGGTTTTTAGCATAGAAAAAGTATTCGAATTTTGTGTGGTTTACTAATAACATGTGGCAAACCATGTACATAAACTGTGCTTGTCTGGAATTAAATACTTCACTGCAGTATGATTGTGATTGAAGAGATACTGACCCTCACATTAAATTGAAAAAGGGAGAAAGGTACGTAGTCATTGTGTATCTAATCCAGAGAGATCAAAGGTTTACTTTGCAATGTGGAAAAAAAAACCCAAAACCAAAAAAAGAAAACAACAACAACAAAAAACTAAACAAACAGACAAATATAAACATAGGCACGCAAGGCATGCAAGAGTTATTTTTTGTGTGAATTAAAAGCCCCTGGAGGTATAGCAGCACTCAGTGGACTCTTGACAGTATAGTTGTGATAAGGTTAATTTAACAAGTTTGTTTGGTTACGATGTACAACAGAAAAAATACAAATTTTGAATTTGTTTGATCATAGGAAATGTGACGTCAAGCCTACTTTTCTTTATCAAGGTTTGATTTTAACAATCAATCAGTGACTTTGTTTATTAGAACCACATGGAACTGTTCCCAGCAAGACAGCTAAACATCATGCAGTCTGTAATAGTAGATATCGGCAAACAGCAGATTGGTGTTGATGCTAGATAATTTTTTTGACTCATTAATATTTTTATATGAAGAACCAGTTTAATTATGTAACATTGTCAAGCAATAGCATGGTCTTGTTCTGTTGCCATTAATGCAAGATATTGAAATGCCACTGAAGACACTAAAAAAAGAGACGTCCAAATATTTATATCAAGTTAAAGTTTCTGGACGTGTGGCTAGATAGATTGGCTTCTTGTTTGTTTATTCTTACCGTGTGAACAAGAGTCAGTGATTTGTCAGTTCTAATTACAACCACTCATGCGTGAAAAACAAAAGTGTCAAGTTACCATTTGAAACTAACAAACAAAAATATCTTGTTACATTTACCTGCAACAAGAACAAATTTCAAACTCAGCAGTGTTCTCATTCATAACTAGCCATCTGTAATTTCTTTGGTTTTGACAGAGAAAACCACTTCAAAGGAGTTCGTCAGTATTGATTACAAGAAACGTTTCAATGAGAAGATGGTATTACTCTGTGAACAGCGCTACTTAAAGTGCCACTGAAACGAAATTTTCGTATGTGAGATTTTTGCTTAGTAATAAAGTTTCAACCTTACTTGGAAACACTGCAAACTTTTTTTTCGCATGCGGTAAGCGAAAACTGCTTTTTCAGCCGTTCGAAGTTGGCTGGTTAAGCCCAAAATTGGCGGCCATCTTGGCGCGGCCAAAACAGCCTAGTGACGTCACTGGTTGTATTACTCTCATGCTGCGCTGAAAATTTAGAGTGATTATGGGAGAAGAGAATACTGTTCGAAGCCCCCCAAAAAACATCTTAAGGACATCTCAGAGCTGTAAAGCAGATAATCACAGTAGCCTTAGACAAGAAGAGGTGGAGAGTCGATCCTGGGGCTTTTCAGTCTATTTAATTGGATATTTGCAGGATATTTTATGTAAGCAAACAAACGAGTGGGAGTTCTTAGATCGCAAAATGATCGGGACTCTTGGTGAAATGGCCACCACTCAATTAAACAATACCTACACTCATAAAGTAAAAAAGACATGAAAACAAGAGAAAGCGGCTTTTGAAATTATTATCCGGACTGCTGCTGCACGAATCGCAGCAACAACGCTTCGAGTTTCGAGTCGCTTCGCTTCGAGGAAACCGGACGCTTTGTGAGTTTCACTGCGGACGAGATTGTGCTACAGTGACCTTTAGTCCAGTTGCATCTGTTACATCCTACAAGTTATCAAATCAGCAACAATTTAAGAAACCCTCTTCTTTTATGTGAGGGAGCGAATTTAAACTATAAAGGTAAACTAAGCTGCCATGACCCTACAGGTATGTTTTCAGGAAACGAGAGAAAGCGTGACAATGTCGACGGCGAAAGGTGATATGTGCAAATTAGTTCAAATTCTGTTTAATAAACCTTCGAAAGGAGTGTAAACTAGTGACGTTTTAACGAATTGCTTTGAATTTGGATACCATTAAATGAAGATCATAGACATAAGTATGTACTAAAGAACTCAAAGTAATCCATCGACCGTGAAATATTGCAATTGGGAGATACATGTAAAAGAGAAGCGAAATTCGCGCTTTGTTTACACTGATACGTATGCGACGATAAAGCAAACCCTGTTGCGGATCACAATTTTCAAAGACACATTTTGTCTACCACAAGAACTCTCACTTATTAGTATCATAAAAAGATGCCCTCTGTGTACAAAGAAGTACTCGACTCAAAGCTTGTGGACCGTTAATAACTTCGTGATTATGCGGATGGCTGATGCGCTTACGGCTTTTACTGCAGTAAAGTTGCCGAGGATATATTCGAACCTTGTGTAATAGAACTTAGATAAACGTGAGAATCCAAATTTCAGAACCAGGCTGAAAACAGACGACTAAATATTGTGTTTAGGCTTTAGGACGTGATATAAAAGTTGCCACACTTGTCTTCGAAATCTCCAATCGAGTACTCAAAATGTTCGAAAAGTAACTTAGCTGTTCTAATCTGTAGCATTTATTTTGGTGAATCTACACTCTTTGGCGCCCTCCAACGTTCATGATATGTATTTCCTGTCAAGACTGGACAGAAATTACAAGGTAGAAAACTAGCAGGTATCGACAATATGAAAAATAGACTTGAATAAATCAAGTGAAAACAAGAGCGAATCTATAGCGCTTCTTGCGTGAATACAACCAGTGACGTCACAAGGTCCTTAAATTCGGTTCTAGAGCCCGGACACAGTTTTGCTCCAAAAAGTCGATTTCAGCAGCTAAAAAAAGCACTTTCCGTTAGGATTTGACAGAAATAAAGTTCACCATTATTTTAAGCACGTTTGAAACTACAAATTGGGGTAATAAAAGAGAGTACAAAAATTTCGTTTCAGTGGCACTTTAATTGAGACTTGCATTCACAAACTGAAAAATCTTGCACAAACATAAATGGTTTGGACTTTATTCTTTTTTCGTGAACTGCACGTAATGCAAATGATATTGACAGGAACCTGGTGAATACTGTCACAGACGAAAGCCCCCTCACCATCCCAATAGTGCATTTTGCACTGAAAACAATTGTTCCTGTCCTAGAAATCACCAAGTTATCAAGCAGCTAAGACTCATTTCATTTGAAATTTCTTGCTATGCGAAAAGCAAAGCCTTGATGGCATGTTAGTGTATACAAAAGACTGATTCCTTGGCTGATTATGGAATTCTGAACTAGTTTGAAACCCATTTACTGTACAAAGTCCGGGGCTTAACTATATAGTAAACGCAGCATCGGAAATGTCAGAATAAGGCGAATACAGGAATACCTGTTTCTGTTTGTAGAAAAACAAAGTTGGCCGATCTAAAATTGGGACGAAATCTTCACACATGATTTGCCTTTGCAAGTGGCAATTTGAGTGGTTGTTTATAGTAGCCCTAATGTGATTGGTGTGACATACATACATCCCTCACTCACTCATCCACCCATAACATAGCCCAGTCCTGATGACTAAGAGGTATTTTTTTTAATATGAAAAAAAAAAAAAACTCAAAAAGAAGGAAACAAAACCAGAACTGAAATGCAGTTCAGGGTAAATAAACTGTAGAATTGCATAAAGGACATGTCTAGTGAACAATGAATTACAAGCCCCATTTAAATATTTAACCATTAATATTATTGTACAGTTGTTTTTGCAGTTAGAGTTAAATTTAGTATATAAGCAATGACATGCTTTTTAAGTCCCATTGACCCTGCACATATTTAAACCTAGAACCCAAGAAATTGAGACTAGTTAATTCTTTTTGATCAGATACTATTTTCTCACCAACTGAGATTCCTTTCAGTTCCTTACTATTGACTGTATAATATGCGGTTGACAAAAACTTATAATTACTTAATACCAGCCCTTGTGCTGACTGGTTTAATTGTCACTTTTTCTTCAGTTCCCGGACCTCCCAACAATGTTATGGTGGATGCTGTTAATAGTACTGCAATTCATGTACTGTGGATGCCTCCCTTGAAGCCTAATGGACCATTGGAAGCATACACAGTCTTGTTTCATGAAACTGAGAACTTTGTCTCGGGCAGTGTTCGCAAACTATCAGTCATGTCCAATGTTACAGAAGCTTTTATTGGTGGTCTGGACCCCTATACCAACTACACTGTGAAAGTTAAAGTTGAAAACAGAGTAGCTGCTACGGAGAGCTCTGCAGTGATAATACAAACAAGGCAATCAGGTAAGTTGTAAATGTGTATAGAACAAACCCAATCTTGGTTATTGTTGATTAGTTTGCTAAAATAATGTAAAAAGAAAAACAAGTAATATATATTAATAATAATTATATTTCTTTTAATATATTTTATGGAACTCATAAGTATATGCATGATGTTAGTTAGCTAGGCACATGATAATGATTTAAACGGGACAACGTTTCCTGGAACTTCTTGAAAAAGGGTGCAAATTTGTGAGTTTAATCAATGCACAAGTTTTCTATGGTATTATTTCTTGCTCAGAGGATTTCTGTTCCATTTGATGTTGCTCTTGCAATTTCTGGAAATTTCAGCTGAATGGTTCAAATTTTGGAAAATTTAAACAAATCCTGAATTTTCCAGAAAATTTCCCACTGTATCATTTGCCCCCATTTCAAAAGGTCTGTAATTTTGGGTCCTGTGGAAAGTGTCTCCAGACATAATTATTGTTCTTGACAACCAATCATATATAGAACCATAAGACAAAAGTAACTATTGACAATTGAAGGTACATGTATTAACCTGTAATCTTCTCTCTCAGCTCCTAGTAAACCACGCGAGCTTGGTGCAAACACCACTGGACCTCATAGAGTACGTCTAAGATGGAAAAAACCAAAGAGAGCAAATGGCATTATAGTTTTGTTTAAAGTAAGAATGTTCTGGAGATTTAAGAATATGAAGGGAGGTTACAAATATGACAGTGACCTAATTCCTGCAAAGGTAACAACCAGAGCTGGAAAAAGGCGATTTACCCGCGACGTGTTAAATTATACAGTACAGAGTTTGGAACCTGTCAGAGACATTGAACTAAAAAGAGTGCAGCCTTTTGCTATCATATCAATTCGAGTTTCAGAGGCAACAAGAAATGCAGACAAGGAACTTTTGTGGAGTCCATTTTCTAACAACCAAACTATTCAGACTATGGAAGGAGGTAAGGATGTTCATGTTTTAGGATGTAGAAGTTTCAAAGGGAACAGTGGCTTGAGACTAGTGACATGTCAGATTTTGCCATCAGTTGAAACAATTTTACACGTAAACTAGCCAGATTTTCCACTAGCCAGGTTTTGGTTTAATATATTTGTTATATATACCAGGTACCTTAAGAATGGCTGACTGTTAGGACCTAGAAACGCCGGTCAACAACCCATTTGGCAAATCACTCGTATTTTGCCTAAAGATATCCTTGGGTGACCTACAGTAATTCTAAAAATCATATGTAAAGGTTCCAGCGAATTTTTATTATTTATAAATTCACGCAAATTTGAAAGCGCTGTCGAAGTGCGGCTTTTTAGAGTAATGAAACGACCGAAATAAGGCGTTTGGGCAAAGTGCTGTTAAAGTATTTACCGGTAATAAATTCAATTGACTTCAAACTTCCCTCAAATGTGGAATGACTATTTTAATTCATTTTTCATTTTAAACTAATCTCAGATATGTTGATATAGCGGTTTTCCGAACCATTTTAAAAACACCTCTGAAGTGGTTAAAAATGGCGGCAAAATATAGGTCATGTTTAACAGCATTAAAGTGCATCTGGTACCTCATTTTTCGATTATTTTACTTTAAAGCCTTAAAATATCATTATTAAACATATACCATGCCAAGTTCCATGCTCGAACTCGCAGTATTTCCCTCTGAGAAATTCGAAAATCTACGTAATATAATCAGCTCAAATGATACATGATATATTCACAAACTGAGGGTTAACAACTTTAATTAATTGGCTTGATTAAAAATATCTAAAATTAATCTAAATCACGTCTGATTTGTAGCTTAGGCCTTTGCAAAGATCCTCTTTCCTGTGATCACCAGTGTGATCAACTGAAAGTTGAATTTCAAGCTCAGAATTCCTCTAGGTGGTATCATCAGCTGAAATTTGCTAGCGCTTATGCAAATCAATTGACAAGTTAGCGCCAAACAGTTTACACGCAAATTTCCTTAATCCTAGCCTTCTTAGCATCTTGCATTTTATTTAACACAATTACGGAATAAACTAAATACCATGTAATTCTAAAGCAGTTCACAAAAGAGGTTTGAACTACCTGAAGTTACTTGCGAACAAGAACTCATGGGAACTATTCACCGTTTTATGCCTTACTTGAGCAGTTCGTCGTGTTGGTCGGTATGTGGAATGCTTGACGATGTACTATGACAATATACTTCTAGTTAAAATCTAGCAGATGCTCAAAAGAGGGGTATTAGAGCGTATAGATAAACCTTTCCAACAAATGCCCCCCCCTTTGATAAATGATTGTGCACGAAAAACATATGGCCAAATTGCTCGACCGCAAACAAATTCACAATGTTCTCGATCATTCATTACACCCTTTTATTACCGTCCTTAGAATAACAAGAGCCATACCCAAATGCCTTACATCTGCCTTACTGCTAGACCACAATATAAGGGAGCAATTCCTGAACCATTTACTGGCACTATTTCCTTTATACATATTATCATGAAAAATGAAATTGTGAAGTTGTCATTTGACAATTGAGAAAAATGTAATGCAATCCCACCGCCAATATTTTTTGTCTTTGAGGGATGGGGGGAGGGGGTGGGAGAGGTGTGGCAGAGGATTATTTCATTCTCTTATTTTTTTTGTTAAAAAAAGAAGCAGTATAAAAGAATCATGAATAAGTCAGCTGCATGCTTCTTTGTGGAAAACTGTTTTCCGGAAAATTTGCTGTTTGCAAGATCTATGTTTCCCTATCAGTGATTAGTCAGTCTAAAGGCACTGTTGCACTGCGTCTACGTGGGCAGTGTTGGAAACAAAGTACATTAGATCATCTATTTTTAAGTTGATAACAGTGAATTAATTGCTGCAGCGAATTTGGAAAGGGTGATGATACGCCATTTGTTTTTCCTCCAAAAGATCTTCCTCCTCCTCTCCCTCTCCCTCTCCCTCTCTACAAAAATATAACGATTTCTTCCCCAGCCCCCCTCAAGAGATGTTTACTCAGTACCGAAGAGGCCAAACACCGACAGTTCCTAAGGGTACTTTCGGCAAGTGCAGTTGTTAGTTTATGTCCTGTTAGTGTTGGGCAATGCTAATTTACAATGTGCAACAGGCTTTTCCGGTTTAACTGTTTTTCCACTTGTCCATGGTCAATGCAATATGTGTACCAACAGGTAATTTACTCAGCTGAGCTAAACTGAAAATTAGTTAGCTTAGTGATCCCTGTGATACTTTGGGAATCATCTGGTGTTTCAGTGTTGGTGTTAAGAGCTGGAGACCACTTAATTTCCGAAATTTCCAGGAGTACCCCCTCACCCCGATTGTAGCTACAATAAAGAGCCATTCAAGAACAAGAAATAATTGCTCCTGGATAGGACAGCTTTGAAAAGTGCATTTCAATCTACTGTCGCTTCTTTAAACTTGTAATCGGTTTATGCGTGACTGGGCTGTTCGTATGGTTGTGACAACTTTCACTGAGTCCTGAATATCAGCCATGCAGCACGGTTGCTGATATTATAATCAAAGGCTCCCTGAGCCAGCTCATGGATGAATAGTTGACTTGTGCCTCTGTGGCAAAATGAGTCTTTTTGCAAAACTATTTGTATGAAAATGCATGTCGCCTTTACATTCATTCTCTTGAAAATCAAGTCATTTTCATGTGAAATGTTCATCACGAGCATTCGTTCTAAAAAGAGAGGCAAACAGCAACTCTGAAGTGGAAGTAAAATCTGCATATGAGCCAAGTGGCCCTTCAGATCGGCACTTATCCTGGTTTCTGTAGCATGAAGTGACTAGGAGTATTTCTACTACCCCCAGATGGGATGCTAGTCGATCGCAGGGTTACCCCACAATATTAAATTTGCCAGTACTCATTTATACACCAGAGTGGAAAGAGGCACTGTGAGAGTAAAGTGTCTTGCTCAAGAACACAATAAAATGTTCCCAGCCAGGACTCGAGGCCAGACTGCTCGAAATAGAAAAGAAATACGAAAATCAAATAACAGGTTGTTTACACAGACAGCTTATAAATATTAAAATGGATAATAATTAATTTTGATTGCAATTGGAACATTTTTATCATATTAGCTTGTACATGATGTAGTGTCAAAGAATAACAACACTCTGTTTCAAAATGAAATCTTAGATGAGAGTTCACCATATTTACCAGTTAGTCCAAAACTGGAAATATAATTATGTATATGAGTCAGCAGTGCATTGTGGGTCAAGGTAAATCAGTTATGGTCCTTATGTAGTTAACATTATGAAACAGCTGTATAACAGTGATTACTATTATGCGAAAATTACAATACATGATTTTGAAATTTATCTTCGACAATCAACTTGAGAATGCTAGGACTGCCAAGAGTATTTTGACCAGTAGACCATTTTACAGTTGTCTGCTCAGTGACCTGGCCTTTGTATGGCAGCGAGGCTAGAGTTGACCTTGTTTTGATACAGACCTCACTGCTTTTGTCATGTAATGCACTTAGTTAGCATCAGAACAACTTGTTTTACACAACAAAAGCAGTGAGGTCTGTATCAAAACAAGGTCAACTCTAGCCTTGCTGCCACACAAAGGCCAGGTCACTGAGCAGACAACTGTAAAATGGTCTATTTCACTTAAGTGAAACATGGATATTGGCAAAATCTTGTTTACTTTAAGCTAAGTCAAACATAAACAATTTGATTGTAGCTTGCGGGTAAACAGGAAATCTATAAAAAAATAAGTATTGCCTTCAATATTGTAAGAATGATTTCAGACAGTTTTGTTTCAATCATGAAGCTGAAGTGAAGGTAATGTTTTTATTTACAATTTATAGGTTTTTTTTCCATAGAACTATGTCCATGGAGAGGAGGAAAGGAAGTAACAAAGTTTTATACAAAGGGGCTCTGGCCCAAGGTCAAAGACCTATTCATTTTACAGTGTTTTTGACAGGAAAGGCTTTCGATTCCTTTCATATACATGTAGCTTCTCACCTGAAACCCCTTTCACAAACCTAACGTGGCCCACTAGACCTTACTTCTGAGGTAAATAATCAATTAATGTTTGAAATCCCTGTCCTGGTAAGTCTTATAATACCTCCAGCCTGAAAAAAGTGCACCTTTAATCAACTGTAGGAAGAAGTCCCCCAGCTTGGTGCAATACAATAACAAGGGTACTATATTTGTAGTGCATGTAAGTAAAATAACAATAATTTTCTTTCTTGGAAACAAAACTCGCAGTATTTTATTCCTATATATCTTGGTAATTGTTTGTGCTAGTCTCACTAGCAATGCAGTAATATTCAACAGGATTGCAGATATCTCTCTGCTAATAGATTTTTGCAACGATTACAGAACATACTTATGTTGACAAGTATCAAGCATTCTCTTCTCCACAATTCAGGTTTTGATGTCAATTTGTTTAAATCTCTCATTTCTAGGAGCAAAAAAACACTATACATCACCAGCCACCATGCGTCCAGCTTTTTGACATAATTGGACAGCATATCTGTCTTGCAAAACAATAGATCTACAGTCTCTTGGACTTAATTTGTTCATCCATCACTAAAATATTGCAGTGTATATTTACTTAATTGTACATGTAGGTAACCTTGCATATCATCTGTGAAGAAATTTTCACTCTGGCCTAACTGCATGGAATACAAAAGAAATGTAGTGTGAACGATAACAAAACTTAAAGATAAGGCAATTTGAGATTTTTTTCCCCTAAGTATTTAAAAACAATCTTACAAATTTTGAGCTTGTGATACTAACACAGGCAGAAATTCAATGTGTGCGTACAGTATTTTGCAAAAGTAATGATAGTGTAATTCGATGAAATTCTCGAATTTTGGGGTTTTTCGACGAAAAATGGCGAAGTTTTGTTCGTCTCAAAAGTTCGAAGAAAATTCAATGAATTTTCCCGCTGCCCATTGTTTTAGTCGACACGAATTTTCGAGCAGTAATTCATGTCTACTGATAATTTGGCCCAATTTTTTGAGCGAAAATTTGCTCTCGCATTGTCCTTTGAACTTTCTGGCAAAAATTTGCTCTGTTCCTTAAGTTTCCCATCGATTCCCGGTAGTAAAATGAATTAAGGCAGAGCAAAACAAGAACGTGCGCAATAAAAACCTTAATATCATCGTGAGTGATAGTAATATCTCAAAGTCTTTTCTCACAAATTTACCTTGCTTATGTCCAGAGAAAGCTGATATCACTTTGTTTGTTGCAGTCTTAAAGCTCGCAAGCTCAAATGGTCTGTTTGCCAGCCTGTTTTCATTGAACAAGAAATGCTACTCGCGGAAGTACTCGCGGTGCAGCCACAATGAACCCAGGCTCTGTGCGACCTTGCGATAGTACCGTCGAAGGTTTGAAGTTATTATCAAACTATTCAGGCCAGTCTCTTACAGATCTGCTTAACTCGGCTGAACACTTTTTAACTGGTAGTTTTAGTAACATTCAAGCTGTATTGATTGGTATAAATCAATTACGCCTCCTTCCCCCGTTAGTGTTCATACAAAAAAAAAATCTTAGCAGGAGGGCTACCGTTGCAGAGAACTGTCGTCGTAAATAATGAGGTGCTCTTGCATGGAAAATAATTCTAGGTGAGGTATTGAAATAAATGACAACACACACAAGTGAAGGTAAACTTTTATTTAGATGTTGGTGAATTGACCAGTAGGACGTTGGCGAAGCGACTTAGGATGTTGGCGAATTGACCTAAGACATTGGCGAACGAGATGTTGGCGAAACAACTCATCAGTGAAACGACTGGCCACCGTGTCTTTCCCATTTGCACTTGCCATCCGAACATCTCTGCACTTTTCCTTCCCTAATCCCGTTTCTTTGCACTTCCAACATGCTCAAGCGTGGTCGCATGTCTCCATCTCTTATTTACGAGTGTGAAATAAAGAGGGATTGTTGCGAATAATATGCTATCCATTATGGCAGGCAGACAAGAATGTGGCAAACGTGATAACAGCTGTGGGGGCGAGACGCACGTGCTTCTGGCCCCCAAGGGGACTGGGCACGTGGAGACCTCGCACTAGATAAACAACATGTCTGCTTGTCCATCGATCACTGAATTTGATGTCACTTTGGATGGGGAAGTAGGCCTTCAAAAAGACCTTATTAAGAATTTTACTTTCGTCCGAGTTTACCTGGACTAGCGGTCCGACTTTTGTACCTGCCTTGCTGGCACGGTGATGCGGCAAAGCTTAAGTTAGCGAGTTCGTGTCATTGAAAATGATCAAAGGATTCAAATTCTCTTCATTCTTTGCTATGAAAGACGGAATTTTCGTCCTTTGTTTTAAAGAAATAATGCTCAAGACATTGTGAAAAGATGCTTGAATTTTTGGGCGAACTTTCAAAGAAAGTTCGCAGAGACAAAGAACGAAATTCGCGCATTTTGCTCTCATTACTTTTGCACAATACTGTACAAAACAAAACAATAAAGAAACAATGAAACCAAAACCTAACAAGAATTTAAGCTTACCTTAGACCACACAACGAGAGAAAGCAAGTGGAAACCATCAAATTCTCACAATCTCACTTTCTGGCTTTGTCTTCTCGGGTGTCTTGTATCAATTCTTTGACCTCGCCGACCGTGCTGTTGTGAACGATACGTGACCCACAGTCATAAATACCTCTACCAGCTTTCATCTAAATGTGAGCAAAAGCCGATAGGCAAAAAACAACGTATTTACGAAAAAAAATCGCATGAAACCAAACTGGCTGACTTCCAATTGTTGAGGTGTTCGACAAACTTGTACCCAGGCTCTCGATTTATCAGGCAAAAATTACGCCTTTCTAGTCCCCCCTCATCAAAGAACCTTCCTGAAGATGACTGAACACTCTTGGACAAAAACAATACTTAGCAGGGGAGGTAGGAGAAAATTGTTTAATCCAGGTTTAATGAATAAATTAATTAGAATGGAGTGAGTGAGTGAGTGAACGCCATCCGACTGCCTCCTAAGCTCATGGATGTTACATAACATCCATGAGCAAAAACAGATTCATGTGGCCCCTGGTTCTTACAGCAGAAAGGTTGGGCTCTTCAAGGCAATGTGGAGTGGTATTGGGGGGAATCAACGACTTTTAGGTATGTTGTCTGTTACATTTTCGGATTAAATTAGTCGTATTAATATTTTGTTTATTTGTTTGGGGTCAGACTGTTTCACTTCTTGTTTCCAATTATATTGGCGAAATTTATTTGGAACTTTTCACTACAGTTGTAAACTTCCACTTTTGATGACCACGGTTGGATACATTGCTGGACTAACCTCTTGACTTCTTGAACTTGAACCGAGATCGGCTGTATACCTAATTAGAATAAGGGCGTGATTCTGATTTGCTTCAAGATATTTCAACTCGGTTAATTTACAGTCCTTTAATGTCCTTAATACTAAACAGCATTCCAAGTTGACCATTATTGTGTCTTAACGAACTCAAAGCATTTTGGTGAATCGAAAACATTAAGGTTCCAGGAAATCTCTTGCATTTGTAATGACAACCATTCACAGTGTTGTTTACAGTAAGGGAATACACGCGATGACAAACTAGACATGACGGCAAACAGGAAAATAAACAAAGTTAATGCACAATGCTTCAAAAACTTCTGAAAACAGTTTTTATATAGTGGACATTATGTTTCTACTGATAGCAGTGAATTGACGGGATTTTAATTAATGATAGCCCTTTATTTTTGCCATTGAAATTGATTTGTCTCTTGTTCATGTATAATTATTGTGTTATTTGCGCCCAGCACATTGACATAGATTTTCGTTTTTTTTCAAAGGGAAATACTGCGAGTTCGAGCATGAAACTTGGCATTGTATATATTTAATAAATAATCGAAAAGTGAGGTACCAGATGCATTTTTATGCTGTTAAACATGGCCTATACATGTATTTTGCCGTTATTTTTAACACGCTTCATAGGTGTTTTTAAAATGGTTCGGAAAACCACTATATCAACATATCTGAGATTAGTTTAAAAGGAAGAATAAATTAGAGTGGTTGTTCCACATTTGTGCAAAGTTTGAAGTCCATTGAATTTATTTTAAGACTTCAGCAGCGCTTTGTCCTCGCACCATATTTCAGTCATTTTATTACATGAAAAACTGCACTTCGATTGCGCTTTCAAATTTTCATGAATTTCTGAAAAATAAAAATTCGCTGGAACCTTTAAATATGATTTTTAGAATTAGGTCACCTAAGGGTATCTTTGGGCAAAATATGAGCGATTTACCAAATGGGTCGTTGACTGGCATTTCTCAATCCTAACAGTCAGCCATTCTTAAACTCCTTACTGCTCACAAAATCTGGAATATTTGAAACTCTTAACACTGTTGGCTCACAAATTACACATACAGGTGTACTAGATAAATTTGAGGTATCTACCTTCTGTCGTTCTCACTGTGTTCATCTTTCATGTAATTTTGAAATTACAAATGACATAACTATGGCAAACTTGTATCTTATGAAGCAGGGATTTCATTAGTAAGGCACCTGGCAAATTGACCATCTTGATGAGGAACGTTTTTCTTTTAAAGAAGTTCAGTACAAATAGTTTTGCCTGCCTGTGAAAAACTTGGCATAGTTCCACATTATTTTGCCCTCAGCAGTGTTGGAAACTAAATTTTGACCGCATCCGCAAATCGGGTGAAGGGCTGTAGAAAAAAATGCACTCGCCCAGTTTAATTTTCACTCGCTGAGAAAGATACATGTATACCCCCCTCACCGCTAAATACCTGTTCAGGATTGCAGGCTGATTTTGCCGTTTTTTGTCCTGCCTTTTTTGATTAACTTTTGAAGCAGCTTAGAAATATATTTTCTCACGGTGATTATTTATATAGCCTTACACGTGTGTGCCATACTGCTGGTCTCTACTTGAGCTGACAGTGATTAGTATGTGAGAATTAAAGATGGCACATGTGAGGAACAAGGATGTTTGCTTGCTAAGGAATGAATCTCAAGAAGATTTGTCAATAAGAACTGTTTTGAAATTAAATTGCCTCCATTGCTGTTATCTTTGGGTTTAAGGTCTTCAAGTTTCATTCTTCATCTGAAAGGAAAAATGTCATTCTTGCATGTGATGACAAGTTGTTTACTCCTGTGTCTCAATAAATTATTCTAGTAATGCAAATTCAGTAGCTGTTTGTTTCTCAAGCTGTGTTTCGGGTAAAACTACAGCAATGTGGAAGCTGTATTTCATTTGGTCTATTTATGAAACATTAAGTTGGGCATCCCTATGTGCCAACTTGGCGCCAGGGGACAGGTGAAGGTGAAGTGAAGAAGTTGGGCATCTTGAAAGATGAAAAAGGGTTAAATAAAAACACTGGTAAGTTTTCGTTTAGAGATTTTCTTGCCAAAACAGAAAATAAAAAAATAATGTTATCAATATTTAAGCTTAAATAATTTCCCAAAAATGAAAATTGTACTCGCCAAATGGGAGACTGATCAATGATTTGTACTCGCCCGATGATCTTGCATTGGTGAGCGGGTGAGCGCTAATTTCCTACACTGCCTCAGTCTGGTGCTGTCTAGAGGTGTGTCTTTTTTTAGGTCCTATAAAAGTCTGCATGCGAGCCAAGTGGCCTATCAGGCTGGAGCTTATCCTGGTTTCTGTAGCATGAAGCGACTAGGAGCATTTCTACTCCCCCCTGGATGGGATGCTAGTCCATCGCAGGGTTACCCCCACCATTAAGTTCGCCGGTACCCATTTATACACCTGGGTGGAGAGAGGCACTGTGAGAGTAAAGTGTCTTGCCCAAGAACACAACACAATGTCCCCGGCCAGAGCTCGAACCCGAACCACTCGATCCGGAGACGAGCACACTAACCATGAGGTCCTATACAAAAGCAAAAATGGCATCATAGCCATTTAGTTGTAAGAACTATATAAAATGTTGGGCAGTCAGTATTCATCTAGATGTAAACTGAAAAGGTTAATCTCTTGTGCTCTTCAATGTAGCTCCAAGTGCACCTCGCAATGTTAAAATCCAAGAGGAATCAGCTACATCTTTGCTTGTGACTTGGAAACCACCAGAGTACCCAAATGGAATTATTCAACGATACAGGATACTCTACTCAAACAATTCTGGAAAGAACTACAGCACCACAGACATTACAAAAGGCTTGAAAAATGAAACATTATTTTATTTGTTATCTGGTCTCAAAGAGGATACAGAGTACAAGATTTATGTAAGTTCCTTGTTTTTTGATAGTTATTTAAGTACATTTACAGTTAATTAGTAATGCATTAGACTAACAGTGTTGCTTATGGCTTGAAAACATAAAGCAAAGAGGATCATTATTAAGTTGGTTTATTATTATATTTATTCCCATGTAAACTGTATACCCCAGCTTTTGTTAGTCACTAAGACAAACCTTTACACTCCTTCTGGTAGCTTCCTACGCAGACGCACTTTAGGCTTGTCATACAATTATTGTCCTTCCCATGGACATCTGCTAAAACACAGGGCTATTTTCATAGTCCAATCACCATGCACTTTCTAATCAAGGCAGTAAACCTTGGACTGGAAGAAATTCTGTAAGAGACTTCAACCAATAATAGCAAGGCCTTTCAACGAGTGTGGGGGTAAAACCGTTGATTTGAATCAATACCAGCAAGAAGCTATAGACATATGTCATGAAGCTTCGCTGACTTCATCGTTTAGCAAAACAAAAGGTTTCTTTTGTTTTTCGTTCAACAAAAGATCTCCAAAAGATGCACTAGCTTGGAAAACTGAGTTTTTTTTGCATACGTTATTTCTTGAAAATGAAGCGCAAATCAACAAAAGCAATTACGCAATGATGCTTTTCATGTCGAAACAAGTCAGTCTGCCAAAAATTAGCTCGATCCTGCAAAAAATACAAATTGGCCCAAAAAGCAATATATGCTCTTTTTGCACGAAAGCCTTCAATTCTACCAACTCGTACTGGATTAGAAAAACTGAATATTTACTTTGACAGTACTACTGTTGAATTTGATGTGACATGCAACTGTATGGATTGTGGTTATTGCCCCAAGGGAGCTTTTTCAGTTTATGATTGACTTTTTATTACACATGAAATGACCTGGCACTGATTGGCTCTAATAAAAGTAATTTCCCCTTGATCTCCAGCTGGTCTTTAGTAGTAGAGAGAAAAAAAATGCTATGTTTGTTTAGGAGTAAAGGGCAAAAAAATGCTCTGTTTGTTTAGGAGTAAAGGGGAAAAAGTGCTCTGTTTGTTTCAGCAGACATTCATGTGATGACCCTAAAGAGCATCTACAGTATTGTGCAAAAGTAATGAGAGCGTGATTCGACAAAATTCACGAATTTCTGGGCTTTTCGATGAAAAATGGCGAAGTTTTGTTCACCTCGAAAGTTCTAAGAAAATTCAGTGAATTTTCCTGCTGCCCATTGTTTTAGTCGACGTGAATTTTCGCGCAGCGATTCGTGTAGCGATTCGTGTCTACTGATAATTTGGCAAGATTTTTCGAGGGAAAATTCGCTCTCCTTGAATTTTCCTTCAAACTTTCTAGCAAAGATTTGCTCTGTTCGTTAAGTTTCCCATCAATTCCCAGTAGTAAAATGAATAAAGCCAGAGCAAAACAAGAATGTGCGCGATAAAAACCTTAATATCGTCGCGAGTGATAGTAATATCTCAAAGCCTTTTCTCACAAACTTACCTTGCTTATGTCAAGAGAAAGCTGGTATCACTTTGTTTGTTACAGTCTTAAAGCTCACAAGCTCAAATGGTCTGTTTGCCAACCTGTTTTCATTGAACAAGAAATGCTACTCGTGGTAGTACTCGTGGTTCAGCCACAATGAACCCAGGCTCTGTGCGACCTTGCGATATTACTGTCAAAGGTTCGAAGCTATTATCAAACTATTCAGGCTAGTCTCTTACAGCGGGAGTACAGTATAAGCTTAAAATAAGAGCATCTCATTTTGGCTCAGTTCGCGTAAGAATCCTTTGGCTTTTGCACTTGCCATCCTAACGTCTCTGCACTTTTCCTTCCCTAATTCCATTTCTTTGCACTTCCAACATGCTCAAGTGTGGTCGCATGTCTCCATCTCTTATTTACGAGTGTGAAATAAAGAGGGATTGTCGCGAATAATGTACTATCCACATGGCGGGCAGACAAGAACGTGGCAAATGTGATAACAGGTGAGGGGACTTGGGACGTGGAGACCTGGCACTAGATAAACAACATGTCTGCTTGTCCATCGATCACTGAATTTGATGTCACTTTGGATGAATTTTGAGGTGAAGTAGGCCTTCAAAAAGACCATATTAAGAATTTCACTTTCATCTGAGTTTACCCGGACTAGCAGTCCGACTTTTGTACCTGCCTTCCTGATACGATGACGTGGCAAAGCTTAAGTTAATGAGTTCGTGTCATTGAAAACAATCAAAGGATTCAAATTCTCTACATTCTTTGCCATGAAAGATGGAGTAACACATTAACAACAGTGAATTTTATACAGGAGTAAACGATATATTGATGGCTCGATACTGGTCAGTGCACTGCACTGCGATATTTCGCATGCTGCAAGCGGAATTATCCCTCTGGTAAGGAGTTTTCATTCTGGTCTTGAAAATGCCACTAATTTTTGTCCTTTGTTTTAAAGAAATAGCACTCAAGACATTGTGAAAAGACGCTCAAATTTTTGGGTGAACTTTCTTTGAAAGTTCACGGAGACAAAGAACAAAATTTGCGCATTTTGCTCTCATTACTTTTGCACAATACAGTATGTATGAGGATGTCCTGCTTGTGTTTTCCTTTCATTTTGTTCTCAAATTTGTTTAACATGGAACAGCCACTAATATTTTGATCTTCATACTGTGTCTGGCTTTACTTTGCCATATAGGTTCAAGCATTTACGAGTTATCCTGGAGAGGCTAGCAGTCCTGTCACTTTCAACAAATTAACAGGTGAAAATTGCATTAAGATCAATATTGTTACAGAACACAAGGAACAGAAGTTCCAGATTGCTGGATGTTGGCACAAGGAGGTCCAAGATAAATAAAAACATCCCAGAGAAAGCCACAGTGTATTAATGAATTTTTTACTTACCTACTACAAGTTTTGATGTAGGGCTAGAAAAATGGAGCTTATATGTAGAGCTGCATAAATTACTTGCTTTCCTTTACTGTACACACAAGTACTGAGGTTATGGCGTAATGAAATTAGGAAAAAACCTTGTAATGTAATTGTTCGAAATTTTCCTTACATAAATCATTTTAACCAAGTATAGGATGGACTGAGTGAAGCAAGTTTAGTACAAAAAGACCTTTAGGGCTTATAGGGCTGATATTCTCCTAGTACAGTCCCAAGCTAGCTTGTTTGAGATTTATTACATCACTGAAAATGTTTAGAAAAAATGCCATGATCATGCACTGTAACTAAATATCACAAATTTCAAGCATGCAATTCTGATTGAGAGCTGACTGGGGGTATACTCACGTCTAATGTTAAACAAAAAAGAAGGGAAAGAGAGTTGGAAGAAAGAGAAAAGGAATCTTTTATGTGAAGGTAAGTTCTTTCAGAAATGTCAGTCATTAAAGAGGGTCATGAAGGGGGGTACCAAATCCCAGTTCCCAGCTTAAATTTGGTCCAAATCCCAGTTACCAAATCTAAAATCCCATTCCCAGTGATTGTTTGCAGACTAATGTGTATAATTAATTAAATGCGTGACTGACGTCATTTGGATACACACATCCGTTCACCTGGACAGAAGAAAATCTCTCATTCTTCTGGTGAGCAGTCGTCATGTTGATCGGTGCAGGAGAGAACCTGCACAGGCTGTTCATCAGACTCACCTTCTGGATGTTCTGCACTTTCCCCTGGCACTGAGCTTTTCGCACGAGGAAGTACAAACTGCAAATCTAATGGATTAAACAATGTCTGTGTTTTATACAAATTCAGAGGCAGTGTCCCAGCTCTTTCCATTGTGTTGTCTTCTTGTACACTTTACTGCCTTACACACTTGTCGTATTGTTTTGCCCACACTCTCATCTCTGCTTCATAATTTCTGGACAATCTTTCTCCGACCAGTTTGGGAATTTCAACAAGGACCAACTGGCCAGTAGCAGAAGGTTCAACAGGGTAGTATGAGTTGGGATGCTTGTAATAATGTGCGGACCATGGTGTCACTCTCTTTACTCCTTCTTCAACTGATGAACCAAAAATCTATGCGTATTCGTAGAGAGTAAATGTTTCCTTCTTAAAATGAGTGACTGCATGTTGGTTCTGAACATTTAAGGTCAGGAGTGATTCTAATTCAAGTTCACCTCGAAACCTGGATATGAAGACAGATCTTTGATGTTGTGCTCTACCTTCATGAAGCGATTGTGCCATCAGTTCCAATGACTTCAAACACTTGTTTGATAAAGTACCCTCTGGCACATCAGTGGTTTCTTTTGCCAAGGACTGTAGCTCTCTTGCCTTCCGTGAGCAATGCTTCATGTACTCCAGCACCTCAACCACCATAGCCATTGCTTCATTAACCGCCTTATGTGGTTCTCTAACTGTGCATTTTTTGGAATGAATGTCAAAAGCCTTCACAAGGACTTGTAACTTTCCAAGGAACTCTGCAATCCCTGTCAACAGTCTGTTGATTAGTTTGACCGTGCCAGAATCAGAGTGTGTAATGTAAATGTTACGATCAAATTCACGCAGATTCCAATTGGTTGACACAGTTTCGAGTGTGATTGTGAGCCTTCACTAGCACCTTTACTGTGTCCTGCAATCACAACAACAGCCCCAGATTCAAAGACCTTAACAGAGTGTTCTTCGCAGAACAAAATATCTTTACCAAGCCAAGCAACATTCACTGCTCGTGATGATATGGGTAGGCCATCACTCCCTCTAACAATTCTTGTTACACCCTGTGATGGAACAAAGACATGAAGAACACCATCTGCACAAACAGCAAGTTCATCCCCTGAGAGTGCCAAAGAACTAACATTTGTCCAACTGTCTACATAGCTGCACATGACATTCACTGCTCCAAGGACACCTACTCCATCAAAATCAGTTGTGATTGAGTAAATACTCTTTGTAGGATGCACCAATTCACATGTCACCATTTCCAGGACATAAGTTTACAATTTTCTGTGTGTGTTACAGCATTTTTTGTGTTAATACACTTGATTTCGATTATCATAGTCTGCGAATTGGACGCCATTTTTGTCTTTCCCGCCACGTGCAAAAATGCGCATATCATTCCATCAACAACAAACCGCTGACCAGGAAAACTGACGGAACTTAACAATAAAACCATGTGGAGCCTGGTAGCTAGAATGTGGAAACGAAAAATGTGATGATTCTTTGTGCTTACTGAGGTCTAATGATGCAGAATTTTAATTCTTTATTCAAAAGAGTAGGCTCAGTTTAGCAGTGGTGTCAAAAATAGGGTCAGAGAGTGCTAAAAATAAGAATCCCTTTCCCATTTTCAAAATTGTTCATCCCATTCCCAGTGGTTGAATCCCAGTCCCAGTGCAGTAAATCCCATTTTCCCAGCCCAGAAAAGGGCAAATCCCAGTTCCCATTTTACCCCTTCACGCCCGTCATAAAACTACCAGAAAATCTTCAAGAATGATTGTGCAGGATCATTCAGAGTAATCCAATTGGTTGCTTTTATTTATTGATACTCTGAAATAACTAGTTTTGTAATAATCTCATTATTGTAGAGCACAAAGTTCCAGTGACAGCATGTGATTAAAAATAGGATGTTATATATAGTGACAGTGTGGTGGTTTAATGGAGAAACTGGATTCTGAATTATTGAAAAGCCCTTGTTGGTCAAAAAAATCTGCCAAAACTGTATTATACAGTGTTGCATAATTATAGAGTTTTCACTTGGTTTCTGCATCAAACAGAGACTTTGTTTTTGCTTAAGTGGAATGCATTTTACAGATCTGTATTACTTTTTATCTTCTTGTTTAGGAAATGTTTCTGAACGAAGTGGTGTTGATACAGGGTCTCTTTATGGTGGAGTATTTGCTGGAATAATTATCTTGGCTTTTGCAATTATTATTGTTGCTCTAGTGATAAGGTAAGGTTAAAAGTGTTATGTTATTGTGTTTGATGAAGGAGCTCAATTTATGCATAGGAATAAATCAGAATAATATTGAGGTTCTACTGTTTGTTTTAATACGATTTTGATTATCACTCCGAGATTTATTTTCTGGGGCTTTTAGCCAACCATATGCATGCATCTGCTGTTTACAGGTATTGAGCATGAAAAGCAAACAAAATGGCAGTGTTATGAGCAGTGGCACATCCAGGGGAGGGAGCCCCTTATTTTGGGTAAAAAAAATTTGCAGAAGGAAGAAAACCTGGCAGGGCTAGTAAATCCCCTTCTTCCCTCCCCCCCCCCCCTTACCTTAGCTCAAGGTCTGGATCCGCCACTGATAAGGACATTCAAAATGGCCTCTTTTATTGATAAGACAATGCTTATGGAAGAAATAAGGTCCCAGCTTTTCATGCTTTTACCTGCCTGAATGCTAGGAATGAAAATGAAGCCTCGGAACAAGTTTTGAAGAAAAGAGTTGATTAAAGTGTTCAGCTTGTACTGATGACTGATTGTAGGTTGACAGTCATTTTGTGGGCTTAATTTTATGTTTCCTAGAAACATGCAATAAATAACAAGCAAAGGAGCCATACCTAGATGAATTATACAACAACATAAGATATAAAGGCATGAATGATCATTGCAGTTGTTATACACAACTTAAGCAGCTGTGAAATTAAAGCCTGAAGAAAAATTCAGGCTTGATTGGGATTCAAACCCATGACTTCTGCATGCAATACCAGTGCAGTGCTCTACCAACATGGTCCTATCAAGCCAACTGGTTAGGAGCTGGTCACATTGTGAATTTGTGATATACCCATGAGAAGACATGAATGATCATCACAACATAACCAGCTCCCAGATGGCTTGATAGCTCACTTAGTAGAGCACTGCACCCATATTGCACTGGTCATGAGTTTGAATCCCATTCAAGCCTGAGTTTTTTAGGGGGTGGGGGTTCTTAGGGGTCTGCTTTTCAAGACACCCAACATGATGGGATTTTGTACAATAAAAGAGAATTTGTCAAAACATGGACCACAAGGGAGTGCTTTCTACATTTTGAATGTGTTTTGCACTTTCCTCAACTGGACACCCCAAACTCAGAGGGTGCCTTTAGTTCGTATTTTCATTTAATTTGACATTCAGCTTTGATAAGTTTTATTTGTCAAACTGGGTAATTTATATCGGACAATGGGAACATGATTATTTATCAATTAATGCACCCTATATAATTGGTGTTGCGGTGTACAAGTGCTTGGAGAAACTGTGGGATGATATAAGAACATCATATTTATATGGAATAATAATAATAATTTTTATGGTACTTTTGTAATCCCCTGTTAAAGTGGCCGTTAGCAAATTAAAATTTAAGAAAAATAAAAACTGACCTGAAATTCCACACTCACAGGAAACATAGAAAACGAAGGGAATCAACAGAACTTAAGAGTAATCGTTATGCTGTTGCCAACTCCAATGACAGTGGGATAGGAGACAAGGAATCATTGGACAGAGTACCTGGAGTCAAATATATGCAAGGGCGGCATGGATCAGAAGGTTCGGAATCATGGGTTTAGTTAGTATTCACAACTATCTTAATTGACAGTATAATCAAGGCAGATATTATGTGCCAGCCTTGGTGCTAAACAAATTTGGGTATTTGATTGCGGCTTTGTTGGAATTCACTGAGTTTCTTACATTAGTGTGATGTGTCCTTGGTCTTGATCATAGCTCATTTAAAAGTAGAGTTAAAGCAATTATGGCATGAGCTAAGTAACCATTAGTTTAAAATCTTCTGTCTAAAAAAGGCTGCCAAAATAAACACTAGGAAGGTGATAACGTGGTACATGTACTCTTTGAGAAGTTTGTTGTACCGAGAGAAGTAAATCAAAGTAATGATCAGTTTACCAAAGACAGTGGGATGTTATAAAATGTAAACAAAATTCACGATAATGAATTAGTTGTGGGAGAAATATTAAACAAACATGAGAAAAAAATTGACATCAAAATAGATTTGCCTATTTTAAATTTTCATGTGTGCGACATAAGCAGCCTGTTTTAAGTTATGTCAGTTTTTAATGAGCTGAACATGCATTTTAACTGCTTAAATAAACCTTAACTATACCTGAAGGTACCTCATTTCCATTGAGATGTAGAGCAATGTTTGCTTTTGTAAATACATTTATTTCTAAAATCAGAATCTTCGGGAAGCTTATCATCATGTGGATTGCAGAGACAAGTGTGGTATTTTAAATACTTTTGTATAATATTTAGTGACAGTATGACAAATCGTGTGCTAATGATCATGGTGCTCTTTTCACATGGTTGAATACTATGATGTAATATAAAGTAAACAAGCAGTAATCATGCGGCAGAATGTTTTTTCTTGTTGCAATCAAATGAATGATTTCAAATACAAAAGATGGAGTGCCAAAAGCGGCATAAAAGCTGCCAAATATTTGGGCAGCCATTTGTAAATGTTTGTGTTTTCAGTTTCCACTTGAAACAAAAACACCTCAAAAGATTTATCATTACAATGTCTCATTTTCGTTATGCAGCTTTTGGTACTCCAGATGTACAGTTATTTATTATGCTGCAGAATATGTGTGTTACAACTTATAATTAATCTCTAAAGGTAGTTTGTTCTTAACGGCTTTCTTTGCTTGCAATGATAGTGATAGTAGGGGTGGTGAATGGTAAAATCTGAGACTCTGCCAAAACATCTGTGAGCTAAGAACTTTGTTTTTAAATCCAAGACAGACTTATATTATAAGTGCTTTTTGAAAATCTGACTCTGAGACTCAGTGCAGAGAAAACCAAGCCCCAGGCTTGCCTGACTTCTCTTAACCAGACTTAATTATGCAAAGCGTTCTACCCAATTTGGACAATAATCAATTATTAGATGTTGGTGGCTAAATATTTGATCTGACAATTCCCTCTAAAGTTATAGGTATATTTGAACCACACGCGGGACTTTGCAGTTAAATGTTATCCATTTAGTTACTTTTTTGTTATACTATGCAAAATCTAGTTTTGATTAGCATCACAATCCTTGAGCAAAACATAAAATATAATTTGTGATGAACATGCATTTAAGTGCGACACAATGGGGACATGTGATAGTACTGTCAGAGGGTTAGAGTAGAGCTGAGTTCACAACATTCCCAAAATGAAACTTTATGGCTAAAACAAAAAATTAGGCTACTCGAGAGAGGTTTCATTTTATTTAGCAATTTAGCACTTGTTGGAACGTGGAAAAAAAGAACTCCAGTATTTCTTCACTCTTCCTAAACTTGTCTTTGTTTTCTGTACTTTTCTCAAGTCAGGGAAACAAGTTTGAAAATTTCCTGACTTTGTCACTTTGTCAAGAAATATTCCAGACTCAAGTTACTACCCCAGAATTAATATTTTTTGATCCTTTTTGTGATCTTGATCACCAATTATTGGCCAAAACAAATCCAACAGTGCAACACCTTCTGGTGGAAAGTTTGAGACTTTGAGACAAAAAAAACAACTCAAAAGTGAGATGTTCTTGGTTTTAAAAGATGGAAGAGACCCACTTTTTGCCTCATGTCCACATAATCAAAGTCATGTGGACTCAAGGTATATGTAACCATTCTTTGCATTCCTAATACAAGATTCCTGTGAAGGGCAGCTCTGGAAACTGGTGGGTTACAATTAATTTTGTTTATGAAAGACAGACAAAAAATGTTGAATTGATGGCAGTTTGTGCCATTGATTTTGGCAACCATGCTGTTATAGCAGATTCAAGACACTCCATTTATTCCTTTTTTAATGGGGACTGTCATGTAGACCATGAAGACCTTGGAGACTCAAGCACTTGTGACAGGCTGTTTTTAGCATTTTATTTTGTGTCCGAGCCCATGGTTTACAAAACTCACTTGCAATTCAATCAATTTTGGTAACAAATAACAGGCTAAACGTTGAAGTGACGAGTTTTAGTCACACATTCAAATCTAAATATCACAATGAGCAGAGTAAAAACTAACAACTAATGTGTATTTTCTGTGAATAAACAAACAGGTATAAATCACAAAACTTAATTGTTGTTATTATCATCAATATCTCACTGCATATAATTCAACATGGGTCAGATCTGGGCATCAGGCCAGATCAAATTAATTCGTATTGACACTGCAAGTGTAACACTTGTATACTGTTTACTTAACCTTTTTTTTCAATCATGAGGTATAGTATGAGCCTCATGCTACTTACTTGCATTAATGGGAACAAGTGAACGAATCACCCGAAGCGAGAGATTATGATCCTTGCCTGGAACTGATTAGCCCTGACTGGTTTTCTGATCCTCTTGTATCAGTATCATTTCTCTCCATGAAATAAAGCAAGTAACAACTGTACAGATTAACACTTTAAGTTGGCTTCAACATTAAAGAGTTGTGTGAACACTCCTGAGATGGAATTCTAACCTGTGTGACAATGTGCTTTGATAAAGAGTCATAAATACTGAAGTCTCAGAAAACTAAATGCAACCCAACAGAAAAATCAAGAGATTGCAATGAGCCGATAAAAAGCCATCATATGATGTGCACTTTCCAAGAATAAGCAAACAGATATAAATCACAAGAATTAAATGTCAATAAGGGGCAGATCGTGTTAGGTTGAGTCACATTGAATTGTGTTCTTAAAAAATGCGAAAATGTGAAAAAAAGTGAAAATGCGCTCCTGTTTACTTGATCTTGCATTGTGCTTTCATTTTACACTTGTCTGGTTTAGCAGTGGATTTCTCTGTGTTCTTTAACAAGTGACATAAGGCAGGTCAAAAGGGCCTTTTGTTTTTAGCTATGTATCATTCGCCACCCCTTATAGCAATAGAAGGTCTTGACCACCTTAAATCATAAATTCAAAAGCTGACAACATTTGTTTAAGGCCATGGTTGGTCTGTTGCTGCTAACACTATCAATATCTCTGGCACAGAGCTGTTATAGTTGTTCTAAGTAATGGCAGCTGCCATGATGTATGATTTCAATGTCAAGGTTTTGTTGACAGTAAACCATTTAAAATATTTTATGATTGCTTTTTGAAAATTAAATATATTGAGCCTATTGACAGACATTGTAGATCAATGAAACAATGCTTAGAACAGTCCTGTGGACAATAAATTATTTAAAGTTAAAAGTAATGTTAGAATAGTAATTAAACATTTAGGAACATTGAAACTTATTTTATTTATGGTATATAACCTGACTTTATATAATATGGACAGGATGATATACATTTATGTGGTTATTTTATTTCTGGAATCTTAGCAGAGCATTTCATGTTCTTTTTTTAGTTTTCATTTGTCATGTTTGTGGTTTATAAGGCTTATTAGTTATTTAATAATGAATTTGTTAAATCTTTTCATAGCACTTCTAATTTTGTCTATAGTTTAAATTTTGTCATTTTTTTCGTTTGATAAACGATTTGATGTTCAGAAGGTTTTTTGGATGTTATCTATTTATGTTGTTTTATTTTTTTTGCCACTTGGCTCTTTGGCGGCTGTGGAAGTTTGCTATATTTTTATTTTTGTTTTAGAGATAAAAAGTACCTTTTATGCTTTTTTTCACCATGGCTAACCAAATTAACCATCATTCTTTTTTATGTAAATATGTAATGTATTGCAGATATTGTAATCACATATAACACCTTTTTGGTTTTATTTTTGTTCTTTATCATTACCCTATTCTTCTCTGTAGTATTACTGCACATAAATAATGTAACTGTTATGATATTGTTTTATTCAAGAATGCCATCTTTGCAAATGTTAAATTCAATTTCTTTGGTATTGTACTCTCAACTGTTTTATTTATTGATTGATGTCTTTCAATGTTTATATCTATCTTCATTTGTCCATTCATTCAAAGGCATTCATGCATTACATATCGTCATATACAACTATGGTACTCTTAAAATGTTTTTTGTTATCTATATGTTTATATCTACCTTCATTTGTCCATTCATTTGAAGGCATTCATGCATACATATCATCATATATCAATTAATTAATGTGGGAGCAAAACTAATTTATGATCTAAGAGTATGTTAGTTGCAGTAATGGTGCCACTGAATGTTGCTATAAAATTAAGCATGTGAAACACGTACCATAAAAATTGTTACGATTACTCTGAAATTAATGACTAATGAATTAATTATTTAATAGAAATTAAATAGTAAAGGAACAATGTTAAACATCTTCAAAATTGTTGGCTAGTACCTCTTAGCTTGATTAGAACCTGACACCACAAACATATACTATTTGACAGTAGAGTGTTAACATTAAAACAATAGACCACTAATGTCAAAAAAGCAATAGAGGTACCCACCCTGTGCTGTGGGTTAAGGCTATTATGCTACTTGTAAATAAAAAGAGCATCGTAATTTTTACTGCAATTAGTTAAACTGCTAGCCTGAATGAATAAATTTCCACTTTATTAAATGAATTTTCCATTTCTTAGTTGCAAGGGATGTCATTTGCCAGACACTTTAGTTTGTATTCTTTCAAGACTAAAACTCGATCAATGCTGCAAAAGTTTAACCACCTTGCACCTGGGTTCCCAATGCCTGAAAAGAACTTTTAATGCCCTGCTTTTTAAAATGAACTTGCTTGATCTAAATCTGATTTGCATATAATCTCAGTAGTTAATTGAGAATTATAGAAAATTTTACATTTCCATGAAATGTGTTTGCAGCCTTTTTATGAAAGTGAGGTTTGGACTGATCTTAGAGTTATGGAGATACTAAACTAAATAACATAAAAATGAAATGATGTACAAATACATGTACAGAAACCAGCAAGATTTGGTTACTTCCTCTCAAAGGACTGCTCACAAAGCAGAGGAAAGGAAAATGAACAACTCCAGACCTTTCCCCAAAATTCCTTCAACCCCGTCATGTTACTCTGTTTAGTAACCCCTGAAATGAAACACTTTGACTACATTTGGTAATATTAAAATGCACCCACATTTGCACAGTTATTTTCTTTGATGTGGAGGTAGGTTGTAACAGTTGTTAAATATTTCCAATCTAACCTGAAGGATTAATAAACTTTTTAGACCTGAATTTTCAACAAGTGCGATGTGTACTGGATGATAAAGCATCAAGAAATTCTGAGGCGTGGAAACGGTGTACATTAAGTTCAGGTGATGGCTTTATGAACAAGAAATTAATAGTGATGCATGTGTTGCAATTCATGGCAAGAAATGAGAAATGAGATTATGAGAATTGGTAACACTGCAAATTAAGTTTCAGCACAATATTAGAACCAACTTGTTTAGTTATATTGATCATGATGTGTTCTACCTCTGACCCCTTAGTTACTAGATTGTGCTTGAAAGAAGACTTTGAGCAGCAATCTATTTTCTTAGACCATTAGGCATGAAGGGAATTAAAAGTGGTAGAGGAGATATGACAAAGAGAAATCTGAAGGGCGAGAAAACACTTTCACTTTCACTTCCACTCAATTGTGCCCGGGCAAAAATGTCTTCCTCATACCAGCCCAGCAAAGTTAGACAATTCAATTGCTGGGCTCAAAGGATTCTGGTAGTTTGAACTGTTCATATGCTGGAAGAATAAATGAAACAAATAATAAACACTTTCATGACTTAAATCCTTCTCAAGGAAATGTGATGTTTCATTAACAGAACTTTTTTGATGAGCTACCAGTTAAATTAAGGTTAGAAACAAAAAGATGCATTTCTTTTGTGGAAACATGCCTGTACAGAAAATTATGAACTTTCCAATATTTGGTATTTTGCTCATAATCTGACCTTTGGAAATGAAACAAAATCTGTATTGTAAAATGGAAATTATATTAAAATTTTATATCAATGAACGAATGTTGACAAAGTAGTAAGCTGATAATGATTTTTTCACAATTTATCTTGTCACCATGCACATGGCCTAAATGACATGATCCTTGGTGTTACTGATAGGGACAAAGATAAACTCGCAGGATTAACTCTGCTATAACTAACTGTGATGCAGTTACTGTATTTTAACGCTGTTGAGTGTTGTTGCACTTACAATTTTAGTGTTTTGGTTGCTTTGCTTTTTTGTGGATGATGCTTATTTTAGGGTACATGGCACTCTTTAGAAAAAGTAACATTTATCTAACTCACTGAGAATAAAATTGTAATCCAGGAGAGTAAATTTCTGAGGCTGGTTAAGATTTAGTTGTACCATAGTTACTTGTTTATTAGTTTGACTCCTTGAACATTTCAGTCTAATGATGCTTCAATTAAATAAGTGTGTTGGATCATTGGAAATGAATGTGGTGCTTGTTCAAGGGCGGTGCTTTTTCATATTTTTGCTCTATCATGTTTGGTGGTTAATCAGGGGTGGTGCTTAATCGATTAAATACGGTATGTGCAACTGATCAAAAAGTCTGTTTTATGACCCTCAACTTTTCTTCTCTGAAGTAGAGGATTCATTGACCAAGTCATTGACCAAGTGTGAGGTCAAGATGGCTGGATATTGGCCAAGTTCTTTTTTTGTGTGTTTACATGTATATGGACTAAGACAGAATTGAGGTCCATAAACTAACGAAAAAAGAATGATGCCATTATCCAACCATCTTTACCGAACAAGCTTGGTTAATAAAGGATTCATTTTGTGGCTTTTGGGGAAAATTTTCTTATGGGACACAGCGGGTAGTCCCAAGCAGGTAAAATAGCATCATTTTCTTGCCCACTCAGGTAGCCAATCACAGCAAAGGATTTGGTTCATCTTGCCTGCTTATGGAGCTGGCGATATAATAAGAAACAGTTATTGCCCCCAGCTATTTTACTAAACACATCCCTCAGAGGAAATACATGATATCCAGCAGAGTGATTTTATGTTTGAGTTTACATTTGTGGTAACTATGCAAGTTTGATTTTATCACCGAGCCATAGCTTTTAGTGGCTAAATAAAAATTGCCTCTACTTTTATAGGCACTTTCCTTGGAAGACAATAGCTTAGGAAAGATAAACTAATTTCTTTCAGTCTATTGCATTTCCCAAAATTGAAATTATTGAACACATTGTGCTGAAACTTTGACTTGCAGTGAGATAGACTTTGGTCTTCTCTTCTCATTTCTGGAAATGTTGCTTCTTATCACCAGTTTATTAGTGGTGACTTTTGTCTTTTAATGTGATGTGGCTGTGCAAAAATGAAAATTGAAAATAACACTTAAAAAAATCCCTAAACCACAGGTAAGTAAAATGATGTAAATGCACTTCACATTAACCTATTCTAAAATTTGTAAGTGGTATAACGTGGAGTCATAAAAGTAATATCAAATCATGTATATTGATATATAAAGATAAATAAAATAGAGGAATTCTAGAATTTGACCGATTAATTTAAAATAAGTAAATAAACAAACAAATAAATAAGTAAAATATATAAAGATTATTTTAAATCATTTGTAAGAGACTAGCTGAATGTACATGTACAGTGTATATAATTTTGGAAGCTTCTTGTTTGTACACTAACAGTCAATAGCTCGATCATTTCCGTGTTTTGAATTCACACTGACGCTCTCTACCCAGAAATGGGTGAACCTGTGGAATATGAACCTGTTTGAGCAAACTGTGATTGTAGTAATGGATACTCATGGGGCTTGAGGATCACTAACCACTCCTGATCAAACTAGGTTTTCAGTTCATGGAGTGCCAACCCTAATTTGGGTGAAGAGAATGTTACTATCAATGGGATCCTAGTGTTACCCGAATAACTTACTGGGTGTGATAGACTTCTTACTTCTCCTTACAATATCTTACAAATCATATGGGAATATTGTCTTTGATGTGCTAGAATGAACAATATTAACACCAAAACAAGTATGGAAATCATAAAGGAGAATTCATAGTTTGAGAGTGGGATTAATTGAAAGGGTTTGACGTTCGTCTGCAACAGGAATCTACTGCGAGTTAATAAGCAGCAGTATATGGGTCATAGTTAAGGTATCCGGTCATTTCGCCCCAACCAAAAGTCACTTCGCTCCATACAGAAGTTACTTCGCTCCATGATATAATTAAAGTGTATATATGCTTACAAGATTGTCTCTATTTGCCTAGCTGATCATAGTGTTGAGGAAAGTAATCGAACGAAGTGATATTTAGTGTATTTTGAGGGATTACAACGGATAAGAATGTGTGATGCAGAAAGTAATCGAACGAAATGACATTTAGTGTTACCAAGCGTATTTAAGCGAACGCGACTGGAAGCTGCAGTAGTTAATAATCTGAACGGACATAAGTCTTAAGTTCAAAATCAGTCCAACTCCAACATCAAAACGAAAAGTTCACGACAAATTTCACTAATTTTTTACATGGAGCGAAGTAACTTCTGTATGAGGCGAAGTGACTTTTGTATCGGGCGAAGTGACTTCGATTATTGGGCGAAATGACTTTTGGTTGGGGCGAAATGACCATGGGGTGAAATGACCGTAAACCATAGTTAATTTAAAGCTGCGATCTACCAAACCTCACAAGTGGACACATGCTGTAACAGGACACCCTCTTTAGTATTCTTATAACAGTACTTATTATATGACTGAGGAAATTACCTCAGTGTGATTGGCTGGAAGCAGGCCAATTTATCGTTAATTATTAATTTGCACTGCAGCGCTAACGCGCCCTTGTTCGCAATTTTCTCAGTCACATAATAAATGAGTAATCGTATGAAAGCTCGAGCAATTAAGGATTTACTCTACTCGTGATATACGAAAATTCTTTCTAAATGCACTCGCCTAAAAGATCGTGCAATTTTGAGAGAATGTTCAAATATCACTCGTAGGGTAAATCCTAATTTAATTGGACTCTCATTCATACGATTACCTATACTTATTATTGATAATTTTGGGTGGACTTACACACGGCTGGTGCAATAAAGGCTTGGAGAATTCGGCTGGTAGAGTGTATTTAAAGCGTTTATTCTGAGCTTATCACGTCCTCCATTTTTTAAATATTTTCTCAGGAAGCCCAAGCTCACAAACGAGCATCCCTGTACATAAAGTAGTAATCAGGTTACACAGCAGTCGAAATATATGGATTTGTAAGGGAAAAACGGTTATATTCTTAAACTCCCCAAAATATGGACGAGTATGTATAAAAGTAAA
This sequence comes from Orbicella franksi, assembly GCF_964199315.1. Taxonomy (NCBI): domain Eukaryota; kingdom Metazoa; phylum Cnidaria; class Anthozoa; order Scleractinia; family Merulinidae; genus Orbicella; species Orbicella franksi. The sequence continues at coordinate 13,226,384 of NC_138158.1, forward strand.
CCTACGTCGCTTCAGGTGTGTGTCTCCTTACTATATGTAGCAGTGCATGAAGCTAAAAACCACTTAAACTACCATAAATCAGCCTAGAAACCTCACAGGAACCAAGGAAACACACGCCTGAAACAAGTTAGGTTTATCTTTGTTCATACTCCTTCGTATTTTTTAGATTTAAGGACATAACTGTTTTTCCCAGACAAATCTCTATATTTTGACTATTGCAAAACCTGAATATTTACTATTGTGTGTATAAGGACGCTCATTTGTGAATTTGGGCTACCTGTGATAATTCAAAATGACAAATAAGATGCTCTTTGCCGGGGTCTTTGCTAAGGTGGAAGTGAGTTCACGTTGGTACCATGTTTAACTTATTTGCAGATGTTGTTGGTCCAGGCAAGTTTGTAACCATCAAACCTATTCCAGTAGAGAAGCTACGGGAATACTGTGAAATCAATCATGCAGATGCCAACAAGTCATTTAGGGACGAGTTTGTGGTGCGTTCATTCATTGTTATTGATATTTAACTCTTATAACACTGTCTTCACCCGTGGTTGTTGTTAGGCGATTCCCAAGTGAACAGTACTGATACGCACTCTTGTCTAAGCGGTATTTTGACATCCTTTCATTTAGACTATAAATGTTATTTTTTTTTAACTTTTCAAATTGCAGTCAATCAGAGTTCCTGGAAATTTCACTTGGGATAGTAGTCAAAAGCCAGAAAACAAAGCCAAGAACAGATTTAAGAATATCATTCCATGTAAGTTAAAATTAGGGGATACGGTGGAATCCCGTTGACACGGTCACCAGCTTTACGTGAAACTTTGACCGTATTAATGGGTTGACTGTATTAACGGGGTAGGGTCAAATTTCATGACTGGTCTATTTTATCGAATCTTAAGACAAAAGTGATGTCTTGACAGGGACATTTTTAAACAACTCTTCTGTAATAAACATTCAAAATGCAGGTGTAATTGTAAAAAAGTTGAAACTTTAATCAGTTCATGCAATATTAACAATGGAAAGATGAACATTACTTGTTCATTGAGTGGCCGTATTAACTGGGTAAAATTATAGAGGATTATACAGGTTGAAAGATGATGATTCTGTTACTTGTGAGCTAGTGTGAACGTCTAGTTAACAAAATAATATAACAAGAGAAAAGATGGAGAGAATAAAAACAGATTGAATTCATTTATTAAACTTGATTCTTGGCTGCTACTGAGCTTCCTGATAGAATGACGTATAAGTTGGACCTGTTTAAAAAAGGTTTACATCGCCCGAGTTCATTCTTGTTGTATTATCAAGCTATTTTATGATAGGTTGTTAATTTTTAACAAAGAGAAATATTCATGGACCAGAGGTGATTACCATTACTATTTGTTTTTCTCTATTTATTTAATGGAAGTCGGATTCATGATATTGTCTTAAGGGATTACTCACTGAATTTAACCGTACCACTTTATGATTTTTATATGGTCCATCACTGGTCACTGCACATGTCTTTCTGGTTTTAGACAGCGAGCCCGTCGTGCCTGCCTTTCAGTTGTACAGACGTATCCGGCCTATATTCAAATGATAGTTTTTAGTGAGGGCTGATGTTCATTTTGATTTGCCATGTTTAAATACTTTTTTTTTATTATGGTTGTTGTACTACAGATGATCACACTCGAGTTACATTAGCTGAAGTGGATGGCTGTCCAGGGAGTGATTACATCAATGCCAACTTTATTGATGTGAGTATAATTTTGCTTTGATTTAGGAAATTACTTTGCCAGCCAAACCATCTTTGATTACATTTCCTGTTTGCTCACACAAAATTCTGACTTCTTTTTCAGGGCTATAACCACCACTGCAAGTTTATTGCTACTCAAGGTTTGAGTTAAACATTGTTAGGATTGCCTGTTTTTGCAGCAGCTGAGGGAAAGCATCAGATAGATTTAGCGAAGACAACGCCATGTCAAAGCGGGAAGGGTGCTGAGCGCATCTGAGTACTTGGAATAGTCTGGACACGACTTGATTTTTACTTCCGGTGCTCGCGCTGCCTTCGTCATTAGAGATCTTAAGCAATGATGACGACGACCCCGAGGATGACACTTGCTAAAAGCTGAATTTATATTTTACTTTGCAATTGTCTAGATCTGTTTAATGCGTCTGTTGGTCTCAGAACTTGCTCAAGCTGTGTACGTTACGCCGGCGTTCAATAGCGAAGCGCGCGAGTGACGTCATAACTCAGACAAACAAAACAGAAAGGTGGAAGATTTGACGCTTTTTCAAGCGCGTAAGCAAGTGTTCCTAAAACAATTTTTAAAACGAAAATTGGGCGTTCGTTTTCCTCCTATTTCTCTCAGAACACGCTTATGTTGTCTGACTTTCGCGGGGTTCCAATAATGTGCATTCTATTTTTAGACTTCGCGCGCTTCGTTATTGCTGATGAAAATACGAAAAATTAACCGCCGCTGTTCGCATTCTCAAAAGTACGCGGAACTTGATCATTTCACGTTTTGTTGCGAAGAAGACAGAAAAGAAATGGACATAGATTTATAACGCACATGCGCAGCCATTGTCCTGCTCATTAAACTGGCTTTTGTTCGGTGGCGTTCTCGTTGCTGTCGTGGTTTGCTTAAGCTCTCTATTACCAGATCACGACGGCATGTTGCACGTTTCACGTCACAACCAGAACGCAACTTATGACATTCTAGAAAGTGTGCGCAAGCTGGTGTTGATTTGATGTCGTGTTGTCTCTGCTTATTCTGCAGTTGTGTTCAGTTTTGCGTAATGTTATTTTACATATAAATATAGACATACATCATTTTAGAGGAACCCAATCTCGTTCCCAGAGCCCATGTGTCTATTGGTCAGCGCCTGGTGTTTCGAAATGTGCTCTAGAAACCGTCCTTAAAAAGTGTTGTTTGCTCGTTTAAGAGACCTGAAGATCCAGGGTTTCCTTTTAACTGCAAACCGCAAACGTCTGCCAGCAGTTGAAAGTTCGAACTTCGCCGTATGAACATAATCGTAATGATATTTAGATTTAATCCGATTGGAGGAGTTGTTGGATTTATTGACGCCACCTCTGTGGCAAGCATTACGTTGTGTTTCACAGTTAGCCATTGAAAGGAAGCCATCTCAGAACTGAGCAGGAAATGGGATGATATATTTTCTTCGTAAAAAGTATGGAATGTTGTATTTTGAGAACAAATCACGTGCATCACAGGCAACGCCATGTTTGTTTACGACGATGCAATGGATGCAGGTGCAGGTGGTTGTTAATTCTCTTAATCTCGCAAATGAATCAAACAAACCCCTGATTGATCGAGATTTAAACATGGCTTAATGGTTTTAAGACTAGTGAAAAACTCTGCCGTAATTCACTTACTTCCAGGCAGTGTCCTTGACGTTCAAAACCTGAACCTCAAACGTCAAACGCGACGGCAAGGTCAGACTCGCGTCACATTTTGAGGTTTGCGGTTTGCGGGAAACAGGAAAAACGTCGATCTTAATGTCCTTGACAATCACCGCGTTGGTTCACATCTGTCACTTAAACAAAAATCAATATGCGAGAGAAAATCACACTGGGATGTAGAGCGAGCCGGCCATCGAAGATAGCAACGTTGACAGAGACCATTTTCATTCACGTGCAATAAATGTGTTTCAGGTCCTGTGGCTAACTCGTTTGGAGAGTTTTGGCGGACGGTCTGGGACCAAGGCGTTTGTGTCATTGTCATGGTGACAAACATGGTTGAGGGAGGACGGGTAAGTAGAGATGTTTTTTTTTTGTAATACAGTGGAACCTCAATTTAACCAATTTCTATACAACAAAGTCCACGGTATAACGAACGATATTCTTCAGCCCGGGGAAAGTTACAATGAAATGTATGGAACAGAACCTCGCTACAACAAACCTCGATTTGACGAACCAATTAATTTCCCCAGTCCCAATTGAGGTTCCACTGTACTGAGTGAGAACGAACAAGAAAACCCATCACCTTAGCAACTATTTGTAGCTTTAGCTACTAAAATGGTGTCAAAACACTTTTTTCGCTTGGCTGAGTAAAGCCGAGTTACTAAGCAACCAGCTGGTCAGTTGAGTGAATACGTATTAAGTCGGACACTTGTCGTGTTAGGAGAATAGGGGAGAAGTTGCACTATGTTTAACATCTACGATGCTACACTCTGTAGGAAGTACTTTTCCATGCATTGGTTTACTTCAGGGTGAAAAATAGTTTAGATAACCTGACTTTGTTTTTTTTTTTGGGCGCTAGATAGACGGATGAGGTTATGGAATAGTATTGACACGAAGCATTACTGAAATCTTCGGTGGTAAAAAAACCGATTTGCTACCAGCTAAGCCTGGACAATTCCATTGAAAGCATTGCTTTACCTTACGGTAAAACAATATGCTGTTGGAAAATTTAGATACCAAGTTTAAGCTCTCCTTGCAGTCACTGTAATAACCACACAAGTATGATTACAGTAAAGCAGTTTTACCCTCTCAGTTCCTAATTGATTAGATTGTTGATTTCCACAACTTGTGGGAATTGCTCTTTTGCATAATAATTAATGCGGGGAACAAAAACTTGTCGGCTCAGTTGCAACGTCCACCCTTGTATAAAAAGGCCAACCGCTCGTGTATAAAACAACTTCTTGCAGGGGGAAATAGATTTATACGTGTTTCCTCTATTTATTATTTTTACTCTTATTCGTACGTTCAGATCAAATGTTTGAAGTACTGGCCGAGCGCTAGTCCAGAAATGTATGGCCCTGTGTTGGTTTCACCTGGTGACGAAGAGGAACTAGCTGACTATGTTGTCAGAAAGTTTACCATTCAAATGGTAAGTCTGGCTTCAATTGTCATATTTTCTTTCGTAATGCTCTTCATCTGGTGTTTTCTTTAATTTACAGTGCGACTACTCTAACCAAGGCCGCCCGACAAAATTGTCTACAAATTTAAGGAATAAAAATGGTGGAGGTTAACAATAGTTTTTCAACAAATTATCCATGTAATCAAGCTGTACATTACAAAGGCAACAGATCTGTGGTCATTTTGATTAGTAACTATTCTTTAACTTTTCAAGATGATTTCCAGTCCGTACCGCGCAGTCTCAGCACCCTAATGTTTATAAACATTATAAGTCTCACTCGATGGAATGCGAATCGATGTTATTCGTTACGAACCACATACCTTGTCTTTGAGGCCTTTCAAATTCTTTTTCCGACAGCTTCATTGATTTTTACAGCTGCGAAGTTGTTTCATCACGTGATATGAGGAAGAACGAAGCATAAAGCTTCGACCGCTTCGCATCCATAATGGCGGTTGTTTTGAAACTCTGAATGTAGTTCATGTAAGTAGTTGCGAAATGTTTACATTTTGTGATGTCTTACATGAAACAAAACAAAAAACGCAAACAAACTCGAGAGTGCGCAGTACGGACTGGAAATCATCTTTAAATTGCCAGCGGTCAATATTGGCAAAGAATTTGCTTAAGTAGCCTTGGTCGGAGTAGTTCGGAGTAGTTGCACTGTAAGGATGGTTTTACGTGTACGCAGATGCAGAATAAAATCTTCGATTGGAGCGATTTCGATCGCGTGTGTGGTGACAGATTTATGTTTTCTGCACGTAGTTACATGGTGTGTTCTAAATTTTACCTGACAGTTTGAAAAGTTTGTCAGCTGGGTTCTTTTTGTTTTGTTAATGCTGATTTTCTTGTTGTATGTTAGACGTCTGATACAGCAGAGTATCGTGCTCGTGAGGTAACACAGTACCATTTCACAGCATGGCCTGATCATGGGGTCCCCACTCACGCCACCTCACTGCTTGCTTTCTTGAACAAGGTCCGTGCGTCTGTGCCAGAGGATTCTGGGCCCATTTTGATCCACTGCAGGTAAGGGAACTTTACTACTTAAGACGTCAGTTTGAACAGATTTTAGCCGATTATAACATAATCTGAGCCCGACTTTACAACGTGTGATTTATGTCTTCAAATTCGAGAATTCGTTATCCACACTCGCATTTCAAGTTTTGTTTTTCATCACACCGTATTATTTAGATGTGTTTTAAACTTACTAAAATCCTGCTAAGAATATATGACTATGCCAGGAAAGTAATGTGAGTTTAGAGATCACTTCATGGGTGACACTGCGGATTGATGATGATGATGATGATGGTGGTGGTGGTGATTATTATTATTAAAGATTCGCACAGCTATTGATGATATTGAAGCTGGTTTCGTCATTGGCTCCGGGCAACAACAAGTTGCCTAGGGAAGCCAAGAAACACCCCTTGTTTGCTTTTTCTCTTCTTTCTACATCTCCAGCACCTTTCTAAGAATTCTTGCCGACCCCAACAATGTACATCTCTGGATCAGTCCAACAGGAATGCCCACCTCAATGGCTCTCAAATTGTCATTCAATCTCAGTGGTATTGATCCCAATGCTCCCACTACCACTGGAATAACCTTTGTCCTCACACCCCACATTTTTCGAACTTCTCTTGCTGGATCTTGATACTTTTCAACTTTTTCATCTTCCTTCTCTCTCACCCCATTATCCTCTGGAATTGCCACATCTATAATCTGACAGCTCTTGTCTCTCTTGTCAATGATCACCAAATCCGGTCTCCTAGCCCCTATTTCATGGTCTGTTCGCACACTGAAGTCCCATAGAAGTTTGTAATCCTCATTTTCAAGCACACTGTCTGGAACATGGTCATACCATCTCTCCTTTCGTTCAAACCCACATTTTCCTGACAGGTCCCAATGGATTGCTCTAGCCACGTTATCATGTCTCCTTTTGTATTCTTTTTGTGCCAGTTTCGAGCACGAGCTTACAATATGGCTAATGGTCTCGTTACTCTGCTTACAGATTCTACATTTCGGGTCATTCTGTGACTTGTCAACCATCGTTTTAATATAGTTTGTTCGTATTGCTTGATCTTGTGCAGCAATGATAAGAGCTTCTGTTTCTCTCTTGAGCTTTCCTTCTTTTAACCAGGTCCATGTTTCCTCACTTCTTTGTTCTTCACCCTGTCTTGCAAACTGTCCATATAACGACTTTTCTTTCCAGTCTTGAATATTTTCAGTTCTTCTCCTCGCTTTAAAGTTGGCAGCTGTTTCTTTATTCTCGTCCCCATCCCTCCTGACGGCTTTTAACAGTTCTTCCTCGCTTGTTTGGACGTAACATTCTAGCGATATCTTTGCTTGATTGACACAATCCTCTACGGATATGAAACCTCTCCCTCCGTCCTTCCTTGGCACATAAAGTCGTGCCACGTAGTCCCGTGGATGGAACCCTCCATTCATGGTTAGCAATTTTCTTGTTCTGCGGTCTAGGTCCCAAAGTTCTTGTTTCCTCCATTCAAGTATTCCTCCTGCATATCTAACGAGTGACACTGCCCAGGTGTTTATGGCTTGTATCAAGTTTCCACCGTTCAACTTCGAGCGGGCAACTTTTTTAACGCGTCGTAAGTATTTTTTTCCTGATTTTGTCCTTCATTTGGTCATGAAGCATGTCGCTGGCCTCAAGCACTCCTAGATACTTTTACCCTTCACTTTCTTCCATTGCTCTTATTGTAGTGTCATCTGGTAGTGTTATGCCCTCTGTGGGAGGAAAGAGATCGGCTACCAGCACTGCGAAAGGTCAACAGAAAGAAATTAAAGGCAGAGGTTAAGAAAGTAAATCAAGTACTGAAAAAAATGGCCCCGGAAGGAATAACTAACACCAATGACCTTATCTATGCTGGAGCTCTTGTTGTTACAGAAGAACTAGGTCAATAACTATTGTTATTGACCCTTCAGCGTGGTTGAGGTGTAACGTTGTCTTCCAACATTTCATGTTATTATTATTATTATTATTATTATTATTATATTATTATTATTATTATAGCTTAGCTCTAGTTTTTGTCATAATAAACACTCCTCTTTTATTATTGTTATTATCATCATCATCATCATCATCATCATCATCATTATTATTATTATTATTATTATTATTATTATTATTATTGTGTTATTTATCTGCCCAGTGCTGGCGTAGGACGAACCGGAACATACATTGTGCTGGACGCCATGTTGGATCAAATAACTGCTGAGGGGGTGGTAGACATCTACGGTTTTGTCTGCCACATCCGTCAACAGAGAATCTCAATGGTGCAAACAGAGGTATGTCGGCAAACATTGAGACCTGGGTTGTAATTAACAAATTTCTTGATTAGTGCGACGGATTTAATGGACGGAATATTTTTTTTTAGAATACGCAAAATTGCGTTACTTCTGTTCTTCGTAGTTGTATTCCTGATCTGGTATAAGAATGGCAACAACAACAACAACAACAACGCACACACACACACGCTTTGATTTACCTTCAGTTTACAAAAAAGAAGAAAAAATATTATAAAGTAGGAATACAAGACCATAGTTGTTAAAATTCCACCCAGAATACTTAGTAACTATAGAAGTCCCTTAGTCGTAAGATCAAAAGTCTCCATCTTATGAGGATATCACTCCGATTGTGTACATAATATTGGCCTTTGACTTTCCCTCGTACTAAGTTGTTGCTTGTTTCACAGGCACAGTATATATTTATCCATGATGCTCTGATGGAGTATGTCACTTGTGGCGATACAGAATTCGTTGTGCGTGAATTGCCAGAGAAGCTACGCATTTTGAACACCATAGATCCAGACAGTGGAGATTCACTTCTGGTAGCACAATTCAAGGTATGTGTTCGTGTGAGGGCCTGTGTACGTTGCGAAAAATTGTTCCTGGTAGGAGGGTTACCCTCCATACCTAGCCACCTCGGGCAAGAGATGTTCCGTGCCTTGTCATTTTGTAAATAGCAGCTTACGAACTGTTTATACGAACAATCACAAATTTTGTTCGGAGTTAGGGTGACGTGGATGGAGGTCCGCGTGCTTAGGAGTTAAGGTGACTCTGGAGCAGGGTGGGGGAGCCAACATTTTTTCATTTAAACAATAGATATGTTGACCCGCTCATCAGGGACAAGTTGCGAATAAAGCATGCTCGAAACCAGGATGGCCAATTTGTGACGACCTTTTTTTTTTTCGTATAAACACTCTGTACAAGATGGCACGGGAAGAAAGTTACTCTCCTACCAGGGAAACTCTTCTTAATATAAACAAGCCCTAATTGGAGACTCCCTCACAAGTATCATGTGCCAAACGAATGAAATTTTAGCGATGACTTTTTGGTAATGCCTCATTAAGACAACCCTTTATAGATGTTAAAAGGTGTTTGAATTAGTGAGTTCCTCTATTAATAAAATACTTGAATTATGTGGTCTTAATTGCCACTGATTGGTTCCTTGGAATGCCGTTTTATATGAATGTCGTTACACTTGTGAAAGTAATTTTACTGTGTTGTGTTTTTCAGAACCTTGCTCTCGGTGACTGCGATAGTGACTCGTTTATCGTTGCTTCTCAGCCAGAAAACAAAGCCAAGAACAGATTTGCCATACTTCCATGTGAGCCTGTCATTAAAACCTAAACGTTTATTCCGGCCAACCAAAACAAATTTCAATTAAGCAACCAGACAAAACCAGGCGACCCGGTAAAAAAGGTAAAAAAGGTTCAAACGGCTGAAGAAATGCGTGTTTGTCCTGTAAATTGGTTAGTACATGTTACGTGGGTTTCCCAAACAAATTACCGGGTTCAGCAAATGCAAACTAGCGTAACACAATTGGTCATAACTCAGCATTGTTTTGGAACTGTTGTGATGGGTTTTGGTTGGCTTGTCTATACGGTTAGTAAGGAATGCTGGGTACCGAGATAAGAGATCCACAGAACTACTGTTCAGTTGCAATTGTGAGGAAATGGGTGACAGGTACTCACGGGAAACCTCAACCTTTTTCCCTTTAGAAAGAAATCGTAATTTCATTTAGCAAAATGGTCTGAACATATACTGTCCCGCATGAGTGATCTATCTGCTTAGAAAGTTTCATCTTAATAGTCGCACACTCGAGTGTTACCTGCTAGCGCAAAAAGTTACCTCGTGCATGCTGAGTTTCACCCACAAGCTCAAAAATTAGAACCTTGAAACAGAAATATTATGTATTCAGTGTAGAAACGTAACTGGCCAATAACTGTTCGCGAAACAGCAGGTTGTCTGGTACCCCTTTGCCCAGGCGACAAGAGATCCGCGGAACGTTTAAAGCTGAATGGTTCTGTAATGTAGACTATTGATAGTGCTTTTTAATTCCTCAAATTTTGCTGCAGTTGATCGATCGAGAGTGAAATTGTGGCCTTATACTGGACTAGTGGGCTCTGATTACATCAATGCGAGTTTTGTTGATGTGAGTAGATAATATTGATAGTTATACGTATTTTCGTTGTTTTTGACATTTTCTTGGTATTAATTATATTTGAAGCCTCCATCTTAAACACCACGTTCGTTTTTTCCACGTCAGAGCTCAGTTGTCCATTCTTTTTAGAGTTTTCAACAACGTGAAGCATTCATTGCCACTCAGGCCCCGTTGGACAATACTGTTGTAGATTTTTGGCGTATGGTCTGGGAATACGAAGCCTTCTCTATTGTGATGCTGTCCACAGTTAGCGAAAAGGAAGAGGTCTGTGCTGATCTTAATTCTGTCGTATAGTATCTTTGTGCCAGGCGTTTTTTGGTTTTCTTCTGATATCTATTAGACATTGTCTGATTGTTTCTGTCAACTTATTTTGTTCCAGGGACAATGTGCTAATTATTTGCCTCACAAAGAAGAGTTCATAGTATATGGCTTGTTGATGATTGAAGTCGAGACAGAGGATTTGAGAAACGGCTTCTGCAGGAGACACCTGAAAATAACTAACACAAAGGTAAGGTAGAGCTTGGATCATTGTTTTGTATGTGTTGTCAGCGACTTCCCTCTCCCACTTGCCTCGTGTCAGCTTCATGAGCCAATATTAAGTCTAAAAAAATCTTTAAAAAGTGAATTAAAACTGATGTATCTCAATTCATTTTGTTTATCTACAGAGTGGTGAAATTCGCAATCTTTTCCATTTCCATTTCACGGAGTGGGCAGAGCGTTCAATTCCTTTGAATGGAGTGGGGCTTTTTGATATGATGAAGTGTATTACCAGGGTACAACAACAGACAGGCAACGGGCCAATAGTCGTACACTGCAGGTATGTCTTCTAAAAATACCTTGGAGAATTTCTTGTCACCTAAATGTTCGTGTATTAAAAAAACTGGGAGTTTAATTTGCGTCTGCCATAATGCCATCGAACCGGTGTTAAACATCTTTGCCAAACGGGTGACAGTTTTTACATGTTTTTTTTTTTTAATATTCTGTATTAGTGTAAGGAGCAATAGCTATGACCAGGAGCCATAATCGGGGACGGAGACCGTAAGTCTCGGGATTCACGCGCACCTATGATATGGGACAATTTTTCTATTTTTAGAACAAATTGCGCCATCCTGACGTCAGGATGTCTGACGCAAGTCTGACGCATACAATTAGCTCATTTGCATAGTGCAGCTCGTGCTCTTTCAAGTCCGAGTCGGTGTTTTCAATTGTCAACAAATCTGGACAAAGATTTCTTTCGTTATCTTTTGTGCTGAGATGCTGCAACAAATTTCACGAACGCAAAAAAAGCTACTAACATCATGTGTGCTTTTTCAATATAAGCATAGTGAAGTTTTACACTGCGAAAATGAAAATAGACAAGGAGTTTTGATAACTCGATCAACAAAATCGAAATCGTTATTCCAAGTTGATTAAAGAAAGCGTCATCGTAACTTTGCTGATTATTTCTGCTTTATTTACATATTTTCAGCTTAGCTTTCATTATGTTCTCAAACATTTATCGATCTTAAACATATTTAAAAACTGTAGAGCTATTGTTTGAGTTCGATGTACGCTTTCACACGAAAGTGTACAATTTGTCGTGTTTACTGACTGTACAAAACACGCATCGGCGGGCGCTCTCATTCATCGACAACAGAGAATTTACTGGATTTTTACACGAATAAAACTGAGGAGTATCTACTGACGTAAAGTTATTAAGCCTTAATGAAACATCAAGCGTTGCTTACAATTCAAGCGAAACTCAAACTAGCAATTGTTTTGTTTTACTTTTCGGTCGCGATAGACTGACAAATTCCTCGCAAGCGTGTGGCAAGAGGACCTAGGAAACTATGAAGTCCTGAAGCTGTGCTACATCTAAATATGTCCAGCTAGTTTTTGCTGTGTTATGGAAAAGCTGTTAATCTTCAACATGTGAAATTTAAAGTGGAGATATGGACAGCTCATGTAAAAGAAGCATCCGTCGGAACACAACTTGGTCAGCGATATATATAAGCTTACAGCGGAACATATCTAAATTCGACACTGTCTTACTTCACTCAAACTGGAGCAGCTCACGGCGAAAATACTTAAGCAAAATTCCAACAGACGTAAACGCGTTGAGTTGTGGGGCAAAAACATGAAACATTTCGGGAATTTCGGACGCCATTTCCCCCGCGCGACATCCGCAAAAATCCTCGCAGCATGTACGCGCGTGTGTCGCAGGTGATGGCGCAATTTGTTCTAAAAATAGAATTATTGTCCCATATCATGGGGACAACCCCAATACTTGAAATGGCGCGCGCTTACGGTCTCCGTCCCCGATTATGGCTCCTGCTATGACGCAAAATGTGTAAAGGATCTTATAAGGCGGCGCAAAGATATGAATTTTATTTTCGAGTGGTAAAAACAGTAGTTTTTAGGATGAGCGCAGGCTTAGCTCGCCATTTTCACTGACTGTTTGCACAAATAAACGTGAAAAACCGAGAAATGACGTCATCAATATCCCTGGAAAATGCGCCACTTGGGTCCCGTATGTAGTTCGTATGAATTTTACGAGGTTTATTTTCCAGTAAAACCCTCGTGTCTATATGATAGTTAGTTATATTTTGCCAGGTGCAATATATCTTCAAATAACCTACAATGCAGCTATAGTTATAGAGTAACAACAGTTAAATGAACCAGGGAGAAGTCGGAGACTGAAAACTGCGTGTGACCAAGTTAGGATTAGCTTTTATTTTCCATCCGATTGTTTTTTTGGAGCCAGTTTTAAACTAATTACAAAGCATAGTAAAGCAATGTTAAAGCAATTCCGTGTCACTCAATTCAAAACTTATATAAGGTGGATCTATTCTCGGTTTTCTTTTAATTTCTCTCTCCCTCTCTTTTTTCTTTCCAGCGATGGTAGCGGTCGTACCGGAACGTTTTGCGCCATTAATATAGCCCTTGAGCGAGTCAAGTTGGACGGGACAATCGACATGTTTCAGACCGTACGGCGCCTGCGTACTCAGAGACCTCTTATGGTGCAGACGGCGGTAAGGACCATCACGTGACGCTCTGTGGGTTAACAGTAAATTTCTGCTCAGTGTTAATCATATAAACAAGCGTTAGGTCCTAGGTCGACACAATAAGACAGAACCACTAGCCTTCCGCTAGTTGGGATTTTTAAGAGGTGTTGTTTACAGTGTTCGTTTATTGTCCACAACTGAGCAAAGTAGTGCTTAGTACCCTGACACTTAATAAAGGGATTTTGCAGCTTACCTTTGATCCCACATCATACACCAAAAACCTACCCTTTTGGCAGGGTCTTTGAGAGCGCTTTTACACGTAATAAGCTTACGAAGTCTCTGAAAGTTGCATTAACGTTTTTACAGCCATCAAATGGGGTGTCAAAAATATTCTGAGTTGCCATTTTTGCTTTTGGCTACCTTTAGTCTTAGCTTGGAACCGTGAATTGATCAGATGTTATATTCTCAAGGATTGTTTACTGTTATTTGTTAGTACAAGCTCAGAGAAGATTTGAGCCAAATTTGGACGTAGGAAAATGGCCGCCACTTAAATTGAGTGAAATATAAAAATAACCATTTAAAACAATAAAGGAACATTTCAGTTACACAAGAAATACAAACTGACTGATCGAGTCTTCTTTATAATTTTTTTCCTTCATAACTTGTCTGCTTGACAGTATATTGATATCCTGCGGACTCATTTAAGGCTTCGATTCTGTTTTCTCTTTTTCAGGAGCAATACAAGTTCTGTTACGAGATGGTACGATTGTTTGTGGATGCTTTCAGCGATTACGCAAACTTCAAGTGACTTGAAAAGCTGTGTTAGGTGGCTGAAATGTTTCTCGTCTAGCAGCACGTTGTGGCTGCTACCGGTTAAATCAAGTGCCTGTTGATTGAGCCCACGCTGTCGTGGAAGTTGTTGCTAGGTAGTCTGGCGTCGGATATGACGTCACACCAGACCTTTTACTAGAATTTTCTAACGTATTCATAGAGTTGTGAACTGAAAAGGTTCATTTGCCATATCATAGTACACGAAAAGTTCCAAAAAGGTGAAAATAAACTCATTATCTAATGTCAGTACTATTCCTACTGTCAATACTAATTAGAGGTACCTCTGATTTGATAACAAGAGTACTGTAAAACCTTTTCAGTGGCAAATTGCATGCATTGATTATTTGAGACCCGGTAACACGGGACAGACAACACTGGAGGGAAAGGCCTGGGGCGACGAGGTCCTGGCACCACTATGCTAAAGATGGACTGAGATCAACTGATTTTGAATGTTTAGAAGTGAACATTTCATTATGAAGATGTTTGTTGCGTAGTTGATGTAAACGTAGGTGAATATTTCACGTGAAGGTGGATTTTTTTTTAACAATACTGCATATGCAGACGCGAGTTGCTTGGAAATGGTATAACCTATTGTTCACAGCAACTCGCTTCTTTAGTATTTAACTTTATTTCTATTGGGATACAGGTTGTTCCGGTAGCAGGAGGTAAATGCTGTTTTTGAATGAAGAATTTTAACTCTTCCGCGTTTTTAGCAATTGTTCACTTGCATTGATCAAGTGGTTGTAGATAGAAAAATATGCCAAACAGTCTATTTTTATATTGCAGTTTTTAAAAAGATGCAAGCAGCGTACGGACTTGTAAATTATCGTAGTGTACTGAAACTACGACTTGTTGAGGGTGTGAATGGGTATGAGAAAATGAGTTGTTTAAAAATTGGGCCGTTAATCAGGTTTGTTTTATGTCCAAAATGCTGCTTCGTACTTTGAGCCACCTTAATTGATTAAAAGACGAGGTAAACATGCTTTGTCTCATTAGATTTGTACCGTTCGAATTATCGAATTTCTTTTCATAATGTGCATACATAATTAGAATTGTAGTCATGGGAATATGGCAATTGATCACCAAGCAGAAATTGCTTTGATATCTCGTTAGTGAATTCTGTTAACTATAATGCATGTATTAAGAGTTTTAGATCTTGACATAGCTCGTCCACACCTTCGCAGTCATGGTCTGGTGTCCTTTCTTGAAGCCATGACTTAAAGACGAATACACTCGAACCTCCTCGTAAGCAGGTACCCTTGACAGTAGAAGTAGTGTCCGCCTACGGAAAGACGCCACTGCAGAAAACTAACAATATAGGGCAACGTCAGGTACAGGTGCCCGTCATTTAGTGCCTGTGTGTCGGTGGAGGTTCCACTGTATTATATACTTCTGTATTTAGACCAGTTTGGTTCTCGTTTGGTAAGAGGATCACATTGTCAATCATGAAATCTCTCAGATAGTCACCTAAGTTTTACGACTGTTTTGTTGCAAGGGTAGCTCTAGATTTTCTAGGAGAGAGGAAGCAAATAAAATATGCTTACCACAAGTCATTGTATAATCAATTGCAGTATTGCGAAATGTATTTTGGGAGGTGCTGCGCTTCTAGCGATGTGTATGGACTATCAGCTTGGGCGCTGTTACATGGACGGGTAAACGGTTCGATTGAGGGGTAGCTTGGTAGAGCAACGACTCGCTGCACGGCATTTGTTACTCAATGCTAGCTAGAGGTACAAGATTATTTTTTATCGTGAGTCCGTCAGCATAACAGCATAAGGACTCTCAAAGATCTCGAACTCTCTTGTCTTCCTTTTTAAATCGCTACTTCTCGAGTTTCGCAACTTTCAAGGTTTTCTACTTGCTTTGGGCAGCTGAAACGTCTTCCGAATTTCACAATAAAGGTGTTTTCAATATAGCGAACTGACGAAGATAAATTTTGTTGGATTTAGATCACACAAAATAGGGTATTATATAAAGCCTCTGGAATAACGTCCTTGTCACCCAGAAACTTTGCAGTGTTTTGGAGTCAATAACTCTTATTATTACATCCCAAGAGCTAAAACTGTCACCAATTTATACTTTCACAAGCTCTAAATGTGATTGGAGGCAATCAGTATCTGAAAATGTTGCCTTTTCACGTATGCTAATGAGGCAAAATGTTGAAAAAAAAAATCTGAGGTGGGCTCTAGATGAATTTACAGTTTGACAGCACACCTCAAATAACTTCGCACACGAAGCCGAGAAAACCTATTAGGAATTAATACCGGTTTAATACCTGGCTCGTATCGTGTTTACGCTTGGAAGAACTCTTGAGCGGGAGACGATAAGCGCCGTTTGTTTCATGACTGAGAAAATTACATTATTGTGATTGGCTGAGAGCAAGACAATTTATCGTTAATTCTTAATCCACAGTGCAGTGCAAATTAACCCCGTGCACGCGTTCGCAATTTTCTCAGTCACACAATAAATGAGTAATCGTATAAAAAGCTCGTACAATTTTGAGAGAATTTCCCAATATCACTCGTAGTATAAATCCTTAATTGCACTGGCTTTCGTACGATCACCTATACTTCTTTCATTATTGCATCCACAAGGAGAATGTATTACTATAGTTCCGGTTCCAGAGCCTTCTTCGTGTACAGTGAAACCTGTATTAAGCGGACCCCATATTAAGCGGACACCCTCTATTGAGTGGACACCAGCTCGAGTCCCTAAATTTTCTTTGCACATTTACTGTAAAATAAACCTGCATTCAGCGGACACCTCTGTTAAGCGGACGCGGACACCAATATTAAGCCATTTTGTTACACAAAACCTGCAATAAGCGGGCACTTCAAGGGCTTTTACTTCTAAAGGTTCAGCTGAGACTCCTTTAATATTGTTCAGTGATGTCGTTTTAAAGCTGAATGATGCATTGACTGACTGTACATTGTATTATGAGCAGTCTTAGCTAGTCTTTGATCTTGCACTGTGTTACACTGTGTTACACTGTGTTACAAAAGGGTTAATTGCGTTCGACTGAACGCAGTTCTAATCGCGTAATGCAGAAAAATTCGAGATCTATGAATCTATCTGGGGACACCAATTTGTTCCCCTCCGCCTCCAAAAAAAAAAAAAAATTGCGGACTTTCGAGTGTCGAGGAAGCTTATTGTGGACTGAAGCGGATACTGAAGTTGTTTATTTAAAGTTCGAAGTCTGTTAATGGCGTTTAAAAACCTTGTAGACATGTCTTCGCGAAATATGTACGACTTTTCGAGGCAGTTTATTGAAGACTGTAGCGGATAAGTTGTTTATTTAAATTTCGAAGTCAGTGTTAATGCCGGGTGTTAATGGCATTTAAAAACCTTGCAGACATGTCTTCACGAAACGGTGTACGACTTTTCGTACGAACACAAAGCTGTAGTTTGGCTGCGTGTTTTGTTGCCTCTTCTCTTCGACGGAAACCAATGCTGCTTTCTGCTGAATAAATCAAAGGAGGAAATGAGTTTCACTTCGCTGGCCTAGATTTCTGTGCACAAACTATGTAACGTAAACCACCCAACGAAAGTGTCTACATAGGAAATGAGTTCAACTCCCACAGGGTTGCTTTGGTACACCAACATATCCTCCGTTTCATTGTTTCGGAAGTAAAAATGCCCTGTAGCAGTTACCCCAAAGCCAGGACGATTCAAAGTCGTGTTCGTAACAAGATAATTGTCCTAGTTTTGGTACTAAAAGCACGTCGTCTCACATACCGACGGAACAAACATGGTTGGTGCCAATTTGTACGGTCAGTATAAAACACGCACTGGGGACTGCGGACTGCAGACTACGGACTTCGCAGGTTTATGTATATAATAATATACATGAAAAAATTACTCGATTCTGATTGGTTGAGTACAGTGCAGTGCAGTGCAAAAAGTGTAACACCAGTGCAAAACAGTGCAAATTACACATCGTAATTCTGGATTATGATTGGCTGAAAGAAAATAAGAAATTTTCTAAGCCAAGTATATCACGCAAAATGATGAAGAAAATTTTGTGCGGAAACTTTGAAAAAAAGTTTTCTCGAATGAGAAAAAATGACTTCAAGAAATATCTTCCGGCACCTTCTCCACGCGAATGTTTTCATGTTTGTATTATTAATAAGTAATCATACGGTTTTTCTCGTTCAATTTGGAATTAATTTGCAGTTGTGAGTTTTTCACAAAGGTGAAATTGCATTCGCCGAAGCGGCTCGTGCAATTTCAGCTTTTTGAAAAACTCACTCGTGCAAATTAATTCCAAATTGAACGAGAAAAACCGTATGATTTCCTATACAAACCGGGACTAAGCATTACGGACTGGGCATAAAAACGCGACCGGACTCAGGTATAAAAATGGGGACTGCGGACTAAATGCGGCCTCGCGACTGCAGTCCGATTGCGGTCCATGTTTTTTACTGATCGGTCGTAACTAATGTTACACAATACATGTATAAACGAGAACAAACAATCTCGTATGCACGTGCTTTGCAATCAATTCATTTGTTTTTGCTCCTGCTGAGAGGAGACCAATTTCACGCCTACCTAACAGCTTAAGCAGAAAATGCCTTCCCTAGAATTTTTTTTTTTAACATACCAAGCCTGCTTTGCGATCAATTCACTTGTTTTCGCCCCTGCTGAAGGGAGACCAATTTCACGCCTACCTAACAGCTCAGGCACAAAATGCTGTCCCTAGAATTTTTGTTTTTTTAACATACCAAGCCTACCAAAACTCGAACGCACTCTTTAATCTACGATTACTACTAGTAATTAACTATTATTGCACAATATATTAGAACCTGTTTTGAGCGGACAACCTGTATTAAGCGGACACTAGTCAGGATAGACTTTCTGAAAAGTCCTTCGTCTTGTTTATTCAGTACCCGCTTGGCAGCCTGACATATTCTACCATGAAATTCATGAGGTCGACTTGTGGCAAGTCTGTAGTCAGGGTCCCAAGGGTGTCCGCTTAATACAGGTTTCATTGTATATGAAATCTCGTCAGGAGCGTATTGGGCTCTTGATCTCGTCAGATCTGGATAGGCTCGATTACGAGCCCGCGCTCATGGGGAGGATCATCTGACTGGACCTGAGATAACCTGCGAACATACCCTCCCTCCCTTTTCCCTTCTTCTTTCCAAACAAAAAAACAAAAAAAAAAAAAACGCGTGATCGCAGGTTAGACCTGAGAGAGCGGGAGAATTGAGATAATTTGAAGTTCTCCTATGTTCACCTGGATGTACTTACTCCTGGATGTCCTATTTCGCGGATAGACTGCCGGAAAGTTTAAAGATTCGGGGCGCTTTCCATTTGACTGGAAAAACCGGTGAGAACTTTCTGCCAAATAGAACAGTACAATTTTTCCTCCAGAAAAAATGAAACGGGGGCAGCTGTACCATGTTCCATTAGGTTTCCCACCGGGAAAACCAATTTTTCCATCTAAATGGAAAGCGCTCTCGCTTTGGAGAGGTGAGCGCGGGCTCATTTTCCGAAACCGCGGTTAGTAATCGAGGGGTCAATCGAGGGTAGATACGTGGTGTATGGGGACATACAGTACTTTTTCGAGTGGGAAATGAGAACGAAAGTGTCCTCAATTGTGATCATTCTCGTCCCCATAGCCCTTTTCGCTCCTCATAGCCGGCAGGGCCTTGGCACGAGAATCGTAGGGTCCTTCGATTCTCGTGCCAAGGCCCTGCCGGCTAAGAGAAGCGAAAAGGGCTATGGGGACGAGAATGTCACCGTTGCAGTTATGTCCTGTGTGGCAGATATGTCCTCTGACGTAATGTGATATACTGAGCCAATCATATCACGCGTTCTATCTAATAACACGCAGCATAAGACTGGTAGCTAAACTCCGTTGCAGTTCGGTCTTCAAGCAAAATTGATTTTTCGAGGGGTAGCGTACGGAAGCGATATTTGACTTTGTATATCTTGATCTTGACTCTGAACCAGAGTGACTCTGAACGGAAATATGCAGCGGCTATTTGCAAGAATTGTATTTACCTCACAAGATTTCTATCGGAAATTGACCGCTTAGTGTATTTTCAGTTTTAAATTCGACATGAATATGTTTGATCGAAGATTGAAACAGTGGTTGCTCTCCGGTTTGCGAACGGCGTGTTCCCGGCCAGCCAATATTAAACTCCTCGCTTCGATTATCCTCAAATCGTTCAGATCGTTCAATGATATTACAGAGGCAAAACAAAATCTCTGAGAAGTAGTGTAACCATTAGTTTCGGTGCTGTAAAACTACCACTCGATCTGCGCAATATTTCTCTATTCCCAATCTTGTCACTCGCACGAAAGCCGGTTCGCGAAAGCCCTCTTCTCAGTATAAGTCTGAGATAGTTGCATACATAATTAATGTTGGCGCTGCACGGAAATCATACCGGGAGGTTAGACGAGTGCTCTTAAAGAAATCTCTAAAAGGAACCAATAGATTTTCGCAAACGTGCTGAGGCAGGTTATGTTGAACACTATTTCAAATTTTATTTTTAGAAAGAAAAATCACCGAATCTCCAATGTAAGACTCGATACCCTTAAAAGTACTCGTTATGGTTATCAGACGGAGCACTGATTGCTAATGCGATTTGCATTCCTGGGATCGGCTGGAACTAGCTACAACGGGTGCTTGTTATTAACCGGGAGAACGATGAAATGAAAGCAGAAGGTTGAAAATTAGGAGTTCAGTGATACTTCAACAATAAATCACTTGTTTCGGTTGGAGAATCATAGAGGGATTAATTATGTTCATTGATTTATAGCTCTATTGTTAGTTCTCGTTTGTAGGCACATCCCTCAGGAATTTAGCATTGAACATGGAATGAAACTTAAGTCGGATACTGATATGGGTATTTCTTTTTTTACAAGTCTATGGATCTCGTCATAACATTGTAAGGTGAAGAACTCGTCCAATGTTTTACCAACACGGACCTCGTACTAGTTCAATAATATAATTCAGTCACGACAAAGAAGACTACAAATCTTTTTTTATTTATCGCTAGACTGAAATTTATACAACTAGTGTTTTCATGAGCAGGTATAATTACCAATACCACTATCAACTGGAATCCTATAGATCTTTCTACACACGGGCGAATAAAAACAATGACTTTTGACCTTAAATTAATTGGCTTGAATTATCTGCAATGCTATAAACTCAATTTTGAAAGACAAAATTATGGGCACATGAGCTCACGGATGATACAAACCGTTGCTTTATCCAAACAGTTTCGAAAGTTATATTTTACGGCCTGTTTTTAGCCTGTGTTGTAAAACCACTATAATTTCGAGATTGGTACTGTTACAAAGGCAAAATAACCAAAGTTAGAATAGTTTGGGAAATTCTATTTTTGACAGGTAAATGCCCTTTGGACATACTAATGGCTTATCATTGCATTTACAGTGGTCACCGTACCTTGTTCATGCATTTTGATTAGCTTACTTTAAGGGCCCATTAGCTGATCTTTTTGAGCCGTTGCTGAAGAAAATTTATTCTCATATAACCTCATCATTTTTAGTTAGTTCAGGGTTATTTCATGTGTTTTGACTTTTTCATGATCAGTAACACCAATGATGACGTCATCAGGCCACGCCCTTGGTCATGTGACTAATACTGAAAAAATGCAAAGGCTCCCTGGAAAATTGCTTTATCGGGATTTTTTTCATTGATTTAATGTTTTAAATTTAATCCTCATTACGCTATGCATAGATTTTGTTTCATTTCTACAAGCTCAGATTTTGGGAGAATTTCAAAATATTGAAAAAATTCGTAATTTTCAGAAAAAAGTATAATTTCGAAAAAGGACTGCATAGCTATGTTTCCAAAGTTGGGTTTAAGTGAAACTCGTCGAAAAAGGCTAGATTTAATGAAAAACCACGTTTCCTTTACCATTTAAAAAAACCGGACGTGCGCCCGATATTTATTTATTCACTTCACTAACAGCGCACTAACAGCGCACTTCAGTACGATCAAACATTGTGGCACGGAATTAGTTTTTCTCTTTCGTTTGCTCAGTTTTTCTGTTTTTCTCTTATTTGTCTTTGCTTGTACTTTTTTTATCTTGCATTTGTGAAACACAGAGAAAAAAAACATCTAAAATGTAAGCGAATTTGCAGGGTATTGAGTTGTTTTATTTTCTTCGCTCAGGCTGACGTAAGTAACTGGAAGTGAAATCTCACCTCCTTAGCAACGCGCGCGAGCGCGCGCACAAATCGGTCATTGGACTTTTAACCAGAAAACCAAGGAAGGTGGCCACAGTCAGTCATGCACGACTGTGAATGGGTGTTTATAACAAAGATGAAATGTTCCGTCACTATTTTGTCCCTTAAATCTAGACCCAACAAAAGTATTCCCAGACAACAAAGTGATTTGTGGTTCATTTAGTAAAAAAAAGACGTAAAAAAAAACGTAATGACATATTTTCTTCAGCCTTTGAGTTTGGGTTAATTTGAATAAGCGGTTGTAAATGTAGAACAATCAAAACAATTTCAGACTCATCCTCTATTTACTTAATTATTAATTATTAACACATCTGGGAAAGAAATACTGATAAAAACTTAACAAATCTACAAAATAAATACTGATTATTCTACATCACTGTCACTAAACTCATCCTCTATTAACTTTCTGTAGAGGTCTTCATCATCATTGTCATGTTCTTCTTGCCCTTCCTCTTGTTCTTCTTGATCCTCTTGTCTTGTTCTTTTTCTTCATCATCATCTTCTTCTAACTCCCCTTCCTCCTCATCCATCATATCATCTAATGCCTCCAGGTATGGTTTGGCCAGGCTATTAAAAATATGGAGAGGGATTTACTTCATTAATAGACACCACAATATTGTGGAAAACTGACACTTTCTGTGAAGGGGCCCATTTCTTGAAACTTCCTGGCTACTCAAGGGCTTGTCAACTTACAGGGACCGTTTTCAGGCTGATGTTTTGGGCCCAGAGCACCACACTACATAATGAAGCTGAAATCAGTCTTTAACAGAGCTTGGTTTTCTGGTTAAGAGCAATTTATATCATAACGCTAGCAAAACTAGTACCAGTCCCAAACCCCACATTAGAACTTAAAATCCTTAAAACTCATAGTCTTGTTGTTATTGGGATAAGATGTTCTACAATCAAGGACAAAAGTATTGGGACAAATTTGCACTTTTGGCACTTTTGTACACACGCCAGATGTGAATACAACTTCACCTGCCTAACCTCGCCCCCCACCCCCCACCCCCCACCCCCATGCAATGTTGAAAACTATTACTTGTAATTTCTTCTGATTTTAAACATTGTATGGGGTGGGGAGGGGGAACAGTAATGCGTCTCTAAAAGGAAAGCAGTGCTTTTTTCAAACTTCAGTAGTAGAACACATACAGTTCGTTAAATCATACAAGTGTCCCAAGGACTTCTGTCCACGATTGTAGGTTCTGAACCATGGAGCCACAGATTTAGGAAAGCCATTCCCTAGTAGGAACGTTTAAATCATTGTTATTTGTTTCTGAAAGAGACAGTCAAGCAATTTTGCGAGGCCAACGTTCATGACTAGAAAACAAGACATACTGTCCAGTGTTTGTGCGCTTCCTATAAATGTCAATGGATGTTCTTTTCAGAGAATTGTCCAGGAAATGGACCATGCCATTTTCAAATTTGTTGACCGTAAAACAGGTCGGACTTATTTGATTTGTCCATCGACAGCATATCATCAAAATAAGTAATAATAATTGGACCAAGTGGAGAACAATTTAGGGAGTAATTGCGTGAGTAATTTCAAAATAGGACAAGCGCAAAGCGCGAGGCTGATTTGAAATTACGAGCATGATTACTCCCTGAATTGTACAACACGAGGTCCAGTTACTAATAGATCGTAACTATAACAAATTTCGGAATTAAAAATGTCTTTTGGGAAAGTTTTTTTGAGCGAAAAGGCCTGTAGCACTTTTTGTAAGTGTTGAAAACTGACGGAAACATTGCGAAGGAAGCCATTAAAGCGCGCTTAATTGACGTGAAAATCATGTGGGTATCCAATAATTGGATACCTATAATTATTATAGGTATTCAATTATTATAGGTATCCAATTACAAAAAGTTCAAATTGGACACCCACCTGATCACGCTCTGATTACGTGACAAATAGGTGCGTGGAGAACCAATCACGATTGAGAATTTTGTTATAGATACAATTACATCCATAAAACTACTCATTTATAAGGCCACTGTCAAGCATTTTACGAACAATATCATTTTTGAGTTCTGTCACGATAAAAAAAAAACAACGGCCTAATGAAGAACCCAACAAGATGCCATCAATTTGCTTGTTGAGTGCTCTCTGAATTAATTTGGTGTTAATCAATTTATCGTCATTAACTCCAAAGAAAACAATCTGAACAACTGTCAGGGCTTGCAAACTCCAATTCCTCTTAGAGTTGAAAACAAGTTGTTTTCCTTCCACATCTACACGGGAGAGTACCATATGTGGGTGGTGGTGGTGTTGTATCGCGTTGTGTTAGACAAACCCTCTTTATTCTTTATGTTTCCATATAAGGAATATAAAGGGACTGTTTTTTAACTGTTTAATAACAAACCACTTTATTTTTAAAAAGCATCTGTCAGTTTTAGTTAAAGTTAATTTTGGCTAACAATTTGTTTCTATTTAAATGTATGTTGCATGAAAACTGTGATCTGAAGGGCCCTGGATGCAATTTGAGTTTTTCTGTAATTTTGAAACGTCAAGCCCAACACCATTCTTATCATGGTTTTTTTATTGATTCCATTTCATCATTACTTAAGGTGGCTCTGCGGTTATTCTGGGCACACTTGCCCATGTCAAAGTTTGCAACATAAATTTTAGGGCTTTGAAGTGTTGGCTAAGAAATTTTGGGAAATATTTTGACTTTCACTCAGTGATAATGTTACTTAATTCCATTTACTGGGGATAAAATTTTTTCTCTGGCATACTGGTGTTTAACTGGACCTCATTATTTTGACAACAACACTACCAGTAAAAAAGATAATACCAATAATATATAACAATAATATTAATGATGATCATGTGCTTCAGGGCATGAATTATGTTTTCATTCATGACAGTTGGTTCATCGTATTTGACCAATAAAGTGCTTCAGTGGGTCTATTTGTCAGAAAAGTGGAGTCTCATCAAAATGTGTGGGCACAGTTCATGGATTTTTAAAATCTTGCCAGGGATGTGCTCTATGACTGATTAATCACACAATGAATCACTGTTGCAACACCAAAACAAGAAGGCAAGTTTATAAAATAAAGTTGAGCATTTCTGCAAGTTGAAATTTTCTTATGAGTGCTAATGGGCAACAAAAGTCTACTAGGTAGGCAACTAAAAAGACACATGGGGAACCAACAAAAGTAGAACTAGTTACCCAAAGGGTGAATTAGAAAGAAAGTTAGTGTCGAACACTGCATTAATAGCCGTCAAGCTCATTCTAAGAGCTTTGCGGCTTCTTTACTCTGCCCCTTTGACTCCTGGACCGCTCTTAATTCATTTCTGTTTGTTGTGCCCCAAACCATTGCAGGAAAGAAAATTAGTGTTTTGCAGGCTGTAAGTATACAGTCATGTAGAATACAGTAGGGGCAATAAGTGTACATGTATGGTTTACCAGTTTTGTCATTTAAGTGCTGTTGGTTACTTTGTAAATGGCACTTCAAAAGTTAAGGTTGTTATTTGCTAACACAGAAAGCTCAACTTTCTACAGGCTGTCTTGTTCACAGCTTTTAGGGTTTGAAACAAGAGTCACAACAAATAATAGAAAAAAATATGTGTACTGTAACAAATGCTTAAGTAACTACATATGATATGCAAATATCTTCTGTGTAACACGCAGCAAAAATTGGTTGTATAACTGCCATACATCTGTACCTTAACCTATAATACACCACACAACCTCCCAGACTACCGGCAAAATGAGAATCTTATTTCATATCAGTTTTGAAAACAAAATTATTTTGTTGTAGTGGGGACAATGGGTTGTTGACTAGTTTAATGGATACACAAGGATATTAAGCTATGCATTAAAGTGGTACTGTACAATCACTTCTTACTTAAGATTTTGAAACTCCATCCACTAAACACTCCCTGTGCTAAATTTTAAGCCTTCATAGCAGGGATGAAAAGGAATTAAAAATTAGAAACTGGCTAATTTATCCAGGTTCAAAGAAGATGTGTTTTGAAAAATAATAGCCAAAACTATAAGTTGGCTTTCTCTAACACATTTGGTTTGCAAAGTTCTTCTTAGTATCGCTGGAGTATTTAGTGTACAAGAAAAAACTAATAAGCTAACCAGATATTGAAGCATGATATAAAGACAGAAACCCTAAAATTCTTGAGAAAGTGCTGCCATTACAATTAAGGTGGCTTAACACAGTTTTTGCGAGCGTTTTTGCTGATGCAATTCAGCACGTGTACAAGGATTGCAAAAAACAAACATGCCGTCAATAGAGCAATCATTTTATTTACTCAACACCCACACTATCTCTGCTATTTTTCTCTATAATTGGACGCAGTAGTGTATTGATGACTTTAGTCTTTTATCACAAAGATATGTTAGACAAGGTAACGATGCAAAGAACCCGGCAATTCTTAGCTTTTTCTTTGTTACCGAAAGAACCCAGTTAAATGCAGCGCATGCGTAGTAAGTAAAAAAAATTGCGATTTGATGAAAATTTGCACTCTTGGAAATACACCAATTTCTCAAAAACCACTCATTAGAATTTCATGAAATTTGGCACGAAAGTACTTTAGGAAATAAGTAGCTGGAGCATTCAAAATTATTGAACTTTAATAAAGGAAATTCTAGATATTCCAGTGAACCTTCAACAAGGGATAATAAAAGATCTCTCTGTTAAATTATTAGCGAAATGGTGTTAACTTGTGAGAATCGTTACAAGCTTGTTGCATGCAAATTATAAAGAAAATCTAATGACTAGATTTTCTACAAATAAACAAAACCGATTTTAAAGGCCTGTTTATTTTTATTTGTGTTGCCATGGCAATGGCACATACATCAGCTTAACCATCAAAAAACCAAAGTTTGTGTTGTTAACTTCCTTGCTGCCATTTTTGGCGACTGTGAGATCAAGGGTTTTAGAGAAAAAAGGTGAATGAAACACAGGTATCAAAAACTGTGTTCAACCACCTTAAGACCCATTTATGTACAGGTAACAAAAAAATGAAATTATTTTGGCAAGACACAACTCTAAAAAAGTTATCAACACATGGCAACTGATACATATAATAGTAAGGGCTGATGCTCACCATCCCTAGTCTCTTCTCTGCTAAGACTTTCTTCAGTTTGTGCATGTTTTCCCTCATCCAACCTATGATGATCATCCATTACTGCAAAATAGAAATTCAAAGTATTATTAATTAACACAAAATCACACAAATGCAATTATATTTTAAGTTAGATTGACTGTTTTAAAATAACATACAGGCTTGTAGAATAATAGCTGTTCCTCGGTAAAGGGAAATTTAAAAGAAAACAAAATTCAATCAGAAACAACTGCAACAGTAAGACTATCTTATCAAGACCTTATCAACTGACAGTGAAACCAAAACAGAACAGACTAAATCTCTAGTGGCAAAGTTTGGCTGGTGAGAACTACATCATATTTACCAAGTGATAAAAGACATCGTTGAGAATAAAAATACAAGTAGATAAACAAACCGTTTTCCTCTTCTTTGCACATTAAAAGGGCAAACAACCCAAGTATCCAAAAATAAGAAAAAATTCTCCAGAAGATAACAAGAATGGTAATGTTCCTGACACAAGAGCTGGCACAAAGAGATAATGGCAATGCCACCTAATGAAGACATGACAAGGCATTGGCATGTATCCCTCCTGGTACTAATTAATGGGCTAGCGGCATAGAAATGGAAACCTGGGCAAGTACTTCTTGAAGCAGTGTCACATAATGGCTATATACACTTCATGTACGTGTCTGCAAAACATTGCTTCATAACAAACAGCTTAAAGGATGCCAGTCAACAACAAAAGAAAGAAAGGACAAACAACCCTAACCTTTACTGTTTACAACTAAGGTGATTCCTTGGTGCTACATTGCGAACCCTTCGAGTGCAGAATTTTACACTTACTCAATAGCATGCAAACAGAATCATTACTCATGGACACAAATTATGACTTTGAAATCCAACAATGTGAGGAACGTTTTGATTGTACGTCATTTGGATTATTTTAAATTCTTTTCCATAAGTTGTTTATTACATTCTTCCTTATGCTCAAACCTTCATGTATGCCTATCAAAGGTCATCAAAAAATTAAACTGTACCTTCCAGCCACCGCAAAATGTAACGTGGAGTGATGAAGTAAATGAATAGTACTAGAACTGGCAAAATAATGTAAGACTGGTACGTCATATCTCTTTTGCAAGCATGCATGGTGACCTATTTTAATTTATGTTTAGGGTTGGTTCACACTTTGACATAAGCATAAGCATAAACATAAGCATAAGAAAAATATGTCTGACCCGGGGTTACATAAGCATAAGCATAAGCATAAGCATAAAAGAAAAGAAGAAAAGAAATATCAGACAAAATAAAGGCTCGAAAGTTCCAACTGTCACAAGAATTGTAAACTTGATTTCTTGACATCCTGAACTAAACTCAAATTTCTTGTAATGTAACCAATTTCAATCCTCGCAATCTTGCACTTTATTTCGAAACTACTGCTTTTGCTTTGCTCTATAGAATTTTCTATCCATCTAAGCTGTATATTTGGTGGCATTTGGTGATACAAGGTGGAAATAAGCGGAGTGAAAATTTGCTCTGACGGCATGACAGCGTTTCTTTATGCCCGTGACGAAGGCAAATGATAGTACGCAGTTTAATAGCACGATAGATCCTAATTGCAAAATGCAAAACACAACAGTGTGGACTATACAAACTAGTGCCAGCTTAGTTAGTGCTGCTTGAAAGCAACACGATCAACAATACTTAGATTGTAGATAAACATGTCGAAATGGCTTCGTAAAATTGAGCCATTATTACCCAATCCATTACTACAGACAACATTATACAATACACTACACTTCACAAAGCTTCTTACCAACAATATTAAGCTTCAAAGGCAGCGGTAAATGTGTTTCGGAACATGCAGAAAGATCCGACAAAACATAAAAGTCACAATCGATAGGTTTCGAGCGTTCACCTGGCAAACACCGTCCCGTCCCCTAGTAAAATAATCTCAGAGGACACGATTACAACGCATTTTCATTTCATTTTATCGACCTACTTATTACATAAAGTATGTATGTATGTACGAAACAACAACACATACAATTGATCAAAAGGTGTTAGACATGTCTGCCACGCAGGACGAAAGTGCGACGCTACAGATGTCTCCAGAGTCATTTGATTCTCGTGCCAAGGCCCTGCCGGCTAAGAGGAGCGAAAAGGGCTATGGGGACGAGAATGAATTGTGATTGGACAAAATTTCTGAGCAACAAAATTTAAAAGGTCCATTACCATCGACTAACTAGAGCCAATAAGTTACACTTTTCATAAACACTTAGTACCAAGATATATTTCATCAAGAACCTCTTTTTCAACAGATTAATGGAAACTAGTAAACTAGAGTGCTGTATAATGGTGGAAAGCCTTAACTCCAACGGAGTGGTCACAAAACGGCGAACATACAAGAACATCACAGTTGTCCTTGGCCGAGATGAATTTCGCGACATTGCTCTTCGAATTGTTAGCAGTCAGTCTCCACTGGGTAAAACTTTTCTTTTAAAAGAGTTAACCATCCACAAAAGGTTTTTACAAGAAGGAAAGGCGACGATTAAACTTCTAATACAGAAAACACAAATTATGTTTTCGAACTGCCCACCAAATCAGCTCGCAGCTTTTTTAAAATGCTTGACACTGAAACTTGCCCAAAGCAAACAAAATGGACTAACGAGTAATCGAAGACGGCTTCTCAGCGACAAGGTTCGTTCATTTGAAAATATAAGTCCACTAACCGACAAAGATTTCACCATGGGTAGTAAGAAAAGGTCTCTTGACGACAACAATGGCGTAACTCCAAAGAGAATCAAAACTAGAGAGAAAGAGAATATCACGGGTCAAGGAAACAATGGAACGGCACGAAAACGCCTCAACTGTCTGAGTCCTTTTCAAATAACCCTCATACCTGAACAAATGGCAGTGGTGAACGCAATAAGAGCGGGAAGGAGCGTGTTTTTCACTGGAAGTGCAGGAACTGGAAAATCATATCTGCTTAAACGTTTGATAACAATGTTACCACCTCAGAGCACATTTGTTACAGCAAGTACCGGAGCTGCAGCTTGTCACATTGGCGGTACCACACTTCATGCATTTGCAGGTGAGCTTCCTTTGTGTGAATGGTGAGCGTCTAATTTCTTCCAACAATTTCATAAAACGAAGTGACTGGAGGATTCTGTCTTGATGAATTCTACTTCCATAATATGTATTCCAAACTACCAGTGAGGGTAGATGGTCATAGTTGGAGCTTCGGCTTAATGAAAGACAAGAAAAAGACTTTATTTCAGTGTCTAAGAGTATTAAGCTTTTAAAAAATAACTAATTGGGGACACTATTTTTTCCAAGAAATAAACTTAAAATGCAATCAAATTTTGTCTCTGTTTTTAGTTTCCTTTTTTTTTTTACAAAGTTTGATTTAATCTAATACCAAAAAGCAGTAGCAGATACCTTCAGATATCATACTGCCCCCCCTGGAAACAAAAACGGAAGTACATGCAGTATTGTGCTTTGTAGTCAATGGGGATAAAAAGCTTACTCAGTAAGAGACAAGTTTCTACATGTAGCTATTTTGCTTTCATTGTGATGTTAGACCCTGTGCTAAATTTCTAGTCCTGATCTTGAACTTTGTTAGGTATCGGTAGTGGAAGTGCACCCCTTAGCCAGTGCGTTGAGCTGGCATCACGACCTGGACGTTCTCAACAATGGAGACGATGTAAACATTTGATCATTGATGAAATCTCGATGGTAGACTCTACCTACTTTGATAAGCTTGAGGCTGTTGCCCGAGCTGTCAGGAAAAAAGAGATTCCTTTTGGAGGAATTCAACTGATTCTGTCAGGGGATTTCTTACAGCTTCCTCCAGTAACAAAACAACCAGGCACAAAAAAGTTTTGTTTCCAGGTAAAATGGGACTTGCTAATTTTTTGTTGGTCAACACTGGATTGCATGCAGCCAGTTTGTTAACCACAGAGTGGATTAAGTGTACATCTTTAGTTTGCATGTCTTTGTTGAAAAGTTAAAGAATGGTAACTGTAAGCTTGAATCCAATGGATAGTGGTAAATTAATAGCTATTTGGTAGGTATTGCTGTTCACTTATTAAACAACTGAGGCCTGGTATATTACAGTAAGTTGTCGACATCAGTCACACAGTTGTATTATTTTTTATAATCAATTGTAAAATGTTTATTTTACCTCAACAGGCAGAAAGTTGGAGTGATTGCATTGATACAACCATTGAACTGAAACATGTCTTTAGACAAAAAGATCCACTCTTTATTTCCATTCTACAAAATGTGCGGGTTGGAAGGTCAGAGTTAAGTGTTGCACTGTAACTTATTCCCATATTGGTTTTGTGGAATGCTTTTAATTGACACTTCATTTTACACTGTTGACATTAACCTGGACCCCATACCTCACCTTAATTTAGAGGTGAGAGTACTGGTTCCCACTAATGCAGCCTGGAGTCAAATTGCTAGCTCTGCATCTAATGTGTGAGGGTTTTTCAACGTGTTCTCTGGTTTTCCTCCCTCTAAAAATACCAACTTTTCTATAAATTCCATAAATTTTGATTTGGAAACAATTGGTGAATTGCGACTCCGTGGATGTTCCCTTGCTCATTCTCATTTACTTATTTCATCCCACCCGCTTTTTTCATTTCTAGTTGTTCAGAGGTGCTTGTCTCTAAGTTGACCAAAACAAAAAATCAAACCATAGAGCATAATGGAATTCTAGCCACCAAGCTTTGCACCCACAAGGAGAATGTGAACCAGATCAATGAAATACATTTGTCAAGGTTGTCAGGTGACAAGAAAGTATTCCAAGCCAGTGATAGCGACAGTGGAATGTGTACAATGCTTAACAGTCATGTTCCTGTGAGACAGACCATTGAGTTGAAAGAAGGAGCACAGGTAACTGACTATATTTGATATCTGGTTGTGTGATCTTGAGATCCTTAGTGAGCCAACATTTAAAACAAATATTAATAATAAATTCCTATGGACTTTTTTCAACTAAATTACTCATATAGGTGATGCTGGCCAAAAACTTGAATGTTTCCAGAGGACTTGTCAATGGTGCCCGTGGTATAATTAAAGGCTTTGAATCAGGATCTGCTGGTACGTCTTCAGTCAAAAATATCACCCTGGATGATCCAAGATGTTTATACCACACCAAATGCCTTGAATATGTCCATATTGTTGTTGCGTGATTTTCTTGAAACGAAACTGTGCTCGAAAAAATGGAAACCTAGACAAAGAGATTCATTTTGAATTTCCATATTTTTTATCCCAATAACCACCTCTGTTGTTTCCACACATGAAACCCTATACTGTAGTCAGTATGACAACTATATTTAATTAAGTTCCTTTCACTCTTTGATTTTTCTGTATGTGGACAAACAGCACTAAAACAGGTCTAACCCTAAAAAGGAAATTTTATGCTCTACATTGGTAGATAATTATTATATCTTCACAGAAATGCACCTTTCGACTGATTTGGCTTTGATAACTTCTATAGAAACTCAAAACTTTGTATTTTACTGATACCAGATTTTGGATTGCCAGCTTTTTATAATTATTATTGAATACAGAAAATAATTTTAAATATTTTCAGGTTATCCTATTGTCAAATTTATATCAGGCCTTGAGGAAGTAATTGGTCCTGAAAAGTGGGTGGTTACGACACCTGGTGGAGGGACAGTCACTCGTAGACAGCTGCCACTCAAATTAGCATGGGCAGTGTCCATACATAAAAGCCAGGTAAAGTCTAGTAAGTGCATGAATTAAAATTAGCCTAACATTCCTTCCAGTCCTAGAGGGCACTTAGCAATTTGCAAAACTAGTCAGCATAATTAGCACTGCAATAGCATAATTATAATGTGCAAATTATAATTATTTTTCCATACAATATCAAGAGATCTATGCATTATTATATTTGAACATATACAGGTCACACATTCATGTTGAATGATCACAAAAATAATTGACAGCTTTCATGCAAAAAGGGCGTATGTAGCATTTTGGGTTGATTTTTGAGTTATTTTTTTGTAAAAAAAATACCTCTTAGTCGGCGCGTCGGGTATGTTATGGACGGGTCAATGGGTGAGTGAGTGAGTGAGTGAGTGAGAGATGTATGTATGTCACACCAATCAATTTGGATCTCTATAAACAGCCAATCAAATTTCTTGTTGTAAAGGTAAATGGTATGTGACAAGATTTGATCCCGATAGAGTTCAGCCATATTTATTCTTCCATAAAAGAGGAGGAAGTATTCATATATTGGGTTTACTTCGACATTTTCTGTGGTTTAGGCTGAGGATTTTAGTTAAATGAACGAGATGAGCCTTGAGGTTTGAAACAGTTCGTGAGTTAGTAGTATGCAAATGCAACGAGATATTTTTATTTTTAGTTACAAAGGTAACTTGATACTTTTGTTTTTCACAAGGAGTAAATTCAATTAGAGGTCACGAATCGTCGCGTCTAGTTCTCACTCAGGACATGTTTTAGAGGGGACGAGACTTTAGATTCGAAACAGTTTTAACATTTACAATAGTAAGTGCGGGTAACAATTGTTTTGTTCTTGTTGCATGCAAATATAACGAGACATTTTTGTTTTTTAGTTACAAAGTGTAATTTGACACTCTCGTTTTTCACAAGGGAGTAAATTCAATTAGAGCAGACGAATCGTCACCATTCTTTCCCACGAGATGTTTGCTATCTTTAGTAACAAATGGTAACTTAACACTTTTGTTTTTTATATGGGAGTAAATTTAATTAGAGCTGACAAGTTATTGGCGATTGTTTCCAGGATATTAAACAAAAAAGAAGGTTTCGTTTCTGGTATGAAAACTGTTCAAATGTTCTTTGAAGACTGCGTGGCACCAAGTTAAAGTGCATTTAATTAAATGAGACTTTCAACATGTCAGAGGTTTTTTTTCTCTTTCTTTCTATTTTCGGTGAAGTTGTGTTGTGTTGAGTAAAAAGGTAAACTTACGACTTGTATAAAATGCGAAAAAGTCTCTCAGTTAACTTGAGTATTCTTGAGCAAAAATTTCTCTTGGGGGTTGGAAGGGTTATGTGATTGGTGAGCGAGGGAGTTATGCATGTGCACATGTCACACCAATCACAGTGCAGGTTGTATCAAAGAGCGAATCAAATTGCCTGTTAGAAAATAAGATGGTATCTACATTAATCTGGAGACGTGTCAGATTACTGTAGTTTGTTCAGTCAAACATTTTATGGCTTACTATTTAGCTATCTTACCATGACCGATGTAACATCGCAACCAAAAAAACTTGTCAAATTAACCAAATCACTACTGTACCATGAATGCTTCTATCTCCAAAACTTCACAGAAAAAAATAACTCTTGCACGCCTTGCATGCTTATGTTTATTTTTTGCAGGATCGAGCTAATTTTTGGCACACTGACTTGTTTTGACATGAAAAGCATCGTTGCGTAATTGTTTTTGTTGATTTGCGCTTCGTTTTTGAGAAATAACGTATGCAAAAAACTCAGTTTTCCAAGGGTATCGTTTGGAGATCTTTTGTTGAGCGAAAAACAAAAGAAACCTTTGTTTTGCTTGACGATGAAGTCACCGAAACGTGGTATTTGCCGCTAGTTTTATTATTTATATAACTAGTAGTAATCAGAGATTATGAGAGTGCGTTCGACGCTCTCACTTTAATACATAGTTTTATATTGTAAATAAATGATTTCACTAGCTGACTTTCAACCTTTGTCTATTGCTAAAATCAACATTTTTCAGCAGCAACCGAGGTTTTACAGTCAGATATGCTTAGTGTTCAAGTCCATGCTAGTGAAGAGGTCACAATTTGTTGATACGTTGTGTGACGCTGCCAGTTTCTGTAGTCTCTCAAGTTTCATAGAATATTTAAATTACGTACATTATTCTAAGCTAGCATTTGCAGTAGCATGCTCGTTTCGTGACTAATTCGAGTATTTACCCTGATGAATAAAGTAGTCTTATGGATCTTGCCTTCAGAGTACTTTTCCACCGATTCCAAACAATAAAATTTCGACCGGATAAAGACTGAGCTATCTGTCGCGAATGGAACTAATCAACAAATGCGATCAAAATGTAGCTGTTCCCACGGTTATCATCCCAAAGCCAAGTCGTGTCAATAAACAAGGACAATTCCCTCAGATTGCAATAAATGCTGCCGTCGAAGCGTTTAAGTTCGCCAGAATCTAACGCTGAGAGCACATGATAGCGAGGCGTACAGCGACTGAATGGAAAGAAGTAAAAAAAAGATCCATTGGAAAGACGAGCTCACATGGCCTGCTCACATACTCACACGTTCGCCACATGTCTTATCACACGTCTTAGCATTAAACGGTACCAGTTTACTGGCCGTGACATGCCCCTGCAAAAATCAAGTGGGGTGGCCATTTTGGTGTCCTTACAGGAATGTGGTTTTTTTCGGCCTAGAACCGTGCACAGGGAGACGAACTCTGAAAAGCCACAGGTCAAAATTAGGTTTGCGTTCCACTTTGTCGAACGCAATTACGCATTTCTCTTACTTTTGCTTCGTTGGCACAGGCGGATGAGGCGCTGGACAAGCCACATCCGAGTTTGTCTTGTCGAGACACCGGTCCAATACCAGGATGGTCGATTTTTTTTCCGGTCTATTTCTCTACTTCTTTCAAAAATCAAAACATCTATTTAAAAAACAAATCGTGCTGTCGAAGCTGCTGAACGTAACTGTTTAAGTTCACGCTGCGTCAAAATCCACCTTCCAAGGATTCGCTCCAAAAGATGCCACTCGGAAAACTGAGTTTTTTGCATACGTTATTTCTCAAAAACGAAGCGCAAATCAACAAAAACAATTACGCAACGATGCTTTTCATGTCAAAACAAGTCAGTCTGCCAAAAATTAGCTCAATCCTGCTAAAAATAAAAATCGACCCAAAATGCTACATACACCCTTTTTGCACGAAAGCCTTCAATTTTCATGTGCTATTCTGTATCAGCCTGGGTTCATACTGTACGGATAACAGACATGGAATAAGAAGGTAGCAAAAGAATCCACTCTT
Organism: Orbicella franksi; assembly: GCF_964199315.1. Lineage (NCBI taxonomy): Eukaryota > Metazoa > Cnidaria > Anthozoa > Scleractinia > Merulinidae > Orbicella > Orbicella franksi. Next base: position 13,262,834 of record NC_138158.1, read on the forward strand.
ATAATAAAACTGCTGTGGATGCCTCAAAAAGATTAGGCGCAGTTTACAGCCATGGGTGTGTCAGTGCGCCCACAATCCTCTCCACCCTGAGAGAATCGCGGGCGAACCAAAACACCCATGGCTGGAGACCGAGCCACAAAAATATTGGTTGGAAACATGTTTGTCAACTGTATCAACCCAAACCAGTTGTGGTTGAAATGGTTGATTCCAATAAATAATCACACTGAAATAGATTGTCCGATATACTGTGCTATTTTGAATTTTTTCCAGGGTATGACACTAGATTGTGTTGAGATCTCTCTATCAAGAGTCTTTGAGTATGGTCAAGCTTATGTTGCTCTTTCAAGAGTACGCAGCATGCAAGGGCTCAGAGTTCTGGATTTTGATAGCAAGTGTGTGCGTGCCCACCCAGATGTTCTGCGCTACTATGCAAAGTTACAACGTAATGCAAAAATTGAGCGATTCAACTATCAGAATGAAAACAAAGAGAACATTTGCCCTTAGCTTACTACACAACATTTTGGCCTAAGAATGCATATTAAGTTTATCCAGCATCATTCAGGATCTGCCTTCATAAATAGATCGTATCTCTAAAACATAGTTTTGGCTTACTTAAATTTCTTTGAAAACAAGACAGTTTTACAACATTCACCTCCATCAAATAAATTGTTTGACTTTTTATTTTGATGTTATATAGACAAATGTTTACCGACATTATATTGATTTTCATCATTTTATTAATATATTATTGTGAGAGTTCTCTACCAAGTTAATTAAGATATACAGATAATAAAACTCGGCATGAAAAGAATGTCTGCATTAGAGGATCAAAGTCTGCTGTCCATTAGAAAATAAATATTTCCATACATTAAAATTCTATCATGGTGCAGAGGCTTAGGGGACTTAAAAAATTAAATTGCTTGTTCATACCTTGTCACCTCCATGTGATTTCTTTTGTTTTAGCCAAGTTAGTGTTGAAACCATGATAGAATTTTAGCATGTCGTAATTGCTGCAGGGCCTATCACAAAGGCGTCTATGGGGTATAGCCATGCATTCAGTCAGTTACAAATAATGGATGTAGTCAGTAAACAGCAAAAGAGGAGATTAGTCAGTTAATTTGTAAGATTTTATCATTTTATGAGCTGTGGATAACCACAAATGTTTAAAAAATATTGGTCATATTTGAAACAAAATCAGTTTTTGAGTTATATTGTCCTCTGTAAGGAACAATTAGACAGTGTTCCGCTGTGGACTCTTATGCACGGTTTTCAAGACCGTTATGAATATTAATTTATAGCCAAACAAGCACTGAACGCTGAAAATAATTTCTGTAATTTGCTTTTGTAGTCGACCTCACCAGGTAAAATAATTTTGGCTCGAAGCAATTTACTCCAAGCTCCCTAGCTTCCTTTTTCACACTCTCTATGTGGCCTTTGAAGTTATTGAAGCTGCCAAAGTTGGCCCGGAAAGAAAGTCTGGAGCGAAATTTGCGAAACAGCACTTGTCTAATGACAACCAGGTTTGCAAAAAAACGAAGAGGGAAGCCCTGGAACTGCTAACTAAAACGGTAGTGCCAATAAAACCTGTTTTCGAACTTGCTCTTTGGGAAAGCTCTTCGATGAACTGACCTGGAAGTTATTTTCAATAGCACCCAAAAATTTCTTAGTAGCATCAATTTTCCCTCAAAAAACTACACTTACCCATTGGTCAAGCAAAGTATAGAATCCCCTAGCACAGCAGCAAGATCTTTAAGACCGGGTCAGGGATATCAGACATGACTTTCTTGGCACATGCTGCTTTGTACAGCAGAATTTCCCAAAATGACATAGATTTTTTAATTCCATGACAACTTTTCCTTCCTGAGCTGCGCATGTTACTTGTCAGCTAGTTTTACCGCTTGAAACGTTTTTTCTTCCAATTCTTCTTCTAACACTAGCTTACAGATTTGTGAGAAAGGAGAGCCTTGTTGAGGAAAAACTTCTATTAATGACTTGTTCTACACACAAGCAAATAAAACTTGAAAAGAGGTAAAATATGCAATGAAGATAAAACTTTCCAGTCACTACATACATGTAGTGTTGCATCTGTGCTAAGTTGACAATTATTAATTATTAAGGTCCTTGTCAGTAACTGTCATAGAAATTGATGGCCCACACACATGCCACACAGAACACAACAACCATAAGAAAACATGTAAGAGCTGTCAGCCACATGCTGCCTGCCTGCATTCCATCTGTTACCTGTCAACAAACCAAGATAATTAACTTGCTGTACACTGCTACACATTAAGTTTTTGTAGTAAAATCTGATACAAGTTATTTTGTCAACTCTGGAAATACAATTGCATGAACAGCCATTCTGCCAGGTTAAGGGTAGACCCTGTTGTCATTTCTAATCATGACCATGTTGCCTGTTTCCTGGAAACTCGTGGAGTTTTTAGGTCAGGGTTTTTTCTTCCACCTCTGTGCATTTTGATGACTTGAAGATAATGCAGAGTAAGTATAGGACATTTACATGTAGGTAAGAAACCATACATTGTTGTTAAAGAAATAAGGGTTGCAGACAGTAGAAACCAACATTGCTGAAGGAAAACACCCCTTGTCAGGAGAGTTTACAGCTGGATAACACTAACCCCTGGTTGTTGTCTATGGTTAAAACACAGCTGCCTCCATCTTGTACATGTATTCTAAGTTTTAACATAAGTATTGTTTCTCCTCCTTCCTGATTACAATACATTTCGTTTAGTTTAAGCAGTGGTAATTTGGGGGCACCAGTAAGACAATATCCCGAGCTGATCCCATCACCTTTTTTTGTTTGAAAATGCAATCTTATGATATAATATGCAAGCTGTTGTATATGTAGATCTACATGTATATTAAGACTAATCAAGGGGATATGCATCAAATTCTGCCAAGTACAAACAACATACAATATTGTGAAGGTGTTGGGCAAATACATCAAAAGAGAACTTCTTGATGACATTAGTCTTGCCAGCATCACCCAGTGTTGAACTAAGCCCTGGATTCTTCAAAAACTTCCGCATTGCTAGAGCAAAGGACTCTGCATCAGGGTTACATAAAAATCCTGTCAGCCCATCTTGAATGGTCTCCAAAGGTCCACCACTATTGACTGCAATCACTGGACGTTTCATGTACATGGCTTCAATTGGAACTATACCAAAATGTTCATGGCTTGGGGTATAGATCAAGCATGTACATTGATTAAGAAGTGTCAGTTTTTGGGTGTCACTAAATGATCTCACAAATGTCACTTTACTGCTGAGGTTGTATTGTTCTGCCAGTTTGCACAGTTCCAAGAAGTGTTCCTTGTTTTCTACAACTCTATCATCATAGCCACCTGAAAGAGGAAATATTTAGACATTTGAAAAACATGTATCTATAGGCAATATGATATGCTTTCATGAAGTAGAATGTGAGATTGAAAGATGGCTAACACTTCATGACAGGTTGCTGTTACTTAAGAGACTTGAAAGACATGCAATGTTAGAGTCTAAATAAACTCACCTGCCATAACTAAATGTACATCCTTCCATTCTGTGTCACTGATAATATTTCTAAGCCAATCTAATGCCTCCAGGGCCAGATTCAGGTTCTTCTTTCTCTCATAACGATTTATTGAAAGGAACACAAACTTGGCAGAAGGTGGTATCAAATCTTTGTCGGTTTCTTCTGGTGCAACTGGTGTATCAAATGATGAAAAATTAAGTGAAGGATACAAGACCCGTGGGCGATTGCTGCATAATCTAGTAAATGTTGACACAAAAGTCTCAGCGGTGAAGTTGCTATTCACAAGAACAGTGTCTGCCATGCCTGTAAAAGAAATTTAGGTAACATGTTGGTTATTACTAATTTAATATTAAACAATAAGGTTTAAAAGAAAAGGAGCTAGGTGAGAGAAAGGAGAGAGCTCTTTCAGGGACCCTTGACTGTAGAGTGAGACATACTGCTGGATGCTGTAATGATTCCATTAAGCATCTTTCTCCAGCTGCATTGATCCTTCAATGACCTCTATTCCGAGCATGCCCATCTCCCCCTGCCGGGCATTTGATATTTTCTTTTCATAAGGTGGCAAATGCCCCACGATGGGGCAGCTGATCCATGCAAAATCCCTATGGTGGGGATGTGAGAACAGTGCAAATACCCATATTACAAGTTAATGCTCAACACTTGATGTTTTTGACTTGGCTTATATACAGCAACATTGCTGTGTACTCATGCCCACTAACATGAAAATGCATCTTCTGTTAATTGGTATTAAAATCTTGCTTAATTATGGTTTGATTATGAATGTGATTCATGTGTAATCAACTTTTTTTACATAAAACATATTGAAATTGATTCAAACATGTCAAACATGGTCAAAAGTAGTGACCACCAGTGCAATGCAAACTTGCAAAGATGATGTTTGTTTACATTTGAGCACGGTTGTCTATCATGCTTGCCATCACTTCTTGAATCAATTTTCTCGCACATGTTTAATAAAGCAGGCTCTCATTTTTGTGAAGTACCGATGTAAAATTATTTGTTTGTTTACTAAATTGTCAAATGCCCCATTCCTGGACAGCCCCTTACCAGCAAATGCCTCATGGTGGGGAATGGGCAGGCTTGGAATTGACACAGCCGTTAACATGATAAGATGTTCATTGCATTGAATACCTGCAGACCAGCTAGACAGAGATGTCAACACTAAAAAGTTGAACTCTATGAGATTGTCATTTTTACCTTCTCGACATAAAGAAAACAGTGTTAAAAGTAGCGCTCTGCTGATTCAGTCACAGAAATGTGGGAAACTGTTTCCAAAGAGTTCCTTCCAAAAGTGCCAAAAATCGGCCTTTTGTATTTTGAGTGGTTTCTTTTGTATCCAAGAGATTTGGTGACCTGAATGTGAGACCTGGAAATTCGGTCTGTATTGGGAAAACTCCCAGAAAATCCAGGAGAGTTGACATAAATGCTTAGATCAAATAAGTCTAACATCCCTGATGACTTTCCTGTCTCTGTACATGAAGTTACTGTTACCTCTAAAGTGACTTACATGTAGCACCCCAGTTATGTAATGTATTATTACAGTAACACAAAGAGAAACAGACCACTTTCCTGCAGGGCTGTGGCATCAACTTTGTTCCCCAGAAGATGCACGGAAGATGCCTACCCTCAGATCATTCCCCCTCCTCCCTGCAAGAATCACAGCAGAATTGAACGACGCCCCCCCACCACCTCCCCACCTGCACCCCCATCACCCAAATACATGTAGGTAACTTACCAGTTGTGACTTCCTCTAGCCAGTCTAACGGAGCACGATAGATCCTTTTCAGCAAGCTTTTTCGTTGAGTTAACAACAGATCAGGAAAATGGCAGTAAAACACAATCCGTGCCTTACTGAGCTTAAGAACAGGGATGCACACAGACACTTGATCGCAGAAGACAACATCCATCCGCCATGATGAGAAGAACACAAGATATAAGGAGACATAAATCATCCTTACATAAGCCCAGAAGGCGTAAAAGTAACCAAAGCAGTGTCTAGGAAGCCAATCTCCGACAGCAGTAACTTGTAACGATCCATTTCTTGTCTCTTCAAAGCAGTGAGATTTGTCATGATGTGAAGTGAAAAAGTGGACTACGTGCCCGCGTGATTTCAGGGCTAAGCCAGCATCCACAACAAGACGCTCTGCACCACCAATTCCAAGATCTGGATGAACAAATGCGATTCGAACCATTCTCAAAGTAAAACTACCGAAGTTATATCATATAAAATCTGTAGACAAAAAAAATCAGCGGAACATGTGAGTAGGTTTGCTTCCGATCAGCAGAGCACGGCTGGCCGAGAGAAACTGGGACCCGGGACGAATTCAACATGGCGGCCTACAGTTGAGTTGAGTCCATATTTCTTGCTAGTTCACTTGTAAATTGTTTTGATAGTTAAGTTGACAACATGAGTGATATTCGAGATATTTTGGAGTTGGAGCAAGGGCTTGCTTCTACGCCAAGTAAAGAGGCTATCGTTGGAGGAAACAAGGTAAGCTTGGCTTTTATAGTTGTTATCAAAAGGTGTTTTTAAAACTACCGTGCAATAATAAATTTAGTTAACTAGATAGACTCTTACATGCAGTAAATGACATAATTATAGCTTTTCCGTTTATTTGAAACTAATGTACTGTATTTTTTCGATTAAACGCCAGGCCTTGACTAAAACGCCTGCTTCACATAAACGCCTTGTTTTTCAGTGAGGTCCTTTGTTCGTTTTATATGAGAGGCCAGACGTTTATTTAAACCCACCTTTGTAATCGTAACTGATTGTTGTTGGTCAATGGGTGTAATAATCATCGATAATCTCTCAAATAGATCAGGAACAGAAAAAAAGTTGGCATATCTTCACTCTTGGCAAGTAATTTTTGAGTTATAGTGAACAATGGCTACTAGTTTTGGCCGTTGGTAACCTGTCAACTAACTGCACAAGGGTCTACATGATACTGACACATTACCAACAGTCAGATGGCCATAAACTAACAGTGTTGAGTAGGCCAAAAATTGACACAAAACACTTGTAGTTGAAAACAGTGTATAGACATCTGTTGAATGTTTGTACACTAAAATAAGCTCGTTTAATCCAGACCATGATAGCAAATTAGGAAAGCCAAGGAAGTATTACAATCATCCTGTAATAAAAACATTGTGATACCATAAGTAACAGCACTCCACGTATGTTGTCATCCTATTGCTTCATGAATTAAATCCTACCAAATATGTGCAAGTTTCTCTAGCAAATGCAACAAGATAGGGAATAGCATACTATTTGCAGCAGTCGCTTTCATGCTTACTAAATAAGAGATGGAGAAATGCGACTGCACTAGAGTGAGTTGGAAGTATAAAAGGATTGGGAAAGGGAGGGAGGGGAAATGAGAAGCGTGGTAGCATTTAGAAGCAAACCAGAAGAGAGACAACATGTTGTGACTGCCAACAGCCAAAGGATTCTTATGCAAACTGGGCTGAAATGAGATGCAGAGCTCTTATATAGTATTCTATTTCACAACACTCCCATTCATACTCAGTTGAAATAAGATATGGGAATAATGATTGACCAGCAGACTAAGCCAAGATGGAACAGCTTGGCTTAGGGGAGGTCAAGTAGAGGTACAATCCATGCAATGAGGGTGGGAGAGTGGGCCTTCCCTTAGCTGTGCTCTGCTGGAAAACTGGCTGGAAGACTAAGCGTGATTGGAGTGAACAAGCAGTCTTGGCATTTATTACAGAGGTATTACATAACTAGTGCAAAGTCCAGAAAACTGTATTGTTGTTATGTATTTCAACTTTGCATATCGTTTTGAGTGTCTGAACTTCTTCCATAACAATTTATTTACATAATGAAAAAAGTCACAACAAACAAAGCACTTCAGCGATATTTCGCTCTGCCATCAGTTCAAATGACTGGATGTTCTGCTGTACCTACAGGTGCCCATGCTTTCCCCATCCATAATCAAGCCTTAATTTGAATTGAAAGAATCATTTTACAAACAAAGCATTCCAGTGATATTTTGCTCTGCCCCCAGTTCAAATAACTGGATGTTTTACTCAGGCACCCACAGGTGCCCATGCTTTTTTCTGTTCATAATTACTCTTCATATACATCAAAGAAAATAACCATGAGGTTATGTGGAAGGTTTTCCAACAATTCAGTGGCTGTTGAGCCCACTCACAGTTCGCTTCCACTCAGTCCTTGCTGGTTTAAAAGGAAGCTGAAATTCCTGATCATTAAATTGAAAGGATGCAGCTGCTTCACCTGCATTGGCCAGAACTGGTTGGTATTGTGTGGTGGACTGAAAACCATCTCCAGGTATGGCTGCAGGTCAACTGCTGCACATATGCCATCATGTGGGTTTTACCACAAAAAGAAACCCACGGATTTAATGTTAAATCTGTGAGCCCCGCTTACATTGCACATTTTCTAACACAGGATTTTAGTAATATCCTGCACGTATTTCTTGTGGGTGTTTTGTTGTTCACACCCTATAGTAGAAGCGTACTTTGTACTGCAGAGGTTTAATATAAAATAAGTTCCACCTTTGTATCTCGTAGTTTAATTCTGTTGAAGTCTGACACTAGCAGCCGAAAGCGGTTGATTAATAAACTCAGTTGTACAAGATTATTAGTTGTTACTGCGTGCTGCCCACAAGTCGTCTTATTTTAATTGTTTTCCAGGGTTTCCACCAGAGTGCACCCTTGTGGGAATCCTGCCTCCTCCTCCTCCTGCTTACTATTAAATTTTATCATAGATCCTAATAAACTGCTTTATTTTCCTTGGTACCCCGATGCTTTTTTTTTCCTTCTGTAGCTTTCAATTTATTGGCCCCTTTCCTAAAAAATTGGCCCCTAAAAAAGATGTTCAGGGGCCATTTTGGCCCTCAAGTAAAATTTCCTGGCTGAAACAGTGTTTCCATAATGAGATTGATGACATGTCAACAGTTTTAAATCCTCTCTACTTTTTGAACATGTTGCAGGCCAATTTTTTTCTCAGGTTAATCTGTTTCTAACCTGAAGATAATACACTAATAATATCAGAAAACAATATCACAATCTATTCATAGTGATTGATAATCAATGATTTGAAGTCATTGTCTGTTCATTATTACAGTGTTATTATCATCTTTCTCTCAACTTTACATTGATCTGTTAGCCAAGAAAGCTTAGAAGAGCTGGGGAACAAAGCTTCAAACGTCCAGAAGGGATGCATCGTGAGCTGTATGCCTTGCTATACAGTGACAACAGGTTAGTGCAGTGGAAAAAGTCAGTCAGTGATTTTTAACTTTATGGGTTATGGGAAAAAGCTATTCAGTCAGTGCTGCTTGCTAGATATTCTTTTCTCTAACTCATTAATAATTCATCCAGTTAAAACAAAGAAAATCACAACCGGGAAGGAGGTTTGGATACCCGGTCTTAATTAGCATAGACTTTGCCGATTTAAGTTCTCCGTTTACTCCTTAGTGTTTATTTCGATTGAGAAGATATATCAAACACTCGAGACAGTGGTTCATCGGCTCTATCCAAACACCTCAAATTTTGTCAAAAATACTCTCTTCTCGGTGTTTGGATATCCCAATGAAAGAATGTTTCTTGTGTTCGATATATTACTTCCTAAACTCTCTTCAGTCGGTCTTTGTATGGAGCATAGAGCATCCACAGTTGTTGTTGAGTGATTACTTCTGGTAAAATGTTTAGAGAGGAAGTCACATGAGCCTTAGCTGGTTTTCATGTAGTACTCTGTCCTGTCAAATTGGAATTTAGGGATGTTGGTTTTTGTGGAGGGAGGAAAACCAAAGTACCCAGAGAAAAACCACCAGAGCAAGGCAAAACTGGCAACAAACTCAACCCACACGCATGACACTAGGCCAAAATCCAACCAGGATCACATTAGTGGGTTACGAGTACTCTTAGCACTGTCAGTGTCACCTCTGTAGCTGGATGTTAAGGTTTGGAAAATTTATCAATCACAAAGCCATAAAATGTTTTTGAATCGCTTTGCATTTCCAAACAGACATATCTTGTAATAGTATCCATGAAAATCTATAAAATTTTTGGTTACAAGGCATTAACTTAAGTCTACTAGGTCATTCCCAGCCGCCAGGGCTGTTAACAGAGCATATGAAAAATATTTAGAGGATATTACATGGTGGTAAGAGGATTGCGCTCACTCATGAGATATTGTCCTTGCCATGTGAACATAATATTCATATCTTCACGTTAATGTGTAATGTTATAAATAAAGTATATGTATGTATGTATGTTCTTTTTTATTATATAGACATATTAATGACAGCGTTTTTCATGATTTGCTGAAGATTTCCGACCACTTTCCGAAGATTTCCAAAGATTCTCCAAAACTTATCTGAAGGTCACACGAACGCTTCCGAACATTTTCTGAAAATTTCCGAACATTACCAAGGATTTCTGAAGATTACCGAAAAAGGCCAAAGACTTTTGAGGAAGCCCCTTAGATATTTCTATGATACACCAACGAATTTAAGTACAGTTTAAGAGACAAACTTGATATCAGTAAAATCATCGATATCTTCACTAGTGAGGATATGGAAAATATGCCACTCGAGTCCCCGATGTGGTTTCGCATGAAATTTACGAGTGGTGTATTTTCCAGTAAAACACTCGCGTCTATATAACTAACTAACTAACTAACTGACTGACTAACTAACTAACTAACTAACAAACTAACTAAATAAATAAATAAATAAATAAATATACATTTATATAGCGTCATTTTCCACTAATTGTCCATGGCGCTTTACAATACTTAAAAATTAAAATCTAAGTTTAAAATCCTAAAATTAAAATCCTAATTCTTTAAAAACCTAAAATCCTAAATCCTAAAAGTTAAAATCCTAAGAATTAAATACGCTTTATAATACAGTTAGGCTACAAATAAAAAGTAAAAACTACAAATCAAATGCATGCTTAAAAAGATAAGTCTTAAGATTAGCCTTAAAAACTGCCTCTGATGATGAAAGTCTGATCTGGAGGGGTAGTTTATTCCAGAGCCTTGGTGCCACCACGGAAAAAGCCCTTTCACCATACGTTTTAAGATTTGCTCTAGGCTCAAGCAACCTGTTGTTTGAAGATCTTAGTGTGCGACCAGAAATGTTAAATTGTAGTAGGTCTCTAATGTAATCAGGGGCCAGTCCATTCAGAGCTTGTAAGTTAACAACAATATTTTGAAAATAATCCTAAAATGAACTGGCAACCAATGTAAGCTCCTTAGTATTGGTGTGATGTGTTCCTGCCTTCTAGTCAAGGTAACAAGGCGAACTGCTGAGTTCTGTACAAGCTGAAGTCAATAAAATCAAAGTTAACTTGGGGGACTATTTTTTCCTTTGGTTTAGTTCCACTGGGTTCCCTGGTGTTAGGGTGATAGGGACTTTGTTTTCAAGACAGCTAAGACCAGTTCAGTTGTTTTGAACATTGAAATCAGCTGAAAATCTTCTTGTTGCCTTCATCAACAGAAGAGGTTCCAGTCATCAAGCTTCTGATAAGGTTATCGTGGCTTCCTAATTGCCAAGAAAGTTTGACCTCCCAACTGCACTTCTCTCTGCGGGGAGACATTCACTCCCCACATTACCTGCTTCTACCGACCAGGGATCAATGGGGATTAGACTTAAGGGGCCAGGTTCAATACTTACTCATTTCTTTCTCTCTTTTTAAACCATTTAGGGACTCCCCACCACTTGCTTCATCAGACACTTGTCATGGATACAAACAAATGAAGGCAAAGTTAGGGCGGCGACACGTAAGGCCATGGAAGTGGGTGCCTTTTATAAATCCTGCTCGAACAGATGGTGCTAAGCTGTACCACTGGAGAAGAGCAGCTGATGAGGGAAAAGAATATCCTTTTGCAAGGTTCAACAAGGTATATAACTTTAGGGTCTCATTTTTTGTACCTTTCTGTGGCATTGTCAAGGAGACAGTTCAGAAGAATTTTGTACAGGAGTCACTTTCATACCACAGTTTCACTAAAACTGTCTCCAGGTGGACAATGGGAGAGCAAAGAGCTTAATATATATTTATACCTCTTACTAACCAAGTTTGAGGTCCGTACTGTAAGTTACAGACCAAGAAAAAATTTTCTCCCTTTGATTTGTGGCCCAATCATGACATGCAGAAAACATAAATCAAAGGGGAAAAACAAGGATCTTTAACTTACAATATGGACTGAGAAGACGATGTATTTATCTACTCAGTGTGTGTTGGACAGGTATGGTAGGCCATTTCAAGTCATGCAGAATAGTTTCAAATGACTGATGTACGTCAAAATCGAAGCAATTCAATTTGAAATTGTTGCTAAGTCATTAGCTCGCTTCAATAAATGTCATCAAAATTATTCATGGAAATAAAACATTTTTCTTGTTTATTTGCCATGAATGTAAAGAGAACTTGGCAATAGATTATGAGAAATTTTGGCGATAAAATGTGCTTCATATTGTAGCAGCCATACTGTATAATACAGCTTGCTTATTGACCAATTAAAGTGCACATAGTAACTGAGAGATTTTCTAGGGAAGAGTAGTGAGTGCAAGATATATATTAAACAATTAGAAGTAGTGTATATATAGGTGGGTAGGTGAAACCAGTTTTTGTAGATATGGGGGGTGGGGGGGGGGGTATTCCCTTATATGGGCTATATAGAAATGTGCGCCTCTAAGGGCAGATGTTTTCGTCCTAAATAGGGAATTGATTTTGGTCATTTTGGTCATAAATAGGGTATGGTTTTTGCTCTCTAGTCTTGATATGGGTATATTTTTAAGAAGAAGCTACTTTCTCATCATGATCAATAAGACCATCAACAAAAACCCTTCACAAATTATGTTTATGGCAATTTAACATGGGTCTGAAATAGGGAACTAATGATAAGGCCAGTCTGAAATAAAGTCTCGATTTAAGGGTCAGGTCATAAATGGGGTATTGAATTTTCGGTCAGGTCATAAATAGGGTAGGGAAAATTGCAGACTTTGATCTGAAATAGTGTGAGGGACTGGGGGGGTACTTTGGGAATTCTGGGTAGGGATGTGTGCCGCTGGTACCCTGGAACCCTCAGCCTAAACCAGAGCTAGTTCAGCTGAATTTTGCTACCCTATACTAGAGTAAACTCCCCAAATCCCCCCATCTATCAACACTGTGGAGGCTTATTTGTGTAAATTTAATCTTACCAATTTGATTTTTTTATATTTTTGAGTGGCAATTCCTGGTTTCTTTAGTCTAGATAAAATCTTCAACCAGTTAGTCAGTTTTGTGAAAAATGATACCCTATTCTAGACCCAAATGCTCTGATTTACATATCCTATCCTAGAGTAAACTGTGTGAAAACCATACCCTTCACAGTGGCACATACCTATATAGCCCATATATGACAGTAACCGCCCCCTCCCCCCCCCCCCCCGGGTGTGAGGGTTTTGGGAAGCAGACTGCACACCCCCACCCAATTTATCTGAGAGTCCTCCCCCTCCCCCCTGGGTTGTAGATACACATACCATTCATGTCTGACAGTCTGAAAAATGTCTCAGTCATCCTGTCAGCATATGAGACTGTTCCCTATAATGTTCTTTGGGCCATTAACTATTACTATGAAGGTTTTATTAGTTTAATTTGTTCCTTCAGCCAGTGCATTTTAGCTATGAATTGGTGGTAACTTATGTCTGCTCTTTTACGTGAAATATTTATTGATTGTTTTAACTTTTGAATCTCCAGAAAGTTAATGTTCCAAGCTATACAGATGAAGAGTACCAGGTTTGTTTAACCTTCAAATATGGTTTATTACAAGCTACACTGTAAATGCTATGCTTTCAAGCCAACCATGGAGTAAGGGAAATACTCATTGTGGGACTTCACTCTATACAGTGCCAATTCTTCACTCACGGAAAGTGTGTATCTGCAGTTGTGGCTTTCTTAAAATAACTGCTTAATACACTACATAGTCAATCTGAGATTGTTAATACTCTGTCATTTTGTTAGGGTTGAGAAGCAACATTATGAGCTGTTTAAAGATTTTGGAATGTTTCTGATCAATATTTCAAATCTCTGAACTCTCTGAATTTTTTCTGGACATCTTCCTAAACATTGCCAAAAACTCAGTCCACAGATTTTTTACTTACATTCCAACACACTTCAAATTCAGACCAAGCTGAACCTGTGTGTGGAATACTCCAGTAAATTGTAGGAAACCTTGTAGTTGAATACAATCTGTGTCAAATGACATTTTGCCTAGTGTCTATGAAAGTGTTAGTAGTGTTCATAAAATTTTGAGAGCTGCAGAAACACACTTGAAGCTTTTTGTTGCTGTTCAGTGTTCTTCTTCCAGAGTTAGTGCAGGTTAAAAAATTTAACATTCCTCCTCTTGATCTTCCCTGTTTTTTACATCTATTTTTTACCCTATTTTTGACATTAGCGATCCCGACCTATGTAGTTATTTGGAGGTTTTAATTTCATTTGGAAGCAAATAAAAACATAAAAGACATGTTGTACTCCCTTAAATACAACCATTACCTAACAATATGTGTACCCTATTAGGATTTGTTTGGGTAATAACATTTTCCCAATATCACACCTACCTAATAATTCTCCTAAGCTGACATTATGCATTACTGAACTTATTACAGATGTACCTCCATGATGGCCCCCCCTCCACATGGACACGGGATGAAACTGATCACTTGTTTGATCTCTGCAGGTAATTTGCATATACACTGTAATGTGAGAAAAAGAAACATTTCCTGTGTTTCATCTATAGTGTATCAGTTTAGAAGAACAGGCAATGTTGTCAAGTGTGGACCATAGGTGTGTGTCTCTACAACTTTTTCAAGTTCTCCTATACTTTGGTGAGATTTTCTTTAACTTGAAGAAATGCAAAGAAAATGTTTTTGCTGTCTTTTCAAAATATAGACAGGAAAAGAAAGGCTTTTCAACATCACTGGTTTGTTGTGATTATTGAAATGTAAATTATCTTTGCTTGGGTATAATTAGACTACATTGCACGTCTGTATTTCAATCTATAGAATTATAGCAGTATGGTTTAAAATGCACACATTCAGTTTCTTGTGGTGACAGTGTTTTCAAACACTGGGTGTCAAAGCTATGCGATTGTATTACTTGTAGAGAGAAATATAGTTATAAATTTTAATATGTTATTTTATATTGGTTCTCTTTTCTCTTAAGACGGTTTGATCTTCGTTTCATAACCATTCATGACAGATTTGACAAGGAGAAGCATCAGGTGAAGTGTAACTAGTTAAATCCAATTTGTGAACATACATGTATATTTTATTTTATCTTTAATGTTAACTTTTAATTAAACACTTTTAATGTCTATTAATGGCCTTTAATACTAATGATAACACTAATCATGGTAGAAATTCTTATTGTCTCACAAAATTATTTAATGTTTCGTCATTCAAATACTATAAATTATGTGTTTTAAGGTTAGTTTGTTTAAGATTCTTTTAATTTTGAAGTGGACCACACAAATCTTTTATTTCTTTTGGACTATCAGGGCTGTAACATGTAAGAATATAATTGCTTTTGCCTATCCAGGACCTTGTCATTGTTCCATGGTCCTTTAAGTAAAATCTTCTTATGCACACAATATGTAACTGTTTAGATTATAAAATGTAATATCCCAAAATACTCTTAGCTATTTTTCTTTTGGTCTAACATGCCACAATACATGCACTTTAAAACGCAAAACTGACAGATGAGTGTTTCCTTCACTGAATTACCAACCTTTGTGTTATCTTAACTACATGTAGCTGATGTGAAGGGCAGAAAAATTAGTTCCAGCAAGTCATTAATGGTTTTGGATTTATCTCTGATTAGATGACAAAGGGGCACAAGCTTTTTAAGCCATTCATGTTGTGGTAATGCAAAACCAAAGAAAATGCAAATTACTTTCCACACTCAAGTGAAAAGTGTTCTGGGACCTAATAAGTTTCATGGAAAAGCAGTGTATTATGATTCCACAGTATTGGTCATTTTTCCACAGTACTGGTCATTTTCATTTTTCAATGTATTAACAAAGATTGACAGTTGTCTCACCTTTCCGCTTTTCGACCAATGGTATTTCACTTCACTCAGATGAAGCAGAAATGAAAGGCTCACTTTCTTGGCACTTCTTCACCAGACTCCTTCCTGCCGGATGGCTTTGCTCTTTGCCACTCGCGCATGTGACTCAAATGTGAGCCTGCTCGCAGGCTAAGGACTTCTTGTTAAATTAGAAACAGGCTGAATTTACATTAAGTTTTTTTAAGCTGTAAGTGGACAGGGTGTAGAAAGCAAAGGAGAATAACAAAATAAATAAAACACGTTAATAGCTGACACAATTACTGGTAACCTAGTAGTTTACATTGTGGTTTATATATAAAAAAAATATATATATATATATATATATATATATATATATATATATATATATATATATATATATATATATATATATATATGTAGTTAAAAAATGTTAAAATATTGAAAAGTTAAAATATAATACAGCATGCACATAAAATGTATTCAAATATATTACAAGGCATTTTCAAAACGTTCTAGAGACGGTAAAATGTTCACAGTCTGAATTACTTTGTAAAAAGTTGTTCACTAAAAGTTTCTTAAAGTTTCTTTCATGTGTGATAGTTTTAAATTTGTTGTCTAGACAGTTCCACAGGTAAGTGGCACTTGCATGAAATGTTTGTAGGCCTGCGTTGGAGCGACATTTCGGCACTGCCAGATGATCATTAAAAGAAGCTTGAGTATTATAAGAATGGGTGTTTTTAACATAGGTTCTATAACTTGTAAAATAATGCAGACACTCCCCATTTACAATTTTAAACATCATGCACAATTTCCTCATGCGTATTACATCATCAATTGGCATCCACTGTAGTTTCTTGAACAGTGGAACCGAGTTATCGTGGAAATTAGCGTCTGATATTAACCTACTGCAGCGTTTCTGCACTCTAAGTATTCTCAGCAGTTGATTGTTAGGGGCGTTACCCCAAACCGAACAGCAGTATTCAAAGACAGGCTTGATAAGCGTGTCAAATAAAAATTTTCTGCAGTGGAGATTAAGGTAGCCTTTCGCTCTTTTAAGTAGATGAATTCTAGAGTTCAATTAAATATTCAATGTGGTTGTGCCAGCTAATGTGCTTGTCGATCTTGACGCCTAAGAGTTTTTCATCCTTGGCTTCTTCTATGTGGTTGCCATTCAAGTGAAGATCTAAGGTTGGGTTGTTAGCATGTTCCAACTTCCGTCGTGTAGCTATGAGCAGGTGTTTCGTCTTCTTTGTGTTAGGTACCATTTTGTTTAACTTCAACCAACTGCTAGCGTTGTTTAGGCTGTCTTGCAAATTGTTTTGGATATGATCAATGGAGTGATCAGAAGTCCATAATGTTGTATCATCAGCATATATTTTGACATCAGAAGTTGGTAGGCAGAGAGGTAGATCGTTAATGTAAAGTGAAAAGAGCACGGGACCCAGGATTGATCATTGTGGAACGCCTTGTGGCAACGTGAGAGGGTTAGATAGCAATCCAGAAATGGCGCATGTTTGAGTTCGATCGTATAAATACGATTTGAACCACCTCAAGGTTGGTTCACTAGCGTGGTATTTAGCGATTTTAGATAGTAGAATGTCATGACTCACTAAGTCGAAGGCTTTTCTCGGATCCAAGAATACCGACCCAACAAACTTACTTTTATCCATAGCTTTCAGCCAGTTGTCTGTGAGGTTCAAGAGAGCAGTTTTGCAAGAATGATTTGGGCGATAGGCAGACTGTTTGCTGTATAGAAGATTATTTTTGGGCAGGTATTTTAGGTAGGATGATGCAACATGTCTTTCAAGAGGTTTGGAGATGACTGGCAGGACTGAGATAGGCCTATAATTGTTTCTGTCATGAGGTGAGTCTTTCTTATAGACAGGAGTTAGCTTTGCTTTTTTGAATTTATCCAGAAAAACGGCTTTAGTGATGCTTGCGTTGTAGATATTGGTTAAGCTTTGAGAAATCACCGGCAGTGCCAGTTTTAGAATTTTAATGCCAATCCCATCTAGGCCAGTAGCTTTGTTTCCTCCTATGCGCTTTATCTATTCTTCAACTTGTTGAGTGGTCATGAGGGGGATATCAAACTCCGTGGAAACATCTATGCGAGCATTGATAAAGTTTGAAATGCTTGCATGTATGTCATCATGTACTTGCTCGTCGACTGTGTCCTGAGCCGAGTTTGCAGCCAGCTGTATGTTGGTGAAGTGATCGTTAAAAGCATTAGCCATGGAAAGTGGGTCCGTTATTTCTGTGCCATGCATTTCAATAAAAGAGGGTGATGAAGGAATTGGGTGTGTTGGTACTGCATGTTTAAGAGTTTTCCAAAGTTTTTTGGGGTTGTCCATATTTTCAATGATTTCATTTCTCATATGGGCTGATTTGGCATTAGCAATCATTTTGACAACTTGATTCCTTAGCTTCTTATACATGGTGTTCGCTAGGATATTTGTGTCGCACGTTTCTTGAACTTATCTCTGATTCAGATACAGTCAATGATAGAGCTATTCATCCAAGGTGGCAATTTTTTCCGTTTCACTCTTTTCTCGACAATAGGTGCGTGCTGGTTGATTACACTATTGAAAATCAATTCCCAGGTGTCCAACTTGTCATTAACATCTTGGAATATATCAATCACTGACCATGGAGCGGTATCTAGGTCGTAAATAAAACTTTCCTTGTCAAAATTCTTGAAGCTACGATATTTGATGGTATCGTGATGCGGTTTGGGGGACTTAAGGCCGCGAAACTTGTGTACAAAGCAGACTGGATAGTGATCACTCAGTACATAAATCGGGACTAGGGTTTCGATGATCCGCTCTGGATGCGTAACATAAACATGATCTAGTAACCCTTGTAGGAGTAGAAGAGGAGATGATCTGTTTAAACCTGTCACTTTAGGAAGTGCATTAATATATACCTCTTACTAACCTCATCTTCTCGGTCCGTACTCTAAGTTACAGACCAAGTTTTTACCCCTTCGATTTATGGCCCAAGCACGAAGGGGAAAAAAACGAGGATCTATAACTTACAGTACGCACCGAGAAGACGAGGTTAGTAAGATATTTATTATATCTCTACTGTGTGACTGATGGCTTCATAAACAATTTCTATTCACGCGGAATTGGAAAGGCTTCAAATTTCTGATGCACCTCAAAAGCAAAACGTGTCAGTTTGAAACTGTTTTAAGTTATTAGCATGCTTTATTACATAATTTAGAGTATAAGAAAGTTTCAAACTTTCACTCGCTTTAAAAGTTGAGAACACTTATCGGTAAATCATGAAACAGTTTGGCAACAAAACCAACTGTAAAATTTAGCGGGCCGTACAGGAGAGTATGGTCCGCTAAACTGACCAATCACAGCGCGCATACTAATTGAGAGATATAATAATATTAGTTCAATGACAAAAGTTCTTTGGTTTGACCAGCTGACTACAGATTTGCTGTATTGGAATCAAAGCGATGGACTTCTTTAACTTGGGTTGATAAGGCAACTTATTACATGTCAAATAAAGTAGCAGACTGGCCTTTTCCTCAGCATGTACTCCACCTCTGGGACATTCAGTTTGAATGATCCTGCATTATCTTTCTTGATG
Organism: Orbicella franksi; assembly: GCF_964199315.1. Classification (NCBI taxonomy): domain Eukaryota; kingdom Metazoa; phylum Cnidaria; class Anthozoa; order Scleractinia; family Merulinidae; genus Orbicella; species Orbicella franksi. The sequence continues at coordinate 13,282,028 of NC_138158.1, forward strand.
ATTTTTAGTTGTGTGGTAAGTCTCTTATAACCAAGCTTGCTCAGGACTGTACTGGAGAATATTGGCCCACCGTCTTGTTTCTATGGACCTTGCTGGGTTCAGTCTGTGCTGTCAAGACCTTGGCCCAATATTCTCCCAGTACAGCCCTTACTCTTGGTTAATAAGCTATATGTATCAATATTATTTTTTTATTGTTTCAGACTCGAACAATTGAAGAGTTAAAGGATCGCTACTATAGCTGTGTTACAAGGTTACTCAAGGTAAATGGCACCTTAGCAGGCTGTACCAACAGTCATGTCCTCCTTCTGAGCTAGTAAGAACCTTCATTATTAGGCAAACAATGTTTCATAACTGTTGTTTCATACTATACCATACTTGTAATAAGGAAATTGTGTGGAATACATTTTGCCACTTTCAGTTTACTATAGCTTGAAAAAGCATGATTTTCTTGTCACTGAAGAGAGGTTGGGATTTACATGTCACACATGGAATAAAGAATTTTGTACACAAAGGTACAGCATAGTGTGGTCTTTGTATACTGTACCATCCTTCTTGATAATAATCACTTGCAAGAACATTAATTTTCAGATACATTTATTTATTGATTTATAAAATTTGTATGACTGTTATGAAGCCGGTTTAATTTTGGGCTTATTATTACAGGCTCGAGCTCCCCCAGGACAAGAACCACAGAATTTGCCTGCAACATATGACAGTCAGCATGAAACAGAAAGAAAAAGACAACTTCTGAAGCTGTTTAACCGTACTCAAGAACAGGTACATTGTACAGCTTCCAACCATGTCAGCTTCTTTGATGCTCAGATGAGCCATTGGGAAAATTTTCCCATTTAATTTTCCCTTTTAACTAAATAAACCATGAACAGGTTATGGTGAGATAAAGCATTTTTTTAAAGCACAATAGCCACGAACATTTCACAAGTATTTGACAATAATTGTTTGCTTTTGTATAAATTTAACTTGTGATTGTTATTTCAATAATCATCTGGGCTGGGTTGTTCAAAAGCTGGTTACCCTAGGGCTAAAAGTTAACTTAAGTGTGTAAAAAATGTTTTTCACTGCTTATGTTTTGTGTAGTTTAAGATGATTCAAATTCAAAATGGAAGGACAAACTATGAACAGAAAACCTCACTGAAAGGTTTTTAAACTGAAATCTTGATTCTCACTAATCTTGGGTTACAACCCAGCCCTGAATAATAAGACAGATGTAGTCAGATATTGAAGGTTTTTAACAGTAATGCCTACATGTATTGTTTTCATATTGATACCAAATTGCTGTCATATTGATCACTAAATTGCTCCTAAGTGTCAGCACAAAGTAACATTACACAGGGCCACACTGACAGAGGGGAAAATATGTGAACAGTGATTTGTAATGACCAGCCCTGCACAGTGTAGGTTCACTCTAAGTGACTGCCATTCAACTTCAGTGATAAACCCTCCTGTTGTTTGAACAAATTAAATACATTGTTCCTTAAATCATTTTTCTTGAGAAGAGTTGAACCTTCAGGAAGCACAACATGGATGATAAGGATATGTTTGTTTAAGGTTGACCACTGTTAAGTTCTGAAAGTTTTTTCAGAACTTAACATTTTCTTTTGGATTTACCAGCCCTTATATTTTGCTATTTCCAGGGGGCTGCAACTTCCGGGGGTTGCTACCTTTGGGTGGCAAGGCAAAACATGTAACACTTGTGAACTATAACTATTTGCCAAGTGGAGAGTCTGCCTTTAGGTTAGGGCATGATGATGTAGGAATGTCCAGAATAAAGTACATGTACCGTGTTATTGTAAGTGGCATAGTGGGACTTAGAGAACTCTAGCTACAGTATGACAGTTTTTAAAATCTGGCAGTAGCTTCTTCCTCTGGCAGTATCTTCTTTCACTTTTCTTCAAGGTGAAAATGAAAGTGTAAAGTTCTGAATGTTTACTTGTAAAGAACCTTAATTTAAGTGTCAAAGTATTTAGTCCCAGTAGACTAATTGAGGGCACTAAACAAGACTAAAATGCTAAAAATGAATATTTAATGAATATTTGTAAGGTGCAAGAGGAAGAAATGCTCGTTGCAGAGCTAAGGAAAATTGAACTGCGCAAGAAAGAGAGAGAAAAGAAACAACAGGATCTACAGAAACTTATCACAGCTGCTGAGAACCAAGCAGACTCCTACAGATTGAAGTATGTTTAACTTCACTTTGGCAACAGTACATGTCATCACTTTCTTTGTGTTGTGTTACTTAACTTAAAGATGTGTAAATAGACAGCAGTAAATATTTAAGAAATACCTGACAAAATGTTGAACTAACCTGTACTGGCTAGTGTCACTGGTCAGATGAGCCACAAGACTAGAATTCTGAGTTACAAGCGAAAAACGTGGGAAAATGTCAAATGAAGAGGTGTGTACAGTATACAGTAGATATTTTATAGTATATCTTTCATTTGTTTGCTATGTTTTGGCAGGTGTGAATTCTTTTTAGGTTAGAATTTTTGAATAGTGTGATAAGCATCCACTTGTAAGGGCTGATTAATTTTTTCCTTTTACTAGAAGAGACAAGAAGCCAGTGAAAAAGAAGCCAACTAAAAAGAAAGGAGAATTAGCAGACAAACCTGTGAAGGTAAACATTTGGTCATTTATTAATACAATGAAACCCTAAATAAGAACAATGCCAAAGAAATGGGAATGGTAACATTTGACACGGGTTTGAATTATTATGTGGTGCAACTTAATATGGTTATTTGTTTAACAAACAAAATCCATGTTGCTGTGCGTCTGTTCAGTAATAGACCACGGATGAAGTCAAAATGTGGTAAGAACAAGTAAGTGGTACACCAGCCGATAGCCGAGTGTGTCACTGATGTTCTTACCATATTTTGATGTCTTCTGTGATCTATTACTGAACAGACGCACGGCAACATGGAAACTACTCGTTTTGTTATAATAAAAAATGGTAATGACATCATGTATGCATCTTTTCTCCAATAGATCATAAGTAAGAACAATCAAAATGCCAGAATAATTTGACTTGTTATATAATTCTCTTTGGATAACATTGGTAATGTCTTGCAGGCTGAAGCATCAGGAGTTAAGTTTCCAGAGAGTAAGGGAGCTGGTGTGTATCTGCGGAGTGGCAGGGTAAGAAATCTTATGTCAATGAATGAAGTCTTACTGTCTTTAGAAGTGTACCCTGTTTGCCCCTTTCCATCTGTAAGATTATATACACACTATACATAGCTTGTTCAATTTTGTTTTCAGATGAAGATGCCAGGATCTGTCGGAACCAAAAAAGCCAAGGCAGTTGAACAACTTCTAGAAGAGTTAGGAGTTGGTGAGTGCATACATGATACTTGTAATGCTGTATTTCGCCGTGCGTTAGCTTTCTTTTTAATAAGAAGATCGCAGTGTCCAGGGGATAGTATGGTATTCAACCGGGTATTCAACGCATTGGGTAGGCTTGATTTCCAGCCGTTTTGGGAGTGCGGTTTAAGGAACGCGGGATCACAAAACGGCTGGAAATCAACCCTGCGTATTTGGATGAGGTGGGACCAAAAAAGAGGGCAAATACATCAGCGCTAGGCTCGTCTCGAAAATAACGCAGATCAACATATGCTGAATAATAACAAGAAGACTCAGTGTTTGATAAACGAGTTGTTAGTTCTCGTGCAGTGTTTTAAAGCCTCGCCTCCGGGATTAGATAATACCCCACTTATAGCCAGTAAAGCAGTACTGGAATTGACAGATACACTAGTTACATCTTTGTCAGTTCTCTACTTTAAGTTTTCTTCTCTAACCGTTTGAATTAAATCTTTTTGTTTACTTGTTAGATCTTATGCCGATGCCAACTGAACACATAAGCCACCAGTTCAACGAATTGAGGTAATCGCTTAATCTGATAGTAAGTAATATTTAACAATTAGACCCGTAGCTCGCAAGGGCTACCGTCAATAGCACATGAGGCGAAGCCGAATGGGCTATTGACCCGTGGTCCTAGAGTGCGAAGGGTCTAATTGTTGTAGTATCACCCAACTTGTAGGACAGAAAAGGCAATAATAAAGTTAGCAAATGTAAGTTGAAGAAACATTTATTTGGGAATAAAACGAAAGAAAGCGTCACGCTCGTTTGCGCCAATTTCGCTACTCGAGGACTATTGCTAATAGTCCTTTAGTAGCGTAACCAATTAAAATGTAGGATTTTCATTAGTCCACTAGTTGGGTGATACTAAATATATTCAGCCAAGCCTAAACGCGGAGCTCTTGATTACAATAACTAGCCAAAGAGGATTTGTTTTTCTCGGATCAGAAACTCAAAAACTAATCAAGTGTGAGCATCTCAAGTGATCAAGTGTAAGCTGCTCCCCCAGAGTAATAACCTGACTTGAGCCTGCGATCCATTCGAAAACGAATACCTGGTCAGTGGTCAACTTAAAAACAAACACGCGACCTCTATGAGTTGTTAAACCTGAAACGGTGATATGGTCACTAATACTGGTCAGCGGATACCTTGTTTTGACAGCTGTCAATTAACCATAACATGGATCTCCAATATCAAAGATGTACCTATGGTAATGGTGCTACTCTCTTATTTTTCAAGGTATTAGTCTTGTATGTACGTCCGTCCGTACATACGTACGGACAGTCACGTGACAACCAAAATTTTTTAGATCGATGGGTTACCAAATTTTCTAAAGTATGACGCCTTCAGCACGTCAGAGCTTCGCTTAGATTACACTCTCTGGGAAAAGGGGTGGAGGGAGTGCGTACCTTTATTAGGTAAATGTACGATATGCTTATACTCTAGTCTGAAACTGGGTATGTTTGTGACGTACAGTGCAGAAGTGCAGCGTGACTCAGTAATATATCCGGTTCTTTGAACCCTTTTCAAATTATTTCAAAGGTGCGAGGGCAAATGCCAATGTCCTTATAACATGTGCAGTCAAACTGATGTCAACTTCCTCACCGTGTTTACAATGTTAAGGACGAAGTTTTATTTTACAGAAATGAGATGATTCTGTTGTATGACTTGAAACAGGCAGCTGGAAACTGTGAATTTGAAATCCAATCCCTGAAGTAAGTGTAAAGATTAAACACGAGGAATATGACGAAAAAATGATAGAAACTATTCAGCACACAAAAAGTGGTTTAATCACCTGTCGAAGGACTGAAAATCACTTTCGATCCAGTTCTTTGGTGTCAGTCAGAAAAGATCAGTTTTTTCAGAGCTTCTCTTGCCCAGTTGATCACGCTAGACTAGCTTAGTTTAACTATTTACTGTGCTTAGTTAATTTTCAGGTACGTTTTTTGGACGTTTAAGAGTAGTATATAGTTCTGGTATGCCAGCCAGATAGTTACAGCAGTTACAAGAGTTTTTTTAAAGGCTTAAAACCCGTTAATAAGGTGTGAGCTTAACGTATAGAATTCTTTAACTATTTGGACTTGATCTCCACAATCTTGCCTGCTATACCGTTTGAAGTGAATTGTTAAACATACTCTCGCCAGCTATTTATTTAATATTGAAGTAATTATTCATTTTTTTGTCAGACATCGTCTGGAAGCCTTGGGAAAGGACATATCAACCATAAATGGTATCTACATAGCATAATTCCGGTTTTATTTTAAGGTTATTGGTACTTCCTGTCATTGTAGATGTTATGATGTCATTATTTTTCGGGATCTTGAGAAAACCGTTGATCAATACATTTTTAAACTTTCCTCTGCGAGCATCCACAGATTCTTGGTTTTGTTTGGTTATTTGAATCAAGGCAGCGAAATTTCCATATTTCTGTTGTCACAGTTCGTATGAAGACAGTTATTGTTGTTGTTGCTGCTGCTTTTGTCATTGTTAGTCTATTATTGTTTTAAGTGTTTGCATTTGTGGCTCTGGTAAGCTAAGTTAAGTTTAATTTATTTTACAAACATGCACGAAAGATCAAATGCTGTGTTACAGTGTAACACTGTGTAGCACACGAAAAACATTAAGTGAAGAATTCCAGTTCAAAAAATAAATCATCATCATAGGCGTGTGTTTTGCGTTGAGTCTTTTTATTTAAGTCATATTTGATGTTTTTAGTTTTTGCCGCCAAATTATATTAAGCGGGGCTTTCTCTATTTTTCCTTAGTTCCTGTTGAAGCTGTTACTACTATTCCTAAAGTGGTTTGTATAATTGTTTCATTTATAAATAGAAATCTCTTTTATTAGAATGTTCCTAACACTAGGCACCCATTAACTTTGACCAGATCGTTGCATTGTTTTGTATTTTTTTCTGAAAGATCTTCTCAAATGCTGAAACAGTTGCCTTGTTTATCGTCCAGTTTATTTGCATTGAATCGAACACCAGACGACCTGTGTTATGGAGTTCTAATATAACTCGTACTCGACAATATTGCTTATTTAAAGCCAAATAATTTACAATTCACTATGAAAGTCATATAAAAAGTTTGCAATTTTTTACGGGCACAAGAAGGGCAGAAAAAACGTTTTTAGCCAGTTACATTCATCCATAACCATTTTGAACAGAACAAAAGTCTCATTGAATTTTCTCAGATTTTGGCTTTGATTGGTCAATACAATGTGAATACGGGCCATTCTGAACTTGTGATGTTAAAAAATGTGTTCTTATCTCTCAGCAAATTACAGCTCCTTCGTCTACGCCATTGATAGACGCAGTGACCCCTTCACCAGGGACTCCAAATGCGGTAGGTGTGCTTACTGGAGAGTAACGATAGCAAAATAGATTACGGTCAGTCGAGTTCGCTAGTGTTACTCAGGTAGCTGTTTTAATAGAAACCCCGGCGTCCTGTCCTGATCGTTGTAAGGTGATTAAAGAAAGGCACAAATTTTCTCCAAAAGTTTCTCTTTCGCCATAAATCGGTCCAATCGACTATTCTTAGCCTCTAACGAGCAAAATTTGGCTCGATGAAGGAATTCAGACATTTTTGGTTAAGAGACCAAAGACTGAGCGCAGTTGTCCAAAGCAAAGAGTACACTGATCCAGAGTCAAAAGAAAGAATACTGATAAGCGTAAGCCCTGTAGACTTATATGGTCCTAAAGTGAACTTCTTTTTGTTTTGTTTTGCAAACAGAGAAAAAGAAGAACAGCAGCCTCGTTTTTGGACCAAAATCCGCTGAAGAAAACCAAGAGACTTTAAGATGGAAAGACTTAACAGATCCTCGACGTCTCCTGATACGTGACATTCAACAGAATAACGGGATCTTGGGTCGGCGTCTCTAAACTGAAGACACGAAAACGTTTGTAAATAAAGATTGGATGAAAAGATTCTTGTTAATCCTGAGTGTTGTTTTAATTTTTCAACGAGTAAGCCACTCTAGCTCCGATGCAAAACTTATAACAAATCAGAAAATCTAAAAAAAAAAACTGACCAATGTTCAGCTCTTGATAAAGGTGGCTATTAAGGGTGTGAAAAGTCATGGCACACTGCCACAGATAGAGATGTAGACTGCTAAGCGTCTTGGCCTGCCAAAGATGCACAAAACCCGGCTTCTTTAGGTTTCTCGTCTTTTGGCCACTTCCACAATTTGTATTCTGTAATTTTGTCACAAACTACTTTGTGTATTGTCATGTATTTTAAACAATTATTGGATGAGGTTTTTGTGATATCCAGAAGACACCTTATTCCAAAATGGCCGTCATTTTAGTATTTTTTTGTTTACTTGAAAATGAGCCCTTGTTGCCTCGTTTAAGGGAAAATATTCTTTTGAATGTCGAGTTTAAGAACGAGGTAAAAAGGGCTAATTTGCAAGTAAACAAAAGAATACTTAAATGGCGGCCATTTTGGAATAACGTGTGTAATCAAGGTCGAGGTAAGGGTTATCAGCCGAAGCGGAAGGCTGAGGCTGATAACCCTTACCGAGACCTTGATTGTATAATAATCATTATTTGCCATTCGTCAAAGGCTGTGGTTTGGCAGTTTTTGTTTAAGTTTTATTTGTTTATTAGCTTTTGCTGTTAAAAATAGGAAATCCATCAGAGAAGTTATTTTGTTTAGTTTTCTAGTTACAGGTTAATGTTCTAGTTCATCAACGGCAGCGACGAGCCGTTGTCTGCACAACCGTAAACTGTTCTCTCAGATCATAACTGTAAATAAGCATTGAATTGTAATTGCTACCTACAATAGTTTTTTGTTGGGCGTCGTTTCGGAACATCACGGAACATTCCGGAACATAGAATAACAAGTGGCTCCAAGTAGCCTATACCCATGCGCAAGAGAATACATGTTGTATAAAATAGATACGCAATGCATACATAGTCAGACAAGCAATTTGAAAACGTATGCCATCTGACAACTAGAAATGATATGGGAGAAATGCTAATTTGAAAAAAGTGCATCATAGATCTGAGATATAGAAAATTAAGACACAGGAGAGAAGATAAATGTTGTAACGCAATATGCCATCTTTATTACAAGAATATCGTCAGGCGAATAACAAAGCAAGCCGAGTCGAAAAATTATAAATAGAGAATTAACAAACAATTCTGAACTAATTCTGTACTGGGCCATTGTAACAAATATCAACTTTGCCTTATTTTTATTATATTTGTAATTTGATTTTAAAGTACACGTGAAACTTGATAAAATAACAGTACTCCTCAGTAGGCACCTGGTGTTTTTTGTAAGTTATGTCATGCAATGCCATATTTCCGAGAATTAAAATATTATATGTTGCTAAAAATGTATTAGGTTTCAATAATTGATACAAAATACAAGGTGTACTAGACTAAACAAGAAGCAGAAAAAGAAAAAAGAAAAAAAAAACTTAACACACACGTGTTTTATTACCTGACATTGTTCGTCACATTCTTTTTGACTAGAGCAATTTCAGTTTTTAATGGACACAAACCTTGTACCAGAATAACTTTAAGTATATTACAGTCCTTTTTGCATTTTCTGAAAGCTTAAGATATGCACAGTTGTCTGAAATAACACCAAAACACTTTCTCATGGGAACTCGAGCAATTAAATTTCAAAGTTCAGAGGAATTGTCAGTTAAGACACAGCTAGGTAAAGTTTCATCATCAGTTTCATTTCACCACTATTTTCAAGTGTTTCATATATTACTTCAGAATTTATTTTCTACATTTGGTGTTGTTAGAAATGATTTCTTTCGAGAAGATATTCAAAAGAGTCGCACAGAAGTTTCCAATAATCTCGGTAAAAAGTTTTAGTCCACTTGTTACTCGAACTTTTGGTGGATTCCTTCCAAACACTTAAGCTAGTATATAACTGTAACTGAACAGAACGACTTTAATCTGCATTTGATAATGGTAACAAGACAACGTCGAAACGTCAAGTTATAGCATTTATTTTTCTTTCAAAATTATTACTTTCTAACCAAGTATCTTTTGGGATTCGAGGGACAAAAGAAACTTGAAAATTTTGTCCTGAAAATATATATCGAACGTGGCCTATTACCTGCTGCCCGTTTTGTTGAACACTTCCATTTACACGAACAGGAAGCATTTTTTGACCAAAAGATTAAGTATACAGAGCACGACCTTAGTAAATGATTCTTCGTAATATGTCCTTGAATCTCCAAAACCCTAATAAATTTGAGACTTGTCATATTGTCAGATGGCGATCGACATAAACTATAGCTCACCTCTCCAGAAACACTTTCTTGCAGGAGGATTGGTAAGTTTTAACTCTCGCATCTTTGCCGTGACCCTCCTAGGGACTTCATGCTGGTCTTCTGACCTAACCTAGGGTAAGCGGCGTCTTTGCTTCTTTCCTCCGTTCTTTTCTTCTTTGCTCGACTCCGTTTTCGGCTGAGAGCTTTTCTTTTGCACTCAATCGTGCCAGTTTTCTGGACGTTGCGTGTTTTTGCCTTTAGTTAAGCTCGGTCACCCATCCGGCTGGGCGGGCCTTCTTTGTTAAGCTTAGTCACCCATCCAGCTTAACTTCTCATTTTTCTAATTTTGTGTGTGGCTCTTTTTGAGTGGATCCTTTTGAATTCACTTTTGTGCACTTTGCACTTTTCTGTGCCTTGTGTCTCTTGCTTTAATTTTACTGTAGCCAGGCTTGTCCTGTTGTCCAAATTTATCATAACTTAATTGATATTTTTTGTGGCTGGGCAATTGTTCCATCCTCTTTAACATTTTTGATAGTGTGCTTTTATTTTGCTTGAGCGTTGCTTGTTTTTAAGCCTTCGCTCCTCCAAATTCTCCCTTATTCATTGCTGTTTGCAGCGCTTAATTCTTTTGTAGCCAGGCTAAAGTCCTGTCGTCCAAATTTGTATCTTTATCCTTGTAGCCTTATTACCTAGTAATATTTTTGTATTTATACAAAAGCAAACAATTGTCAAATACTTGTGAAATATTCGTGGCTAGTCTGACGCGGCGTTTCGTCTCGGCCAAGAGACTCTTCAGAGACCTTTAGAATTCAAAGGCAAACTCGTTGAGCATCACGCCCAAAGTCCCGTTCGCAAATTCTTGATGTTGACAGTCTGGCCCTCTATCGCAGAAGGATTCCCAACCGTACGTTCACGAGTTAAATTTATACAAAAGCAAACAATTGTCAAATACTTGTGAAATGTTCGTGGCTAATCTGACGCGGCGTTTCGTCTCGGCCAAGAGACTCTTCAGAGACCTTTAGAATTCAAATTTGTAGCCGGGTAAATTCCCGCGGTTCATTCATTCTCATCTTCTTTGCTGTGTGCACGTAATTTTATTGTAGCCAGGCAATAGTCCTGTTGTCCAAATTCTTTTTCTTCTTAATAGTATTTATTGTAGTCGGGTAAAATCCCGCTAACGTATTGAAATAATAATTAATTCTCCCTTATTTATTGCCATCCGCTACGCTTAATTCTATTGTAGCCAGGCTAAAGTCCTGTTGTCCAAATTTGTATCTTAACTTTTTGTAGTTTTATTATCTAGTAATATTTTTGTAGCCGGGTAAATTCCCGTAGTTCTTTAATAGTACTTATTGTAGTCGGGTAAAATCCCGCTAACGTATTTAAATATTGATTTATTCTCCCTTATTTATTGCTATTCGCTGCGCTTAATTCTATTGTAGCCAGGCTAAAGTCCTGTTGTCCAAATTTGTATCTTAACTTTTTGTAGTTTTATTACCTAGTAACATTTTTGTAGCCGGGTAAATTCCCGTAGTTCTTTCAATTCATCCTCTTTCCCGTGTGCACTTAATTTTATTGGAGCCAGGCAATAGTCCTGTTGTCTAAATTCGTTTCTTTTCGTTAAAATTTGCTGTTGTTGTTCATCATGCGTGAACACCGCAAAACCGTCAACATTCATTGCGGTACAAAGCTCTCGGGCAAATCCCGGGATGAAATTTTGACTGCCATCCTTCAAAAATATCAAAATGTTGTGGCAGTCCAACAGAACTTTGACGTCATCCGTGTCACTTTCAAAGAGGAGGAGCAGGCCCTCGCGGCTCTGCATGAAAAGGGTGTCAGGCTTTTCGGCCTGTGGTGTAGGATGGACGGGGGTCCTCCCACCACTATCGTCCATCTTTTCGATTACCCGTATGAGCATCCTGCTGAGGACATTTCCGCTTTCTTTGTTGCCTATGGTGTTGTTAAGGGTGTTCGTCATCAAAAGTATTTACGAAATGGTGACATCGCCACTGGCACGAGGCTGATTGACATTGTTTTGTCTCAAACTCCTCCTAGAGTGGCTGTTATTAATGGCTCTACTTGTCGGGTTTGGTACCGTGGCCGACCCATTATGTGTAACATCTGTACAACAATTGGGCACAAATCGTTAAACTGCCCATATAAGAATAAATGCCGCCTTTGCGAACAAGAGGGTCATTTTACTAGAAATTTGCCCTAATCCTTGGGGCCTCAACATTGCTTCTGACGTTTCTGGGGGTGATTCATCTGGCGCTCCCGCTGGTGGAGCTCAGGTGGCCCCCCCTGTGGATGGTCTAAATTCTTCTGGTGCCACTGCTAATGGTGGAGCTCAGGTGGCCCCCCCCTGTGGATGGTCTAAATTCTTCTGGTGCCACTGCTAATGGTGGAGCTCAGGTGGCCCCCCCTGTGGATGGTCTAAATTCTTCTGATACCACTGCTAATGGTGGGGCTCAGGTGCTGCTACCTTTGCTTTCTCTTGGCTTAGGCCAGATGGCCCACTGTCATCCAGGATTGACCTTGTCGGGTGTCCCTACTTATGGATACATCTCGTGCGGTCTTGTGACATGTTGGCTTGCCCTTATTCCGACCATTGTGCTGTTCTTCTCTCTGTTCCTATTCCGGAACCGACTCCTCGCGGCCCTGGCCGCTGGAAGCTCAACATCTCAATCCTTAAGGATGTTGGTTTCAGATCTTCAGTCTCGGATTTCTGGGCTGGGTGGAAAAATATGAAACACTCCTTTGATTCTCTACAGTCTTGGTGGGATACGGGTAAGAATCATCTAAAGAGCCTGGCTATCAAAGCTGGTGCCTCAAAATCGAAAGAGCGGAACTCGGCTCGTACTCTATTGCAATCTCTGGCCCAACATTTAAAAGCTCAAATTGACAATGGGCGCGTGTCCCTTCTTAATGTTTACGAGTCCACGCTGTCAACAATCGCGTCTCCTGACCGTGCAGCGGCTGTGGGTGCCCGCATCAGATCTCGCACCCGCTGGGCCGAGGAGGGCGAAGCCTCCACCCGCTACTTTTTTCGGTTGGAGAAGAGAAATGGCGTTGAGGAATGGTTTTCCGCCATGCAGAATCCTGACGGTTCTATTGTGGCTGATGTTCCTGGCATCTGCGACTCATGGGTCTCCTTTTATTCTGATTTATTCTGTGCCTGTCCTACCAACACCGATGTCCAGAATCAGCTCCTAGATAATCTGTCCTCTTTTGTCCCTCCTTCGCAAGTCCCTTTTGTGAGGGCCATCTTACAGTGGAGGAGACGCATAAGGCACTCTTAGGTATGGCTAAAGGAAAATCTCCAGGCTCGGATGGCCTCCCGGCCGAATTTTACCTGGCTTTCTGGGATATCTTGGGTCCTGACCTCATCGAGGTTCTAAATGCTTCCTTTGACTCTGGTCTTCTTCCCTTTTCTCAACGGGGTGCGCTTATCTCCCTCATTTTCAAGAAGGGTGATCGACTATTGCATAAGAATTGGCGCCCTATTAGTCTCTTAAATGTGGACTATAAAATCTGTACCAGAACTCTCGCTGGTAAAGACTTCTAAGAGTTATTCATCATGTCGTGGCCCGTGATCAAACCTGCGGAGTCCCCCATCGCTTCATTGGTGGGAATGTGGCCCTCCTCCGGGATGTGGTTCTTTATGCCAACGATGCGGATCTCCCGCTTGCCATCTTGTCTTCGGACCAAGAGAAGTCTTTCGACCGCGTCGATTGGCCCTTCCTCCAGTCTAGCCTCTCTCGAATGGGGTTTGGCCCATCTTTCATCAAGTGGGTGGTTTTGCTTTACTCTGACATTCGGAGCTCCATCCTCATCAACGGTTACACCTCTCGTTACTTTAAACCTTCTCGGGGAGTTAGACAGGGTTGCCCCCTGTCTCCTCTCCTCTATGTTCTGACTATGGAAGTCCTCGCAGTTAATATCCGGGCCCACCCGGCCATCAAGGGCCTTGTGTTGACTCGTGCTTCTGTGCCTTTGCCGGTTTTATCTTTATATGCTGATGACACATCTGTCGTTTCATCATCGGATGCTGCTACGGTGGCTGTATTTGACACGTATGCCCTCTTTGAGGCCGGCACCGGAGCCAAATTAAATATGGAGAAGTTCAAGGGCCTTTGGCTTGGTGCTTGGCGTGATCGTGTGGATGCACTGGTGCCAATCGAATGGTCTTCCTCCAAGTTAAAAGTCCTGGGTGTTGTCATTGGGAATGGTAACGTAGACACTGCTAACTGGCGCCCTCGAATTGAGGCCGTTGAGAATTGCCTTTCCTCATGGCGTTCACGGTCTCTGTCATATAGCGGCAAGGCCCTAGTTATTATTGCCCCCGCTCTGTCAAGTATCTGGTATGTCGCCTCATTGGTGCATATGCCGCCCTGGGTCCTTGCTGAGCTCAACTCGATCATCTTCAAATTCTTCTGGAGTGGGAAGCGTGACCTTGTGGCTCGCAATGTAGTAATCCATGACCGTTCCAAGGGTGGCTTTAATATGGTCTCTATTGTTCGTAAAGTTAATGCTCTCTTGGTGCAGTGGATCCGCCGTTTCCTGTGCTCCCCGAACAGCTGGGTCTCTCTAATGACCTTCTGGTTTTTTGACCGTTTTGGTATAGACCCATGAGTGTCTTCTCGGCGCCTTCGGCTTTCTCTCCTGCCGGGCTTCCTCCCTTTTATGCGGCCGTGCTGAATGCGTGGAAAGCTCTGAATGGCTCAGCCTCTCCAAATGGCTTGGTTGTACGCTCTTTGGTCGAAAATGTAGACCTCCCGGCATCTTCCTTTTCTTGCAAATTGTGCTATCAGTTGAGTCTCCTTAATCATCCTTGTCGGCCTCATTGTGTTACCAAATTCAGACCATCCTTTGGTGACCTCGACTGGCCTTCAACCTGGAAGTCTCTGTTTTTCTTGCCCTTGGACAGGCAAGTCATTGATTTGAATTGGAAAATTGCTCATGGGGTCTTGTACACCGCTGAACGGCTATCCTCCTTTGGTTATAACCTGCCCACCAATTGTTTTTGTGGTTATCACATGGAGTTCTCTGAACATCTCTTCTTTTCGTGTCCTCTCATCCAGAGTGGCATTGGCTTTGTTCAATCTCTGCTTTTTCGGGCCTCCCCCTTGGCTCCTTCCTTAACTGTGCGGCACATGCTCTTTGGTTTTAGCAGGACGAGCTTCTTTGTGTTCCTCGTGTCTTCTCCTTCTTACTGAATCTCTGTAAGTTTTTAGTCTGGTGCCAGCGGAACGACTATCGCTTCCGCTCGGTACCACCTAGTGCTCTCAGGCTCCTGGCCTGTCTCAAGTCCAGTGCAAATTTCTATTTGCCTCTGTATTTCAAGCGTTTCCTCTCCCAGCGGCGTCGTCGCCTTTTCCATCGTCAATGGGGTGCTAATGGCGTCGTTGGCCGTGTCTCTGGCGGTTCTTTTAAACAAAGTTTTTGAGTGCCTGGTTTTATCTAGAACTTTTCGTCCGTTTTCCCTAATCCTGGTCGCCTTTATTGGATGCACTGGGTTAGCGTTCTTTACTGCTTCTTCGGGTTTCTTCGTTTTTATCACATGTATTGAAGTCTTTGGTCTCTTTCCCTAGTCCTGGTCGCCTTTGTTGGATGTACTGAGCTAGTATATTTTTAACTAGTCTTTCATTTATTCGCTTTTATTGCATGGGTTAATGTTTTAAACCGTGTCTATTTTCTTTTGTCTCTTTATGGTGGGGCGGGGTTCGACTCCCCGGCGAAGTTGGCGAGCCGGCCTCGTATGAGGGTGCTCCCCCTCCTTGGCGGTACTTGTATTGTCCTTTCATCTATGCCTCTATGGTCGGTGGACATTGCACTGCGTTCATCGTACCGCCTTAAATACAAAAAGACCGTGGTAAATGTATGGATGCATAAAATTACATGCACAAATGTGACACCAAAACGGAGAAACGGAGCCCAGTCCTTAACTCATGCGCTATACTACGCATGAGTAATTATGATATTATACATTGAACTCACTATCTCTTTTCTGACTGGCCGAAAGCGTACATCCAATAATTGTTAATAATTATGAGAAAAATGTGTAAAATTAAATTTCCAAAAATACAATAAACAAAAATAAACTGGTATCAGCTCGAAATATGTAAAGATATTTTGGGGGTTAGGGGAGGGGTAAGGAGCTTTGGGTATTCATCCAACTGACCACAATGAGTGCAGGCTCCTCTTCTTTCCTGCCAATTGTGTCACGTGGCTTTACAGCACCCTGTTTTTCAACACAAACATGGACGATTCGGACGATGAATGCCAGGTAATTCATTGCGTTTCCTTCGTTGATCCCTGATTTCTTCAACATCTGAGGTGTTCCTCTGAGCATCATAGAGTTGCTTGTTAATTCAGTAGCCATAGTTTTGTCACTGTTCCGTCTTCATGTTGCAATTATCATCCCCAGTATACGTGTTCTCCGCTTGGAACGCCTGTCACTATGACCCACCAAGTACAGACTTGGCCTTTCCGGAAGCCCGTGTGACAAGCAAGTTATTGTTAATAAATCATCAGAGCTCGAGCAGTCCGCACTAGTCTAGACAAGAAACCCAATGCCGAAGAGTTTCTATTTCTATCTCATGGAGAAACTATTTCTTTATGAGGAATCGTGTATACGCATATCTTTGAATTGACGTAATGAACTGAATAAAGAAATCACACTGGTGTACCCATATTTTTTGGTCTGATTAAAGAGTTCGTACGCCACCATCTATGTTTTCTATGAAGAACGAGATCTGGGAATAAACTGATGGCGAACGACTGGAAGGAATGGATTAGTCTTCTAAGTTGCTAGCCTTTACTCGTTGCAGTCATTTTCATTTTTCTTTCTTTTGGTTTCTTTTCTGTTTTGTTTTCTATTTTCCGAGCTGATACCAGTTTATTTTTGTTTGATTTAATCTTTTGAAATTTAATTTTACACATTTTCTCATAAGTATTATAATTATTCGATGTTCCAGGATGTTCCGGAAAGTTCAATGTTCCTGGTTCTATCGACGGCCCCAAGTCACTACGTATTCCCTGTCGTCCCGTTGGATTGTTTTGCTGTAATAGATCCCGAGTCCTCTGGGAGTCTGACAAACTCCGTCGCTGCAAGCGTGTTTCCCTCTGGAGAACAACTTAAGCGGCCCAAAAACTGTTGTCACCTGTGTTTCTTGGATTTTATCCCGGTCGACCGGGCTGAAATTCCCCATATGAACAGACCACAAAATTCGTTCCGGTTACCGAGCTCATATCAGAAGAGGCCCTAAAAATCAGATCAGAAGACCATCAAAGGGATCTTAAAACCCCAACATTTATAAACAACCAAAGAGACCGTTGATGATCTGCTGTTGAAGACAAGATACTCATGTCCAATTAGTTTTTATTTGTAAAAACTAGGAAGACTGACACTGTAATAAAATTATTATTATTATTATTATTGTTATTATTATTATAATCAAAACTATAACAAAATTCTCGAACGTGATTGACTATCAGCAGCCCGATTTGAGCATTAATTGGACAGTACGCGTCATTTTGCGCGCGCTGTTGCGGTGCACTTTGCTGAGTAAACTGCTGGGTTTTTCAGCATTCATAACGACGTTTTAAAATCGTTCAGCGCTCAATCGATGGTTTGTTCGTTTCTCGAATTTTGTCATAGTTTTGATTAATTGGTAACAGGACATCGTGTTGTCCAATTCAGTCTGTAATCATACTCGTGATTAACAAATCGGACTCCCGCTTCGCGGTCGTCCGATTTTGTTAATCGCTCGTATGATTACAGACCGAATTGGACTTCACTCATTGACATTCCCCAAAATTGATGACAGCAGAGATTTTGGCTTTTAACACCATCTTTTTCGTCGATATTTTTTTGCCCGCCTTGTTGGCGTATTCCTTAATTTAGCAAGTTTTCAAATCATGATTGTAATTGATGCGACGCAAAAAATAATGGCTTTCTTGAAAAGCTACCGTTCCGCGAGTTTTACTGCTTTGTTCCTCTAATTGTTTAAGGAACAAACTTAGAAGACACCAATAGGAACTTGTTTTTAGTCCGAAATCAGTCCTAGGAACAACGATGTCTGAAATCGGAACAACGGGTTCCTTTTGTCTTAAACAAGAACACGAAGTTCCTTTTTTATTGCGAGTAAAGGGAACTCTTTGTTCCGTTTTTATCTTTTCAGGAACAAATGTTCCTTTTCGAATGGTTCCGATTTTGTCGAGTGTTCTCTTTTACACAATTCGTTCCCATTGACCAGCATAGTAAGTTCCGGAGTTCAATATTAAGGAACGATTGTTCCACTTTAGTCTTATCTTATTTGCAATTAGGAACGTGCTGTTCCTAATCGCTGCTTGTCGTTCCCAAATGTTTTAATTGGTCCCTTTCAAAAGCAATTTTGGTCCTTTTTTCTGCTGAAAGCATGGAAACAATAGTTTTGTTTCCAAACTGGAATTAGTTCCGCTTTAAGTTAAAGAGGAACTAGCATTCCGTTGTTTTATTTGAGTCACTTAATGGGAACGAGGGTTCCTATTTAGCGTTGGTGAACACGAACACAAGTTCCGAGGTTACTTTACCATTCTAACATGCGCGATCGAGGGCAAATTCAATTTCTAGCCTGGCTTGCCTGCTGCATGCTTAATCAGGTAAGGGCAGGTTGGGACAAGATGAGACCTGCCCCTTTGTTCCTTTGTTTGGTTTTATTGTGTGAGAAGCGGGCCAGATGGATAACAAGTCAGCTATTTATTATAAATACAGTAGTCTCGCGAGAAACTTCACATATCAGATATTAAAAGATGAACAAAAGAGGAGTGGAAATCGACTAGTCAAAGTTAGAAAACGCATCTCCTAAACCCAAACGACTTCACTTAGAAGAAGACGATTCTGATGGCCTTTTTCACTGTCCAGTGCAAGATTGCAATCGTGATGGGTTTACAACGGCAAGAGGATGCAGAAAACACGCAAAGAACAAACATCGTTGGTACTTTTATTTCGACGAAAAGCCAGACATCACTCAGATTGAATCAGGCCAACAAAAAAGCAACAAAATGGAGGTCAGTGATCACAAGATTCCACCTAAATCTAGAAGAGTTGTCTCTTTTGCCATGTCAAGTGAAATCGCACAAGATTTCTTGTCCTGGCTCACCGGCAGTGGCGGAGGTTGTAAAAGTGATCGGCAAGCGCACCAAATTGTCAGCAAGTGTTTGAAGTTTCTTAAATTCTGTTGCGAAGAAGAGGAGGATCTTACATTTGAAATCGTCGACTTTAGTCTATGTTCGCCCAATCTACTTTTCAAATTTGTTGACATGATGCAAGACGAGTGGAATCTCGGGCACGCAGGGCGCACAGGCTATTTGGACGCCATTGCAGAATTAGGGGATTTCAGAAAAGTCAATGGAGCTTCGGAATCGGTATTAAGAGGATTATCTTCCACAGAGCTGTACTTAAAACGAGTCCGCAAGACCGTCTCCAAGATGATGCGATTACAATGGACGAGCGAACTCGATATCGAAGCCTTAGAAGCCAAGGGACACTGGGCTACGCTAGAAGAGCTCTTGGAAGTCGTAGGGCGTTATTTGCCGCGCTACGAAAGCGTGCTAAAATCATGCAAGGATGATCCAGGTACAATATCCCCACTAGACTTATCGTTTGCTACCAAATTTCTCGCCGTATATTTGTTTATCAAGGTCAAAGGATCGCGCCCGATGACATATCAATATTTAACTGTTGAGATGGTGAACAACGCTAAAACCAACGGCGGATTTATCGACCAGAAAATGTTCAAAACAGCAGGAAAGTTTGGCTTCGATTCTCTTTACCTGACTGAGACTAGCATGCAAGTGTTAGATGGCTACATCAATCATATACGCCCTCTGCTCAAGCCGAACTGTGATTATGTTTTAGTGACGAGAAATGGAGGACAACACAACAAGCTAGGAGAACTAATGAGTAAACTTGTCTTCGATGCAACGGGCAAGTACGTTCATCCGACTCGCTATCGACAAATAGTCGAGACCGCAAGCTGCAGGCAACTTAGTAGCAACGCGCAAAGCACAATATCCGAGGATCAGAAACACAGCTCTGTCGTGGCAAGGGTTCACTATCAAAAGCAACGATCGCGTGACGTCGCTAGTAAGGCACACAAATGTTTGAAAGAATTGCACGGTGACAGGGGAACAGAATTAGAAATGGAAGTGCGCTCGAGGCTTTCAGACCTGTCAAGCTCTTCGCAAGATCAAAATGCTGACAATAGTGACACTCCTTCTACCGACGAGGTCGAAGTGATCACGAAAAAACAACCCGAGCGTCTAGCAGGCGTGCCGAGACTAACACGCGAAGATGCTTTCAGGCCGAACGAAATTGGCGCGAGAAGAAAAAATGTGATGTTCTCTCCTGAAGAAGACAAATACCTAAAAGCTGGACTTAAAAAACACGGCTTCGGTCAATGGCAAGCGATCCTAAGAGACCCCGAATTTCGTTTTCAAAAGGTTAGGACAGCCAACTCTCTGCTGAGCCGGGCGGCAAGAAAATTCGGTTCACCTTCTAAATTATACGACCGATAAAAGGACTTTGAAAAAAAAAATCGTGGTGTGCTCTAGTTATCATTGGAACAAAACCAACTCAAACTGATATTATCCTCTTGAAATAGAAACAAGAAATGTTTTATAACGGCGTACTTTTCACCGAATTAACAACGGATAGATTCCAGTTATTACGATATTGTGAGTGTCGCAACTAATTGACCTTTTGGCGAACACATTAGTCCGTACCGCGTAATCAAGCAACCAGATAGCATTTTTAACGTATTAAATCAACGGCTTTCTTTACGGCAAAAATACTCCAGATATATATTACTTTGTCCTTTTTATCTTCATTCAAAGCGTTTCTGCACCACAGGGTTTCCGATTTTTCGAATGCAACTAGTGTAGAAATCTAAAGGATGTTTTAAAGCATTTCCACATCTTAAATTCGATAAATATGTCAATTCTCTATGTAAACCGGAAAATCCGTCTTTTCCATCTCCAAAAAGAGAATAGATTGATGCTTGGGAACTTGCAGTATGGAGTGACTGCTCATAAAATCAGTATGCAAGACATTTAGATTTGATGGTGGAAAGGACGGATTTTCCGGATTTCCCGGAGAACTGACTTACAGTAATAAGGGGAAGTAATATAATACTTCTCTTTTTTACTGTAAGTATACTTACAGTAAAAAAAGGAAGTATTATATTACTTCCCTTAATTACTGTAAGTCAGTTCTCCGGGAAATCCGGAAAATCCGTGTTTTCCAACTTCAGAAAGCAGAGTAGATTAATGCTTGGCAACTTACAGTATGAATTGACTGTTCATGAAATCATTAATGCAAGACACTTACATTTGACAGTGGAAACCACGGATTTTCCGGATATCCCGGGAAACTGACTTACAGTAATACTTCCCTTTTTACTGTAAGTATAATTACAGATATAAAGAGTAGTATTATATTACTTCCCTTAATTACTGTAAGTCAGTTCTCCGGGAAATCCGGGAAATCCGTCTTTTCCGACTTCAAAAAATAAAAGAGTTGATTGATGCTTGGGAACTTGCAAGATAACTTCTAATAGTAATCTTTTTTGATTGATGGCGGAAAAGATGGATTTCTCGGAATGACGGAAATCAAAGTGAACCTTTCAAGTTTACATTAAGAGGAACATTCGGGCTTCTTTTTTGCGTTCCCTTAACACAGATGGCGAAGCACAAAGTAATGCTCTTAAAAATGGGTTGCAAGTTAAATTTATTTCAGAAACTGTTAAAATCTCATGTTTACCTTCTCCTTAGATAGACAACAGGGTTGAAGCCAGAATCAAATGGCTAATTGCCAAGATGAAGATCAAACTTTGTAAGGGAACAACAGTTTTGGGAAACGATCAGTTCTATTACCATTATTTATTATTATTATTATCATTATTATTATTATTGTTGTTGTTATTATTATTATTATTATTATTATTATTATTATAATTATAATTACTCAACATGCCAAACTCAATATTTCAACCCATCATCATTCAATTCCTCTCATCTCCTCAGACCCTACACCATCAATGGGCTCTTAAACCTCAGATACTCATATCCATTATAGAGACCATTGATGGTCCACCGCAGACACGAAATTATAGAATGACTTTCGAAAGAACCTTTTAATCGGGTGTCTTCGTGACACCCCGTTTTATCTGCTAGTATAATTGAAAGGATCACCCGAGCACACTTTACACATTCTTTGCCGCTGAAAACGCTCCCTAGAAAAGGTCTGGGTGTCTTGTTTCATTTACCTATTTTAAATCGCTAAATCGAGTGACATGAAATGTCTGCAGAGCATAGCTTCTCTAAATTTGCGCCTTGCTGGCGTGTTTGCAGTACCAATCAAGGTCAACCAAAACCTTGCTCGGTTGTCTCCCTAACTAAACTCATTGGACCGCTGGCTCCTTGTTCGTGGTTAGTTTTGTTTATATTCACACGTAATCATTTGAAGGTCATACATATTCCTGTCGAATACAGGACATTTAAGGTAATTCCCCTGAAATAAAACTGTCAATAGATTTTTGTTCAAACTTTGTCCACTGAATATTTATCATATGAGAACTTTAATTATAAAATAAAAAAGGGGGGTGCCCATGCTCGTTAAGTGAGGCATTGAAAATGTCCCATTTTAGGGTCTTTCAGCATTACTTAATGCTTACTACAAGAACGCATTCCAAGTTATTCTAAACTCTTTGTGAGCCCAGACTCATGAAAACACGTCTCAAACTACAGTCAATACCCGTGTCGGACACAAATAATCTTTTGACGTTTGATTTTGACAGACAGCTAAATCCTTGTTAAAATATTGGAACCAAATTGCTTGCCATTGCCATCAAACTGCAAAATAGAAAAGACTAAAGTGCAGCTGTTATTTTCCTTATTTATGCAACCTCTAATAGCAAAGCGAATGATTAGTTGATTAAAATGACTGGAAAAAAAATTTGGGGTGCCCGAGCTCGTTAGTGAGCTATAGCCAGTTTTCAACTGACAGAACTCAATATCAAGGCAAATCTAGCCTGCGAACAGGTTCCCGGTGAACAGGCTCCCGGTGAGCCCCAACGAAGCTCGCTTCGCTCTCCGAATTCTTCTGTTTCGCGCTCGCCGAAGTTTTTTTTCCGTCCTCGCCAGGAGCCTGTTCGCAGGCTAAGGCAAATCCGCCATGTTTTCAATGTGCGCGTGCACGAGCGCGCGCGAATGACGCCATAAATTATGCGCAGTAAGGATACGCAATGCAAATGTGAGGAATCACCTTAAGGTGGCTCCATAGGGTAATCATTTATGGCGTTGAGCGCGCAAGTGTTATGTTTTAAATGCCATTTTTTGCATTCGTTTTTACACCCAGTCCTCTCAAACTAGTTATATGCAATAAGCAATGATTAAATAGTGTTTTACTATTATCTCTGTTAAAATTATTGGTTTTAGTCTTGAATTATAAATGCCCAAACAGATTTGTTTTCTTGCTTTTTTATGGCTTTACTTGCGATTTTCTTGAATTTCCTTCAGTGAAATCTTCCCAGATTTTCACAGCATATCGCTTCCTGCGGGATACGAATTTTAAAGGCGAAAAACGTAGGGGTTGTAAAGGCAGGTTTTTCGATTTCTGCAAATTTACGTCTTTTATCGCTGCGAGAAAACTGGTCCTATAGATTTCCCTGAAAAACGAGCTCCAACTAAAGGAAAACATTTACTACCAATCTGCCAAGTTTTACGGAATTTCACCGAAGGAAACGCAAGAAAATTCACTGTCCGTTTTGTTTGCTGTGCTCGTGTTGACGTTATAAAATATCGAAAAAAAGTGACGTTTTCCTTCGAGCGCGCGCAGATTACTCGAGTTTTCGTCCTCAGCGCGCGTGCGATCGTAAAACTACAGGGAGCCACCTTAACGAGCGCGATCCATTCAACCAAAATTTCCGGGCTGAGGTTCGAATATTTCATTGATCCATTGATCGCGACGGGTCTGGAAGGTCTCCTTACATTCCATTCGCAAAAATAGTTTCGCGCTCATTTAAAATGGCGGATGTTGGATCACTGTTGCTCGTGTTACAGTTAGATGACGATTTCGACCTTATCAATGATTTTGTCCGAGCTGTTTCATGAATCATGCGTAGAAATTTAAAAACTTAAAAATTTAGAAATTTAAAAATTTAAAAATTTGTTTACCACCTATCGACTGACTAACCGAGCGAGCGAGTAAATCGTTTCTTCCCTAACTAAATGTTATAACTCATTCTAGCTACGCTACGCTAGCTATTACTCGTTAAAAATGCTGACTGTAGCATAGAAATACCTAACACAATCAAAATATATCAATAACACAGAAACCAAACAGAAACAGAGACGAACGACGCGCGGCAAGGATTAAGTTTCGTGACCTTTTACAATGTAACACGGGGTTTGAGTGAACACCATTCTTCAGTCGTTGATTAACTGGCCATTTTGGTAGTTTGGGGCGCGCTTTAGAGGCCGCTGCCGTTGGGGAGAGGTGGCCGATGTAGAGATGTTAAAGTAAGAGTGAATTATGGACCGTCCGCCGGGACTAAAAAAATGTGGCCGCTGCAGAGAGGTGACGGTTGTATGGAGGTGGCAGTTTGTGGAGGTTTGACTGTATTTAATAAATTCTTCTCTCTCTTATAAGAAATGAATGGAGACAAGTCGAAGACACTTAGCATAAACACTTTGCGCAGTTTAAAGTTTATAGTACTATTGTCCTGCCCTAGCTACGTTTATGTGACAACACTGAAGCAGTTTTGGCAAATATATAATTCAGCAAACAACTGTTCAAACGCACAGCCTCGTTCCAAGGAGCCATGGAAACGAGGTTGAATTGTATCTTCGTCGACGTCACGCTTCTCGGAAAATTTTTGGATTTTCTTGACTTCCTTATGTTTTCAGGCGCACTTCCTCAGAAAGCATCACAGAGTCTCAAAAAGGGCCTGAACACGAGCCACGTTTTGCCGGGGATCTCCCTGTAGAAAGGTGTAAATTCCCGGATGTAGCTTCTCCGCGCGGGTTAACACAATGGAGTAATCAGCTTCTGTACCCAGCTGCAAGTCTTGACGTAACTGTCGCTTAGCAACGTAATCCAGGGGAACTGTGCCACACGACCTAAAAACGTGACAGGGTAGGTTATAAGAGAAAAACTGGCTCGACTGATAAAACCAATAATTATTACAGCTGAATCGTTAACCACGGGTATTGGCAGAACCGACGTAAAATTGCATTATTACAGCGTGTATGCAGATAGTTCACGTAGACTGTTTTAGAAGTAGTGAATCAAGGTGTGGCAATCTGAACTTCGTCAAAATAGACTACTCAGCAAAGAAGATTCACATACACTATACATACGATTTAGCTTCCAAGTATTTAATCAGCGCCAAAGCTTTACGGTCTAGAAGGCGTAAAAAATTGTCGATGAATCCTTCACGGACACCACAGACGTACGGGAGAAGATTGAGCTGTAAATAAACAAAAAAACAAGCCACAGGGCAAACATAAAAAAACGTTGAAGGACAACAAATCTTTTGATGTGAAGTTTATATGAAATAATTCATATATGAACTGCGGTTGTAGATGAAAGTGAAGAATGATCATCGCAGTATATTTTCCAATTGAAGCAATTGGAAAGAAGAAGCCTGAAAAAAATCAGGGCTTCAACGGGATTCGAACCCGTGACCTCCGCGATACCGGTGCGATGCTCTACCAACTGAGCTATGAAGCCACACATTGGTTCGAATCCCGTTGAAGCCCTGATTTTTTTCAGGCTTCTTCTTTCCAATTGCTTAAATTGGAAAATATACTGCGATGATCATTCTTCACTTTCAACAAATCTTTTGTTAGCCTGTCCACAAGCTATGGCTAGAGGGGTCTGACCGCGCCTGGAAGGGTTGAGAAGAGACTGGCGGAGAGTGAAGTGGCCGAGGGGAGAATGGGGTTGGGGGTGGGAGCGTCGGAGCCCGTAGACAAAGGTTGAGTGTCGCCGTTCCAAGGAACCCGCTGTGCACTAGATTTTGTGTAACCTCTGATTGGTCAGATCAGCCCTCTCCCTCTCCTCCTTTCTTCCCTTCTTTTCTCCCATACTCGACTAGAGAGCCTGTTCACAGGCTAATCTTTTGTACTAAGGTAATATACAATCAAGGTAATCAAAATAACTGACTATAGAAACAAAACTAGCCTTGGGCGATTTGAGCGTCAATGCAGAAATACTGAACACCTAGGGCGTTAAAAATTAATCATACTTACATCGAGCATGAGCGTTTGCACCAAGAGTGCGATTTCGTCTGAGTTGTGAAATAATCCCCTAAAGCACAGAGAGAAAAATAAATGTTCCAAATTACAATCACACTACCCTGCTAAGATGAAAGTCCCCAGTAACACAGAGAACGGTATGGATAGGCATCCTAGCGAAGAGAACAAACCCCGTGTCATATTCATGTTGAACAGAGGCCAAGTTCAATCCTCTGTTTAAATCGAATAAGAACACTGTCAGACTAGTTTATTAGAAATTTAGGGCCGAAAAAGCTCTTAAAGTGAAAAATAGTACCTGTAAAATTGACGTTTCGTGGCAGCTTTCTTCAGTATGTTGAAATGAGCGAGCCATGTCATATAAAAACCGTAAGCCGGCATGAAATACAACTGATTTAACACGGACTTGCTAGGCCATATGAAAACCACAGGTTTAGCGCCTGTACGTATAATACGCGCGAGAAACACAGTAACAGCTCGGTCTGACCATGCTCAGCCATGCCAGCTTGAAGATCAGTGTATTTAGAATGTTTCCGTGTGCGCACACGAACATTTTTTAATGGTTCGCTCATTTCAACACACTGAAGAAGGGCTTAGCCCAAAACGTCTAGTCTACCTAAGCTGTACCACAGTGTACAATAAGAGTGACTCCCTAGCACGTGTTTTAGCCTTTTTGTTCATAGTTTGGCTTTCACGAGTATATCTTTGAGTGATCGCCCTCTTTTGTAAGATATGAGGGGCGGTCTTTGTATCAATGGTTGTTGCTCTATTAAATGGCAGTTTTTCATGAGGATTTGTTTTAGATTAGGCGCTGCTCGTTGGTATTGTGTTACGAAAGGCAAGATTCGCTTGTTTTCCTTTGGTTTTTGTTGGAGTGCTACATGTAGCACATGCACCTGTTTTCGAATTGTACTTTGAATCAGGAATAAGATTCTCCTGATAACTTCTCACTTAAGTGTGATTTGAAGTTTTGGATTTTCTCTTGAAATACTCTTTTAGAAGATTTTGTTCTGAGAAGTCCTAGAGCTTCTCCTTTGATGAAGCCTTTTTTAACTCCTGGTGGGTGGCACGAAAAGAAGTGCGTGTATTGGAATGTTTCAGTTGGCTTGAAGTGTGTACGCACATCAAGCACTGCATTGTTTCTGAATCTTTCGCCTTTATAAATGCTGGTATCCAGAAATGTCGTTTCTGTTTCAGAAATTTCAGCGTTAAATTTGATCGTTTGCTTGTACAATGAACTGTATTATCTCCTCTCTCTTAATAGTCCAGAGGGAAAATATGTCGTCTATATAGCATTTCCAAACGAGCGGTTTAAATGCGCTTTGGTTTAAGATTTATGTTTCGACCTTAGCCATAAAGATATTGGCAAAGTACCATGGCTGTACCATGGGTCTGTAGGTAGTGTTGTCTAGTGAACTGGAAGGAGTTTTCTTGAAGGATTAACCTTAGCGCTTTTTCGAGTCAGTCGTTTAGGGATAGGAGGTTTGTTGTCGTAGAATATTTCGTACGCTCTGCATACTATGTGTATGTAGACCCGTTGTGGTCTGTTTGAGAAAAGGCTCGTTACGTCCACCGTAACAAGTGTAGCATCCACTGGAACTTTCGTTGTTTCAATGAAATTAACGAAGTTATAGGTATCTTTGAGGTATGACTCTTGTTGCTGTTCTATAGGCTGAAGTAGCTTGTCAAGAATTGATGACAGTTTTTCTGTAGGGTCGTCACACCCAGATATTACTGTTTTTGTAATGGTAATAGGACTGAGTGGAGTCCAATTCGGTCTGTTATCATAAGAGTGATAACAGAATCGGACGACCGCGCAGCGGGAGTCCGATTTGTTTATCACGAGTATGATTACAGACCGAATTGGACGACACGAAGGCTTATTACCAATTAATCATAAAAATTACAATTTCCGAGAAAAGAAGAATAGCCAAGTTATGAAAGAAAGGGAAAATTTGCATTAAAATACCTACAAAGGAGATGTAAACATTCCAAGGCCGCCGCGCCCCCTACAGGCAATTAGGCGCCAAAACCACAAAAGCAAGCGCGTGCACGTACGCTCGCAACTGCAACTTTGAATGTGATTGGTTGATTTAAACTACAACTTTGAATGTGATTGGCTTATTCAACTGTCCGATAACAAACTGTCCAAAAAACTGTTTTTTTAGTCTGCATGTTGTTGTCCTACAGAGAACATCGCAGCATACCTCGTTGAAGTCATGGCTCCTTTAGTTAGATGCCTTCCCACCTACGTAAAGGATACCAACGATGCTCTCAGAATCTTTAACACCTTTACATTTGACGGCTCCGATGAGAATCCGCGCTTCCTGTTCACAACGAACATAAAATCACTCTACACTGTGATTCCCGAAAGAATGAAAGATGCGAATGCAGCCATAACACTACTGGAAAAATGACCTGAAAAAATTTTAGGCTCTGAACGGGATTCTAACCCACGACCTTTGCGTTACCGGTGAAATGCTCTACCAACTGAGCTATCAAAGCCACATGAGAGCGGTCGTTTGTGGGTTCGGCCCTATATGGTCAAGTAGATTCCCAACAATGGATTACAAGCTCTCTCCCATTTCTTCGACCAGCGAGCCAACAAAGAACCGCCTACACGACTGGCAGAGCTTGTCCTCACTTTAAACGTCTTTTCGTTCAGTGGGGAATACTATCGCCAGGTTGGTGGCGTGGCCATGGGGAGCAAGATGGGTCCCATTTACGCTTGTCTGTAGGTGGGATATATTGAAGAGCAGATTCGCGCGCGTTATACTGGTTTCGTCCCACAGCTGCTCAAGCGTTTCATTGATGACGTTGTTGGATGCGCACAGTGCAGTCGCTACGATTTGGAGCAGTACATCGATTACGAATCTGACTTCCACCCAGCTCTGCAGTTCACATCTACCATCAGTGAACTGGAATTGCCGTTTCTCGATACCAAATTGAGTATTAACGGTGACAAGTTAAAGACATCGGTGCACTACAAGGAAACTGACACGCATAACTATCTCCCTTACTCGTCAATCCATCCTGATCACTGCAAGGGGGCAATTCCCTACAGTCAGTTTCTTCGACTTCACTGATTTCATGAACAGAGCCACAGAGATGAAGGAATACTTCCGGGCGCGTGGTTACCCTCATAAACTTGTTAACAACGATCTAAGAAAAGTCTCCACCGCGCGCTCCATGCTTCTCACATCAACACCAACAAGCCACAATGAAAGCACTAATAACAAAGTCCCGTTGGTATTAACGTATAATCTATTCAACGTCGGCACCAGACGGATCTTGCTTCACAATTTCAACATCTTGTCCTCCGACCCCGAGGCACGCAGGATTTTCCCCGAACCTTCGCTAGTATCATATCGGTGTGAGCGAAACCTCGGGGATATCCTCGTACACTCCGCTGATGCCTCGCTGTCTCCCACTGATGCCGGTTCACTGCCCTGCCGACGGCCTTGATGCCAGACGTGCAAGCCCATAACTTCTCAGACTTTTCTACAAGGGCCGAAGAGCGCACATAACATCCGTGACCACTTCACCTATCAGTCTGAGAATGTTGTGTATTGCATTTCTTGTCGTCGCTGCAATTGCCTAAACATCGGAGAGACTGGAAGGCGACTACGGGAACGTTTCAGCGAGCACCTCCGCAGCATTCGAAACCAATCGCGCGGGTTTCCCGTTGCTGAACATTTCAACTCCGCGTCCCACTCTCTGGATGACATCATGGTCTGTGGCTTGAAACAGTGCTCTGGCAGTAACATCAGCCGCAAGCAGCATGAAATGAGATTAATCTTCAAGCTGGGCAAGCTTCGACCGAACGGAGTGAACATTAACTTCAATTTCTTGTGACTGTGGGTCTAGCGCGTATTACACTTACGCGCGCTAAAACAAATGGTTTTCCTATTTGTTTACTTTGTACTTCATGCGCGCGCTTTCCGTGCCCACGTACGCGTACAGTTTTTTGTATGGCGTGGCTAAATCCACCTACTGAAGAAGGACTAAGCCCGAAACGTTTAGTTTTTCAGCACAAATTTGACACTTTTCAGAGCATTTTAGCCTTATATACAACTTTTCAGCAGTGTCACGCATCGTATGAGTTTTTAGCTCATTCCTACTGAATGTCCAATAACAAACTGTCCAATAACATAGTGTCCGATAACAACTTGACAAGTGAATTAGTGGAAAATAGGAGTTTTTTAAACCAATAACAATCGAGGAAATTGTAATTTTTATGATTAACCGTGAAATATGTTTCAACGACATACAACAGAAAGAAAACCCAAGACACACACGAATGGTAACCAACACCGAGAAAAACCTCTCCATTCAGAGCCATTTCTGAAGCGTCGTGAGGTCAGTTACCAAACTCAGAAAAAGGAATTGTTTCACAGCGAGGAAAATTCTGTGCGGTTTAACCTATGGCAATTGTTGAAAAGTCGGTTAACGTTCAACTGAGAGCTAATAAAGGATTTCATTTCTATTGCATTTAAGCATTTTTTAGTATCAATGTTTTGGGAAGTTTAACATGAAAACAAAACTTATTCCAGATTGAACAACTTAACTCTACACAGAGGTTGACTACACCTTGAGATTGTTATTGTTGCTGCTGTCATGATGATACTCACAGAGCTGGAAAAACTGGAACATCTTCAGCCTCCTCTAACAGTAGTGCCAGCTCGATATCGATAAACTCTCTTCGGATGACAGTGTGTTCGTTAAAGGGGCACGTCTGTTTGACTTCCCCTGTATCCATGTCAACCAGAGTACTGGGAAGACTGCTGGTGATGATTCCCTTCACTGGAAGACTGAATGATTCCTTGGAACTCTGACGCATAATAATAAATATTATTATTATTATGTTATTATAACCAGGAAAAGAGGAAAACTGACAGCCCAATTCTCCACTAGGAGACCGGAACAATGATGATGATGATAACCAGGAAAAACAATCGCATTATTGAGTGATGGAGTAAGCTTCTATATTAATAAAGAATTAGTTCATGCTTAGCGTGCGTATATCGAGTTATGAATGCACGCGGGAAGTTTGGAGAGCACGAAAGAAGCGTCTAGCTTCTTGAGTGCTCTCCAAACTTCCCAAGTGCATCCATAACTCGATATACGCACAGCTAAAAGCATGAACCAATTCTTTTATAACATGGCGACAACAACTTAGGCGCAAAAACATTTTTTTGTGATTGACTAAAAAGTTTTCACAATGCACGGTGAAGGAAAACAAAGGTCATTAGGATCCTAACACGCCTCACTCAGTTGAGCAACAGTTGAACGAAAACGCTTAACCTGGTTCAGTTCTAAAATTGTCAATGAGAAATTCGCTTGTTACACAAAAGCAACATGGACTAAACTCGACGAAAATTTTGCAGCTAAATCGAAACTGCACACGTCATACTATATACGCACGGCAGTGTGTATATAGAGATTTCGTTCATGATGGCTCAATAGGAATAAGGTAGGACTAGCGCGCGCGCTATGTTATAAAAGTTACCTAAATCAAAAATAGCGCACCTGAAAAATTACTCAAGTTACTTATCTATCTCAACCTTTTCTAATCTCAGCCATCATTGTTCACCCTGTTCGATTTGTCTCTAGATTACACATACTGTCCAACTTCACTGAAAAAATGTATTGTGTAAGGGATCATGTGCTGTCCAATTTGGGTGATAACTGTTTCTTCATAGAAACAACAGCCTAAAGACAGGTAGAGTACAATAAGCACGGTAACTGACTCGCTAAACATTGTCTGTACCTGTACACATGTATACAAAGTAACAAAAAAGGGTTTCTACAGAATGGGTACAAACTTAACTGATAAAATTAATAGGTAACACAGCAGTACCTTTAACAAGCCTTGAACAAACAAATCAGAATCGTACAAGTCAGAGTCATTGGATAAAGTCTCTACTGCATATCGTGATCGCTGGCGTTCCTCAGAAGACAACAGTAAGGCCAAGGTGTTAACCATCTATAATGAATACACAAAAGTTACTCACATCTGCATCACAAATAGGCCACATTCGATATACAATATTCTGACATGGTTACGAGGCTTTCAGGACAAGCTTCTATGTTTGGTGGTGTTTTCTTTGTTTCCAGTCTCTTTTGGGAATCGCAAGACAAACAGAAACTTAAAACATTTGCAATTTTGACCCGAAAGCCTCGGATCCATGTTAGAATATTGATATATCGAGCGTGGCCCATTTAAAATCAGCTTCATGAAAGGTTGAATTGTTTATCATCAATAAAACTCGTCCTGAATTCAAGACCAGTCTGTAGTATCTCAATGCACTACAGCACAAATAGATGCAAAATAAAGTCAATGTTAAAAAAAAGATTTCAGTAGAAGGGAGTTAGTTGAAAGCATGATAAAGACATGAAAATACTGCTCAGAATCTTTCACTGCACTCACACTCTAAGGCTTCGTCACCATCAAAACTTGGAAGAACAACACATGGCAAATAAAGAACCAAGTCAAAATAAGCTTCTCAATAACTTAACAAGTAAACAGCATCACAAAATAGAGCTTACAAGTTATTGAGTACTACATTACCCTTTTGGTTTAAAAGGGTTTGAATTTACCAAGTTGACTTTATCCAAGGCTTTCCCTACAACAAGAGTACTGCCAAATGTCTGTAAATGTGATGTGATGACTCTGTCAAAACAAAATAAGGTACAAGAAAATTATTTTGTTTAAGCCCTTTCACTGCTAAACAAATATTTCAGTGCAGCCACTCTTTAATCCATCACTTGACATAGGTAAGGACAAGGGATAGGTAGCAAGTCACATTTGTTGAAAATACTGGGTGTGGCATAAGTTTAAGACTGTTCTACAGTCAAACCTCTATTAAGCAGTAAAAATACTGTAAATAAAACCCCTATTTAGAATTAACCGGCTACTGCTATTAAGCAGCTGCAGCCGCCTTTGGGTCGTCCTGATGAGGGTTTTTCTACTGTCTTTACCCCTATTAAACAGCCACCCAAAATTTAAAAACTTTGTTTAGGAAAAGGCAGTGGCAGATAAGAGTCCGAAATAGAAGGTGACAGGTGATAAAAACATTCAAACACATTTATCATGATTGTCTTGAAGTGATGCCATGTTCACTAAGAAAGTAACCCCGTGGTGAAAAATATTGAAGGTACACCTCTGTTAAGCGGCCAACCCCAATTAAGTGGCCACCAATTAAGTAGCCACCTCCTATTTCTCCAAATTCTAATCAATATTGGAATTTTTACAGAATCTTCCAGACACTCCCGCAGGGGTTGAGCTTCATTTCTCTCTACATGAAAGTAACTCAGTACAGCTTTCCTAATCCTTCATACATGGCAGAATGTTTTTTTGCTTTCAGAAACCCACAGAGAAATTCCTACACACAAAAAAAAACTACACAGTGTACATTTGTGTCTAGAAGTCGTTCTGGGAGTTAAGAAAAGTACACAAACTTTCAAGTATATCACATTTGTACAAACCCAAAAAAGATGAGACAGTGTACCTTCTTAAGAAACGGTCATCAAAAATGCCAGCTTGACCAGGTCCAAAGGCGGTCTCACTCAACTAAATCAAAAACAGAGCTAGTTGAAACAAAATTGCACAAAAAACATACATGCACCTACATGTATAAGTTAGTGTACTAAATTACAGTTAATTGCCGTAAACTACCATCCATTCAAGTTTTGCACTTTATAGTTAGTACATCAGGCACTCATTGTGCTCTGTTACAAATGCAGGATTTTGGTTGGTTCTGTGATCATTGCACCACCACCACCACTTTGCAGCATGTGGTTCACAACACCCCTATTTGCCAGTAGGTATAGACAAGACAGCAAACATTGCTCTTGAAACAGACAATTACCCTTGAATTTTGACTGAAAAACATTATCTTGAATTGCATTTTCTGAATATCCTTCACCAGCTAAAACAATAACCCCATTATCTATGAAGAGTATCTCATGATTTATGAATTTGTATGAATATTTATCTCCTCAGGGGACACTTTCAAAATTGCTGATCAAAGTACTGTAGTAAACTGGATGAGTGACACACATGAAACTAGTAAACAGCCTAGTATAGCTCACTATGAGTCTCTCTGTAGCTAAGCAGATGACTGGATTTTTTTCAAGCAGACGCATGAACATTTCATCTTTCACAATAGCCAACTTTGCTGCTCCTTGTCAACTCGTCTTTAAAAAAAATGGCTAATAATTGAACATATTTGTTTAATGCTCACTGGAATTGACTCAGGGATTCCAGTTGTCTTAAGGCTTGTAATGGTCTGAATGAAGCGTGGTAGATACACACTGAATGCAGGCAGGGCAGATGATAAATCCTGTGATATACAAAAATCAAAAGTTAGAGAATACAGTGGAATATGACTTTAAAGACAGCATTCTCACTGTAGACAACTTTGTTTGTCACTGTGAAAAGCTCATATGTGGTCTCTTACGTTAACCCACTTAGATGCTTTTTGGTGATCTAGGTGAGATGTCTTCATACAAAGTTTACCTTGCTATAAGGACACTGGTCTTTCCACTGTATATTTTCATTTCGTGCAATCATGTGCCAATTGTACAAGTACACTGTGCAGAAATGAAATCTTTCTCTATTGCAATGCTTCTGACTTAAGTCAGTTGCATTTGAAACTGACAAGAGAACATTACTTTTGAGTTATACAGGGTTTTCATTTAAGACTTGGCATTGGGCAAATTGACCAGCTTTGAGGACAATGTTGCCCAGCTGGTTTGACCATCTAGGGGAAATTATTGTCTCACCAAGCAGTTCAGGTCTAATAGTTCTGCCCACCTGTGAAAACTGCTGAAAATGGTAATGAAACCCCTGGTGATAGACATTTAACTATTTGAAACTGGGTGCTCTTTAGTGTTTGAACTTGAATTACACTCAAAGCATTACACATTGATCTTGTACTTCTAAATTGTGTACTTTAAAAGTTTTTACGTTAACAAATCATGCGTCTGTGATAGAAACCTTGAGCTTGCTCAGTCTAATTGTTCACTTTCCTGTAGTCTGCACCATATGTTGCCCGTACCATAGTATGATTAACTATAATGATTAACTAGTGAGTGGGGGCGCAGGGATCCCATTGCACCCTGCGTTTGCACTCCTCACTCACTAGCAGCTCCTGCTCATGCCCTTTTGCTCACTCCCAGTCTCCCAATTGCTCTTTGTGCCAAGAAAAAATAAGAAAAGCCTGTGGAGGAGGCAGGTAGTCTACATTATAAATAAGCAGCTTAACATGAAATCATTTGGTGAGCAAATGTCACCATCTCGCCATTTACATATGTTGAATTTTATCATCTCATTCACCCTAAAACTTTCTTAATATGTACCTTGGCTTGCAAAACTCTCAGCTTTGCTATAAGGATCTTTACTCGTTCTTCCACAAGCTCGATAAAAGGCAAGTAGCTCTTGAATTCCGAGAATGGAATAATGAGGGACAGGCCAGAAACATTGGCACCAGACTTGTCACAGCCAGAGAAAATAAATGAATGGCATACAATGCCATGATCCTTAAGCACAAACAGTTTTGTGTCCACCATGTTTTCAGGGGCATCTCTCAATAGCTCTCCATGAAGAGTTCGACCCACTACATATTTAATGCTTGCTTCCTGTCAAATAAAAAGTAAACGTTACAAAGGTATAAAGCAAGGAGGTGTGATGTGCTAAGAAGACACAACCTGCAAAAGCTGCAGGTTATTCCTCTATGGCAACAATTTTATTTAAAATTCTTGCTTGGTAATTGAAGGGTTTTATGCAAAAAGGGCATATGTGACATTTTGGACCAATTTTTATTTTTTGCAGGATTGAGCTAATTTTTGGCAGACTGACTTGTTTTGACATGAAAAGCATCCTTGCATAATTGTTTTTGTTGATTTGCGCTTCGTTTTCGAGAAATAACATATGCAAAAAACTCAGTTTTCCAAGGGTATCTTTTAGAGATCTTTTGTTGAGTGAAAAACAAAAGAAACCTTTGTTTTGCTAAACGATGAAGTCACTGAAGCGTGGTATTTGCCGCTAGTTTTATTATTCATATAATTACACAATTCTCTTACTGTTGCTTTGTTAGTACGAGCAAATAAGGTGCTGAACTGGCTGGATGCGAGTTTGTTTCATCGTGACACCGGTTTGATACGAGGTCGGTCAAGTTTTTTTCCGGTCTATTTCTCTACTTCTTTCAAAAATCAAAACATCTATTTAAAAAAAACCGTGCTGTCGAAGCTGCTAAAAGTAACCATTTAAGGTTACTTCAAACCTTCATGGGTGTCCTCCAGAAAAAAATTCGTATGTGCGCTGTTTTGAAGGAAACCCCCACAAACTATATATCAATAGAAAGGTTATAAGATGTAAAATTCAATAAAATAAAATAAAATTAAATTCTTTGTTGCCAACTGCTTTCCTAAGGCGGCAGAAGCCGTTAATGCCAAAATGACCAACTGAAATTCCAGTGAATTAATCGGGTATCAAATGCAATCGTTGATGCAAAATACCTGAGCAGTGTTAATCACAAAGCATCAATCTCTCAAAGCGTGTCAGCATTTTCTTTCATTTCTATTGGCTATCTTTTTATAGATCTGTTAAGTTCCACTATCGAAAAATTCGCGTGACATGTTGCGTTAGAGACCGCCACGATAAAAGTATATGCAGTAAAAGAATTCGCCGACACGTTTTTGTTCCGTATCTGGCCAAATTTCACGGAAAACTGTTGATTCTACATACCCTATTAATTCATTTGAAGAGGAGGGATTCTCTCAAAAAACGAGTGCAAGTTTTTGCCTTCTAAAGATTTATAAACATGTCACGCCTTCTAAGAGGGATATGTCAACTGAAAATGCCGCCAGCCAATGAAATAACAGAACCCCTAGCGTTCACAGTATGGAAAGTTGAGCCTCGTGGTAAAGTGATAGTTTTTCAGTCACGTTTTAGGCGCATACGTTTTAGGGCGGTGGTCAACAATAAAGGGCAAAATGGAGAAAAGCGATGTGCAACAAAACAAGAAGAAACTGAGGAGTAATTGCCGAAGCGTGATTACAAAAAGACACTCGTGACGGACATGAAATCTCAAATTGAAAGTATTTGATATAGGATCTCTGGATTAAGCCGTTTGCCGCAAAAAGGTCGCTGAGGAGTCCATGCCTTTTGGGGATTATGACACCTTGACGGTTTATTAACTTTTATCAAAAAAGCTCTAACTTTTTTCCCATAACTCGCACGCGTTTTAATATTTTATTTTCGTTTTTTGGAAAATGTTACCTTGAATAATGAACTTTAATTTGGTTGGAAAAAAGAAAATTTAGAAAAAGTAGCCCCGTGCAGGTTTGAAGTAACCTTAAGTTTGCGCCGTGTCAAAATCCACCTTGGAAGGATTCGCTCCAAAAGATGCCGCTCGGAAAACTGAGTTTTTTTGCATACATTATTTCTTGAAAACGAAGTGCAAATCAACAAAAACAATTACACAACAATGCTTTTCATGTCAAAACAAGTGAGTCTACCAAAAATTAGCTCGATCCTGCAAAAAATAAAAATCAACCCAAAATGTCACATATGCCCTTTTTGCACGAAATCCTTCAATTCAAGTACTGTTACAGTGTTTGTCTCAAACAAAAGGTTTGTTTCTTAGCCAATTTGAGATAAAGCTGAAATGCTTTGTACTTTTTGCCCTCTTGGAGCAAAGTTTCTTGCCTGGTACAATGGTAAGGATTCCCACCTTCCAATTTAGTGGACCCTCACTAAATTCCCATACCCTAGCTTTTTTTTTTGTGGGCTTATGCATTATAAACGCAGAAGGCCCGCTAAGTCAGGGCAAATGTGTATGTATGTATGTATGTATGTATGTATGTATGTATGTATGTATGTATGTATGTATGTATGTATGTATGTATGTATGTATGTATGTATGTATGTATGTATGTATGTATGTATGTATGTATGTATGTATGTATGTATGTATGTATGTATGTATGTATGTATGTATGTATGTATGTATGTATGTATGTATGTATGTATGTATGTATGTATGTATGTATGTATGTATGTATGTATGTATGTATGTATGTATGTATGTATGTATGTATGTATGTATGTATGTATGTATGTATGTATGTATGTATGTATGTATGTATGTATGTATGTATGTATGTATGTATGTATGTATGTATGTATGTATGTATGTATGTATGTATGTATGTATGTATGTATGTATGTATGTATGTATGTATGTATGTATGTATGTATGTATGTATGTATGTATGTATGTATGTATGTATGTATGTATGTATGTATGTATGTATGTATGTATGTATGTATGTATGTACACAGGATCACATGTGACAGACCTTCAGGAGCATATTTTGCCTTATAGGTACAGTAGACTGGGTACTAGTAATTTTGAGTGATCCTTCGCCAGGTCCTTCGATGGCAGCCATTGCCAGTGTTCTGCAGCTTTTGTTGGGCATCTCCTTTCATATCATGTTGTCCGCCCCCTTATTTGTTTTGAATAATTCTTCTACAGCTTACAGCTGCAAGTTTAGTTGCAGTTTTCAATTGTTCTGTTGCAGTCATTATTTGTTTTGTTTTTCTCCTTTCATTTAACACAAGAGCTTATCTGAGAGGCAAATGCTACCTTAAGGTAAATGTTTAAGAAAAGAAAAAATTAAGTCTATAAAAAGAGAAAAACTAGTGATACAATCTCAGATAGTGCAGAGTGCAATTGATAGCTCTGGCACAGTAGTCCCATAAGTATTCACCCCTGCTCGGTTCACTTCCAGTTTGTATCTACCTCGGTAGTCTGCTAGGGCTTTTTCCCTTAGCAGTGTGTACATTTCAAGGTTGTATTTTCAAGGTCACGACAGCTTTTAAATTTTACTCTGGTGTTTTACGATGATTTTCATTCATTTTAAATTCAACAATACATTGAACAAACGTGACAATTTAGCTCTTCGCGCCAACTTTTTAACTTGATACTTTTGTTTTCCTCGCAAAGGTATGTAACACGAAACTCTTGTTTTCTCCAAGACACATGGGAGATGAGCTTGTTTTTGGGGGATAAATGAAAGAAGGTTAATTATCTGACAAAGAAATGGAAGAGAAATGATATTGTTTTTTCTCAAAATGCAAATTTTCTCATCACAGATGAACAAGAACTAATTTAATTATCAGATAGTCACGGAATACCACTTTCTTTTTCTGTTGCCACCTTTGTTGTTAACAATAAAACACTTCAAAATTAATACACAATAGTGACTGATCCCACTGGGAAGATGGACGAAGGTAAACAGCGCTACTTGGCCAATATTATCCTGCATCGGTGAACAAGTCTCCTCAAAGACTGATTAAATTAATTTGTGCTTTCATTAGCTGCCACGGAGTCTGCAGCAATATTTGAGCACTTTCCTGGTTTCTTTTGTCCCAAATTTACAATTTG
Source organism: Orbicella franksi (assembly GCF_964199315.1). Classification (NCBI taxonomy): domain Eukaryota; kingdom Metazoa; phylum Cnidaria; class Anthozoa; order Scleractinia; family Merulinidae; genus Orbicella; species Orbicella franksi. The sequence goes on from NC_138158.1 coordinate 13,321,378, forward strand.
CAGAATATTAAAGCCACTAACTCCGGAACTTTTTGGTCTCTCTTACAGACGCAATTAAGGCAAGAAATAAATAAGCCGCTAATGAGAAGCTACACATTTCCCTTCTTTATTTAACCCCTGACAAACATACTATTGTAGTTTGAAAACAGCAGATGATATTTGTTGAACCAACCTGTGGGTAATTCTAAAAGATACGTTTCACTTTGCACTAAAAAGGGACAAGTGGTGCTACCTAACATTACATGACATATAAAAAACCGCGTGGAAACATAGTTTATAACAGTTACAATACTAGAAGGCATGCCTCTTACATGTTGGGCTCTACCATAAGGAAAACCACTCAACATTTTTGTTGTTCCCTATGCAATGTATCCTCCACCTAATGTATAGAAGATATGTACGCTAACTAATCTGCGCATGTGTTTAGAGCAAATTGGTTTTGTTCTAAAGAGAATAGTACCACAAGGAGAGCAAGGGGTTACTTGAAACAAATATATAGCTTTGCGATGTTTACTCTAACTAACGTAGATGTAACATGTTTTACATAGGGTACACGTGTACCTTTCCCCTCTCACCCCCACCGCTTCCTTGTCTCTAGACTAATTAATTTATTGAAATTAATTAATTAAACAAACATTAAAGTTTTCACATTAGTGTCTTAGTGAATCAGCGGCAGGCCGCCCCCAAAACCATCCCAATAGTGCACTGTGCACTAAAAAAGTAGGTAGAAAAGAAAAAGTTCCTGCATCACTAGGTCTTGAACTCACAGCCTCCCACTCATAAGGCAGTTAATTTCTCCACTGCGTCACACTGACAATTATTCCTGACGTGTAGAAAATACTGATTATATTGGTTTGTACGAAAGTATTGGGTAGTTAAAACAGCAGGCTCAAGTACGTTCCTAGCATGAGCCGAAAAGTTATGCGAAAGTTCTACCAAACTCATCTATTATTGTACCTTTATCTTTCTAGCAGTTGCCTACTCGTAAGACTAGAACATGTCAACCCAACGGAATGACACTAGCCATAAGCCCACAATTACGCATTACAGACCCCTTTTTAGCCATTGGTCTTTTTCTTTTCTTGTTTAACCCTTCTTTACTGAAATACATGTACTTATTTCAGGTTTGGAAAGGATAAAAATAGGGGTTTTGATGTTTCGCGATCTTGCTGTTTCACATTAATTATCAACCTCAAATTGCATCTGATGGCTTAATTCATAAAAAAATCCTGGAATTTTCTGAAGATCTTTTACAGCTACCCTGTGAGCAGTCGCTTTGATCTTATAATTTCACCTCCTATTGTGATTTGTCGTCCAAACACCCAAGCAGGGCTGCGACAACTCAGCTGTGTAGTTAAATTTGTAATTTGAATAAGCTGTTTTGTTAAGCCCTAGCATGTAACAGCATCACTCTCAATCTTGTTTCCAGAGGCTATGATCCTATATGATTAGAACCAAAAAATTGAGAACCCTGGGTTAATTACAGTGGTTACTCTTTTTGAAGCATGTTCAGCAGGAACCGTTATCAAACATAAACTCATGCACACAATAAACAGGAACCAGAATTGTGTGGCTCTGTTCACTGATTTTATCTAGAGTATCATGTCCTTTGGTCACCACTAACTGCAAAACCAGAGACTCTGGGGATGAGATTGCATCTCACTTTCATGGGCATGAGCATTGGGCAACATGTATGCATTCATTTTACCTTGGACCCGCTTTTCCCCTGCCTAGATTCAAATTCTATACAGAGCAGGGGAGAGAGAGTTCAGGGACTGGACTTGTTTGATACTGGTTCAAAAACTTGATCAACCAAACCATCCAAAAACAGTTTGTTCCCAATAGAACACGAAAAATATCCATCCAACCCAATCCACCAAAAACAGTTGATCCCAACATACTAGAACTTAAGCAACACTTCTGAGTGGTATACCAAAAGAGAGCATTGCATAATGTACTAGTCAATTGAAATCCCAACCTCTCGGGTTCCGGGGAAGGGTAGGAGATAATAGGGGCATTAAATCAATTTTGAACAACAATCTGTCTGACCCCTGGGGGTGGTTCATTTGACTAATTTCAACTTTAGGTTCCGTCCACACATGGGGCATGCAGGCAAGTGAGAAAACTGGGTACTAGTTTCCAAGGCGTGACAAAGGGAACATTACGGAATCGCACCCATTGAAACATGTTGCCCAAAAAAAGTGGGGTACCCAAGATGCTTTGCATACCCATAAAGCTTTGTTGCCATTTTTGGTTCCCTTTGACTTCAAAACCAGAACTCCCAATAGGGAGTTAAAAAATAATTATTCTCCTTCTCAGTCCATTCGAGACAATAAGAGCAACTAGTACTGCAAAGAAGTGTAAAAATGTTCTTATTATTTATTTATTACATGATGAATAGATTGAGTCTTCACAAGCAAATTTCAAGAAAAGTGGTTTTGACATTGATATACACTCGGGATTTTAATGATTGACATCTCTCAGCATCTCTGCATTTAGTTATGCATGCCCTGTTAACTTTTTTGGAAGCTAATTTACATGTTCAATTGACACGTTTCAATGGGCACATTACCATAATGGAGTGGTTTGAGCCACACACATCTTGCTTTCACGTCACCATCCACTGCAATTGATATTCAATCTGAATCAAGTTATTTGTTTGCATGATATTTGCATCCAATTTGCATTGAAATTTGAATGTTATCCAGAAGGTCAAAGGGTTTGTTGCCGCCGCATTTAATTCTTTCTTATCTTTCCGTTTGTGCTTGCATTCTTTCGTGATTATCGCATTCTTTTCGTTTATCTCACTTTCACGTTATCGATATTCTGTTAGGTTTTTTTGCATAATTTTGCTTTGTTTCAGTCCCCTTTTGTATACGTCTTTCTAGTTTATTTGTGCATTTTCATCGCGATGCTACCATCATCTCATTTCATCTACCACACTGCTGTTTTCCTTTTACGTGTTCCTTAGCTTCCTAGTCATACAACGTTTGTAAGTATCGTCTACCTTCGGCTCATTATTTCTGTTTCTTTTATTGTATTTGTCTATAACTTGTAATTTATTTTGTTTGTAGCAACCACTCCCTTTTCATCGCTTTCTTCGCACTCTGTCATTAAATTGCACATTTCTTCTTATCGATTAAAGCCAAGTAGTGTGTTGACGTTGACTACAATATTTGTTGAAACATTATGGATCCAATCGAAAGCACTGGAAGCCATCAGGAGCAAATTGGATTGGAAAGCGACAGTTTGGAATCTGCGGACGCGGCCCAACCGGTGTAACAAGTCGAAGGCAGCGCACAGAGAAAGGAAAAGCCTACATCGCTCATCTTCAATGGACAAACTGTCAAACTGTCGATAAAAGAATCCAATGGCAAATTAAGGAAATTGTTTCTTCTGCGACTACCAAAGAAAACGTGGACGTCGTGGAAAGGAATCTGTCTGCATTTTGTGTTACGGTGGAAGAATTAACGAGATGCGTCGCTGTATTGTTGGATGACCTCGAGGGTGAAGGTGACCAGCTAACTGTAGCTAACGATTGGTATGCCGAAAAGAGTAAGCAAATAAGCGATTTTATTGAAAACATAGGCACGCAAGGCGTGCAAGAGTTATTTTTTTGTGAACTATAAGTCTCGGGGATAGGAGCATTCATGGAACTGTTTACAGTACTGATTTGGTTGATTCGACAAGTTTTTTTGGTTGCAATGTACAGCAAGAAAGAAACTGGGAGTTTATGATGTACATACGATGTTATATTGGTAATGGTAAGATAACTAAATAGTAAGGCCCTGTTTGCACTAAGACGAAAATTTGAGTTTAGTGTTTGCAAAAAAACTGAAAATTTTGTAATCACCAATTTTTTGTTTTCATAATCCTGTTCGCACATGAAGATGCGAAATTTTTTTTAAAGTGACGGATGTCAGTTAGTAATTTGATCAATTTACCATCAAAATGTTGTGACATGTCTTAAAGGGGAAGGTTTCATACTTGGCGTTTTTTCTCTTTGTTCCCTTTTTCGTGTTTTCTGTGCTTCCAGTAGCTGCAGCAGTGGTCTGATCTTCAGTGGATGTTACGGATGTGAATGCTGTGTTCAGCGGATGTGGATGCATTGTGAATCCTCTCAAGTTGGCTGCGATGGAAACTGTAAGAAGTACTGCTGTTGCGTAGCGATTTGGGAATCGTAATAACTTTGATTACCCTGATCTTGATCTTGGTAGCATTGCGAGCCATAATAATTGAAGTACCATGGATCAATGTTGCTTCTGTGCGGATGCATCTAGCTCAATTAAAATGGCGGGATGTCATACGGTCACGTTCGCTTCGTAATCCATATGTTGCGAAATTTGATGACCCAATGATGGATGGATGTCAAGGAACAAAGGATTTTCTCACCTGACAAAATTTTTACAGCCTCCAAAGCTAGTTGACAGAATCTTTGAAGTTTTGTTGCGCTTGCAAAAATTTTGGTGGGTTCAAAAAAATTGTTCGCACTAGAAATGGCTGCATGTTGACAGATTTTTTGGCAAATCAAACAAAATTTTACCTAGTGTGAACAGGCCCTAAGCCATAAAATGTTTGACTGAACAAACTACAGTAATCTGACACGTCTCCAGATTAATGTAGATACCATCTTATTTTCTAACAGGCAATTTTATTCGTTCTTTGATACAACCCACACTGTGATTGGTCTGACACGTGCACATGCGTAACTCCCTCACTCACCGATCACGTAGCCCTTCCCCCGGGAGGGGGGGACTCCCTTATATGGGCTATATAGGTCTGTGCGGCCCCGAAGGGCATGGTTTTTCAACCGTTTTGGTCATAAATAGGGTATCGATTTTAGCTGATTTTGGCCATTTTGGTCATAAATAGGGTACGGTTTTTGCACTCTAGCCTTCATATGGGTATGCTTTAAGAAGAAGCCACTTTTTCATCATTATCGAAAAGAAAATCAACAAAAGCCCTTCACAAATTTATATGTTTACGGTAATTTAACATTGGTTTGAACTAGGGAGCTAATTATAACACAGGTCTGAAACAGGGTTTTGATTTGAGGGTCAGGTCATAAATAGGGTTTCAAATTTTTGGTCAGGTCATAAATAGGGTAAGGAATATCGCAGATTTTGGTCATAAATAGGGTAAGGGTTTTGGGAAGCGGGCCGCACACCCCCATCCAATTTTTCTGGGAGTACCCCCTCGGGAGCCCTTCCAGCCCCCAAGAGGAATTTTTGCTCAAAAATACTCAAGTTAAGAGAACTTTTCGCATTTTATACGAGTAGTAAGTTTATCCTTTTTTCACAACACAATGCAACAACACTACTTCACTGAAAATTTAAAGAAAGAGAAAAAAACCTCTCTGACACATTGAAAGTCTGATTTAATTAAATTGCACTTTAACTTGGTGCCACACAGTCTTCAAAGAACATTTGAACAGTTTTCATACTTTTTACCTTTAAAAATATCTGACTGAAAAGAATGTCATAAAATGCCCATCAATTAAAAATATTAAACTGCTGCTGCAGAGACGTAAAAACACTCTAGAAAGGAAAGCTTCTTTTTTGTTTAATATCCTGGGAACAATAGCCGATAACTTGTAAGCTCTAATTGAATTTACTCCCATATGAAAAACAAAAGTGTCGAGTTACCATTTGTAACTAAAAATAGCAAACATCTCGTGGGAACAAGTCGCGACGATTCGTCAGCTCTAATTGAATTTACTACCTTGTGAAAAACAAGAGTGTCAAATTACCCATTGTAACTAAAAAATAAAAATATCTCGTTATAATTATTTGCATGCAATAAGAACAAAACAATCGTTACCTGCACTTACTATTGTAAACGTTAGAACTGCTTCAAATTTAAATAGTCTCGTCTCCTCTAGAACATGTCCTAAGAACTAGAACCGACTATTCGTGACCTCTAATTGAATTAACTCCTTGTGAAAAACAAAAGTATCAAGTTACCCTTTGTAATTAAAAATAAAAATATCTCGTGGCATTTGCCTACTACTCATGAACTGCTTCAAAACTCAAGACTCATCTTGTTCATAACTAGCCACCATTACACTGAAAATTATGCACTCTAAAACAATCCAATGCACGTATGTAACTGTCACACTCCCCTCCAAACCGGACTAAAAATCACAAACCGGCAACATACACGTCACTCTTTATTTTTCAATTACCAAAGTCCTTGTGTTTATACATACCTTGTGTTTCTCACGTACCATTTACCTTTACAACAAGAAATTTGATTGGCTGTTCATAGTAGATCCAATCTGATTGGTGTGACATACATACATCTCTCACTCACTCACTCACTCACTCACTCACCCATTGACCCGTCCATAACATACCCGCACACCGACTAAGAGGTATTTTTTCACAAAAAAATAACTCAAAAACCGTTCGCTGGATTTCGTCTGCGAAAGAGGTCCTCAAGCGGAATTTGGAGGTTAGATCTCAAGCCAGTTCAAGACGTACACGAGCATCGCATCACTCTCACGCAACATCGAGATCCTTAATCACCTCCAGCAGAGTGAAAGAAAAGGCGAAAGCGGCCGAATTAATGGCAAAAGTGGCTGTGTTGGAACAAAGGCAAGAGCTAGAGAAAAAGGTCGAGAGGTTACGTTTAGAAAAACAATTAGCAGTTGCTCAAGTTCATAAACGTGTGTTCGCAGAAATCGAGAAGGGCATCAAGGAAGATTTAAGCCACCAGCCGGAAATGCCTACAGAAACCTCTCGTGTATCAGGAATTTCTCTCTCTGGACTGTCTTTTCCGCCTGTGTCCAGTGCTTACACCGTTCCAAGCACAATGTCGAACACTGTAACGAACGTGAACTTTACTGCGGGTTTCCATGATGACGCTTCTGTTACACAAACACCTCCTAAGCCGACGCGACATCCTAAGAAGTTAAACCCTCTCACATCTGAGTTTCACGTCGCCGACACGCAGCCAAATACGCAGTTTTGTGACGTTCTTCAGAAACAAAACAGATTAACTGAACTGTTGGCGGAACAACAACAACAGAGTCTACTTCCGTCACTCACGCTGACTAAATTTACTAGCAATCCTTTGGAATATTCCACATTTACTAGAAGCTTTGAATCGCAAGTGGAAGGTAGAGTCAGCACAAACGATGTTCATTTGCAATACTTGGAGCAATACTTACAAGGAGAACCGAAGGAGCTCATCAAAGGATGTCTTCACCTGGATAGCAACAGCGGCTACATAGAAGCTAAGAAACTCCTAAAGGAGAAGTACAGGGATCCTTACAAGATATCGAATGCGTACATTAAGAAGATTAATGAGTGGCCTTACATGCGGTCAGGAGATGAACTGGCATTAGACCGACTTTCCATCTTTCTTGGTCAGTGCCGGAGTGCGATGTCGACCCTTACCTTTCTATCCATCCTCAACCACCCACACAACTTACAAAGTATGGTGTCAAAGCTTCCTTTTCCGCTGCAAGACCGATGGCGGTGAGAAGCCAATAAAAGGAGACTTTAGGGGAACGATCCCCAGGTTTGATGATTTCATGAACTTCGTAAACACCAAAGCAGGGATTGCAACAGATCCAGTCTTTTCGCAAGAAGCCCTCCGTCGCTTGGATGGCTCATCGGATCGCCCTGATCGTTCCAACAAAGGCAAAGGTTCTGGGAAGCCTAAAACTTTCGGGGACCATGCTCGCACCCTGCATCACGTCTGAAATCACGCAACAGATGTAACCGTTGACCAAACGATTGCTTCACGTAACCCTGCCATCATTTGTAAACTTTGCAAGAAGGGGCACGACTTAGACGACTGCCAAGCCTTCTTGAAGAGATCTTTACCAGATAGGAAGGAGTTCCTCAAAGAAAAAGAGCTCTGTTTCGCATGTTACGATCCTGGCTACAGATCTAATGGGTGCCCCCAGAGGAGAACTTGTAAGAAGTGTTCACGTCATCATCCCACGGGACTTCATGATGACAACTTCCGCATCAATCAAGTAGCCTCCAAGCAGCAGATCCCCCCGCCTCTGCAGCGTAAGGATCATGTTGTGAATGCTCATACTGAAATGGCCTAAGCAACCTGCAATGCCACTGGCGCTGAAAAATCTGTCTCTGCTGTACCCATCGTTCCTATCAGGTTGAGATCTGCAGAAAGTGAAGTCCTCACTTACGCCATGCTTGATGCTTGCAGCACCGGTTCCTTTGTTCTAGATGATATTGTATCCAGTTTGGGTGTAAAGGGCACTGATACACAGCTGATGGTGAAGACCGTCAACGGCACCAAGTTACACGACGCCAAGGTTTTGAATGGATTGGTCGTTTCAGATTTAAAGGGTGACAATACCGTGCAATTACCGAAGATCTTCACCAAAAAGGACCTTTCTACCTGCGAGAACGTTCCTATGCCTGAACTTGCTCATCGATGGAAACATCTTAAAGGAATAGAAGCAGATCTGCCACCACAGTTACCTAATGTCAAGATCGGTCTTCTGATTGGCTCCAATTGTCCAAAAGCTCTCAAGCCAATAGATGTATTAGCAGGCAAAGATGGTGGTCCATTCGCAATTAAAACGTTTGCTGGATGGGCAATAGTTGGGCCCTTATACATGTGCAATGAAGAGCATTCTACTGTAAATTGCCATAGAGTTACTGCAATGGAAGTCTGCTCTGGTAGACACCTCAATCACCACTTCATGGTAGAGAACAAAGTGAGAGAAATCGTTACTCCACAAGTGCTGAACAAGATGTTTGAACTAGACTTCAGCCAACAATCTGATGACAAGGAACAAGGACACTCACAAGAAGATAAGAAGTTTCTCAAGATAGTTACCCAGGGTATTTGGCATACAGAAGATAGTCATTACGAGATTCCCCTTCCATTCCGCCGTGACGATGTACACTTTCCTGAGAACAAGGAGCAGGTCCTTCAAAGAGCACACTGGTTAAGAAAGAAGCTTATCAATAATGAGACATTTTACAAGGACGATGTCAATTTCATGAACAGTATTGTTGCTAAGGGATTTGCTAGGAAGGTGCCGTCAGATCGTCTACTTGCAAGGACAGGCCAACTTTGGTACACACCCCACCATGGCGTCTACCACGCTAAGAAGCCCAACAAGATCAGGGTCGTATTCGACTGTAGTGCCAGGTTCGGACGAACATCGCTAAACGACCAATTGTTGCAGGGGCCTGACCTGACAAATCGACTCGTGGGTGTTCTAACAAGATTCCGCGAAGGACCGGTCGCGTTCATGAGTGATATTGATGTTATGTTCCGTCAAGTCCGGGTACCAGAAGGCCAGCAAGACTTCTTGCACTTCCTATGGTGGCCTGATGGAGATTTAATGCAGAATCTTGGAGTATCAGATGAACGTCCATCTATTTGGTGCAGTTTCCTCGCCGAGTTGTTCAAACTTCGCGCGACGAAAAGCAGCTGATGATGCCGTTGGTCCAGAAACTGCAAATGTGTTGAGGAAGAATTTCTATGTTGATGACTGTCTTTGCTCAGAAGAAATGGAGGAGTCCGCTATTCAAAGAATATGTGGTGTTCGCCATGCCTGTGCACATTGAGGTTTCAATCTGGCCAAGTTTGTTAGCAACAGTAGACCCGTACTAGAAAGTGTCCCAGACGAAGCATGTGCCCAAGGCATGAGAACATTAGAGCTAGGCAGTGGTGAACTTCCGGTTCAGAGGGCTCTTGGCATACAGTGGGCAATCAAGTCGGATACGTTTGGTTTCAGAATCGTCCTTAAAGACCAGCCGCTAACCCGACGAGGAATATTGTCTACGATATCTTCCGTTTATGACCCTCTGGGAATAGCAGCACCCTTTCTGTTGGTCGGAAAGTCAATACTGCAGGATCTGTGTCGCACCAAGTGAAGCTGGGATGAAGAAATTGGCGAAGAGTACCGTGTACGTTGGGAGAATTGGAAAAGCCAGTTGCCTGCCCTACACGTTTCTCTATGGAGTGATGTCTCAAGCCTGCAAACTTTGATGAAGTCGTCTCCAGACAAATCCACAACTTCTCTGATGCTAGCTCAACGGGTTACAGTCAAGTGACATACCTCAGAATTGAGAATGAGAAAGGAGACATCCATTGTGCGTTCCTTATGGGGAAAGCCCGTGTAGCTCCCGTTAGGACCATGACGATTCCACGCCTTGAGCTTACGGAGGCCACAGTTTCAGTTAGGGTGGGAGAGATGATTGCTAGAGAGTTAGGCGAACCTGCTGAGAGTAAGACTTATTGGACAGACAGTACAACTGTTTTGAAGTACATCTGAAATGACAAGAAGCGTTTCCACGTGTTTGTGGCAAATCGCGTGCAAACAATAAGAAATGCAATGAATCCTAGCCAGTGGAGGTACCTTGGGACCGACATTAATCCGGCTGATGACTTGTCATGTGGTTTGAAAGGCCATGAGTTATCCAAACAGCATCGTTGGATTACAGGTCCAAATTTCCTATGGCTACCCAAGAGCGAATGGCCTCAACTTCCTGGTGACTTGCACAATGTTTCCTACAATGATCCTGACGTTAAGAAGGTTCTTGTGCACAGCATGGATGTTGAAGAGAATGCAGACCTTTTGAGGAGGCTCACACGCTTTTCCGAGTGGCACCGTATGAAAAAATCCATTGCCTGGATACTCCATCTAAAACCTAACTCTGATGAGAGGGCATTGCTTCCCAAGGATGGAGCTGACAAAGTGGGACGTACAGCAAACGCGAAATGCAAGCCCCTAAGAGTAGAAGAATTAGACAGAGCAGAGAAGACCATTCTGAAATTGGTACAAAGCGGTGCATTTCCCAAAGAAATAGAAGCTCTGCAGAAAGTTTGACGAGTAGATTGTGAGAGTGACCGCCAATTTGCGAAGGCAATAAAGTCCGAAATCAAGAAATCTAGTATGTTGTATCGCCTTGACCCTTTCCTAGACTGGGACAGACTCGTACGTGTTGGCGGAAGACTAAGCAAGTCAGAAGAGTTTTCAGAAGGCTTTAAGCATCCTGTGATCCTCGCGAAGAAGACTTTCATCATGGACCTCATAATTCATGACGTCCCATACTGGCAAGGTCGCCCATGCTGGCAGGGGCATTTTGCTGAGCGAACTAAGAAGTCAATATTGGATACTTAACGCCAATTGTGTTGTGAAACATTTCATCTCCAAGTGCGTGGTGTGTCATCATCTTCGTGGAACGACAGGTGAACAAAAGATGGCTGACCTTCCTAAGGAGCGAATAACACCCTCTCCTCCCTTCACATATTGTGGCGTTGATTACTTTGGTCCCTTCTACATCAAGCAAGGACGGAAAGATGTTAAACGCTATGGAGTACTATTTACCTGCCTTGCTAGCCGAGCAGTGCACATTGAAACGGCCAACTCATTGGAAACGGATTCCTTCATTAACGCCCTTCGACGATTCATAGCAAGGAGAGGGCCAGTATGTGAGATCAGATCAGACCATAGCACGAACATCGTAGGAGCAGAGAGAGAACTAAAGAAAGCTTTAGATGAGCTGGACCACAGCGCAATCCAAAGGAATCTTTGCAGAGACTTCAATGCTGATTGGATTATCCAATGGAAACAGAATCCTGTGGCAGCATCCCACATGGGTGGCGTTTGGGAGCGCCAGATACGGTTTGTCAGATCAATTTTGTCTGCACTGATGCGAGAACATGGCCACACCCTCGACGATGAGTCCTTTAGAACCCTGTTTACCGAGGTAGAATGCATAATCAACAGTCGCCTGCTCACTGTCCCGTCAAGCGATCTCGAGGATCTGGATCCACTCACACCAAATCACATACTGACTATGAAGTCAAGGGTTGTCATGCCTCCGCCAGGAAACTTTCAGAAAGCTGATTTATACCTCTGTAAAAGATGGAAACGTGTGCAGTATCTTTTGGTCTTTTGGTCAAGATGGAGAAAAGAGTACGTCCAAAATCTACAACAGAGAGTAAAATGGAACCGCCCCCGAAGAAACTTCGAAAAGGGAGACCTGGTACTGATCGTAGATGATCGAGCCCCAAGAAACGACTGGAGCATGGCCTGAAGTTGTTGACACACACCCGGATTCAAATGGACAGGCCAGATCGGTCAGAGTTACCACGGCAACAACAACCCTAGATCGCCCAATCGACAAACTCGTGCTGATACTGGAGAATGAAGAATGAAGACCAGGGTAAATCCCAGCCAGAGGATCCACAAGGAGTAGAGAACTGTGTTATGAACTTTAACGTTAAAAACTGAGAACTTAAGAGTTTTAGTAACCTCTTAGAGGAGCCAGATGTTGCCGCCGCATTTAATTTTTTGTTATTTTTCCGTTTGAGCCTGCATTCTTTCGTGATTATCGCATTCTTTTCGTTTATCTCGCTTTCACGTTATCGATATTCTGTTAGGTTTTTTCACATAATTTTGTTTTGTTTCAGTCCCCTTTTGTATGTGTCTTTCTAGTTTATTTGTGCATTTTCATCGCGACGCTACCGTCATCTTGTTTTATTTACCACACTGCCATTTTCCTTTTACGTGTTCCTTAGCTTCCTAGTCATTCAACGTTTGTAAGTATTGTCTACCTTCGGCTCGTTATTTCTGTTTCTTTTATTGTATTCGTCTATAACTTGTAATTTATTTTGTTTGTAGCAACTGCTCCCTTTTCATCGCTTTCTTCGCACTCTATCGTTAAATTGCACATTTCTTCTTATCGATTAAAGCCAAGTAGCGTGTTGACGTTGACTACAATAGGGTTCATGTCATGACTTTCATTTTCTACAGGTTTTCTTACAATACCAAGATAGCAAGCCGCAAGGTTCTTGACCTCTGACAAAATGAGTATGTTGCTGTAAGTTAAAAAATGTTTTGGCCTGGACAATGAAGCACAGATAATTTTCCAAAAATATGACATACATATCTGGGTGTGAATTTAGTATTGAGCAAATAATTATAATCAAAGCTGCATAACTGTTAACTTGGAAGATGAACATTTTAAAATTTTTCAATTTAAATGCACTTCTTTTGTCTTGAAACTTTGATAGTTTCAACTTTCTTGCCTCAAGAGTAAGGGCGTTTGATCTGAACTCTGGCCTCAGGGGGTAGGGATATTAATGCCTTTTGACCAGGGTCAATGACCAGGGTCAATGTCAGATCCCTTACCCTTCCCTGGAGGGGGTTTCAATTGACTAATGCACTAGTCAATTGAAACCCCCACCCTTTGGATCCCGGGGAAGGGTAGGGGATAATAGGAGCATTAATTCACTTTTGAACAAAGATGGGGGAAGGCATGAGAAAGGTAAGGGTGGGTTGAACCACGCATATCATCATCCACTGCAATCCACTGTAGGAAAAAAGATGGCCGCTGTACATTTTACCACAATACGTTGTGAACCTAACACAGCCTATATGGCACAAAGAAAGCCAAATTTTTACAATATTTGTTCCTATGCTGAGGAGATTGTGTAGCCTAGGTTTGAAGATCTTACAACTTTTCTGCACGTTTTTATGAGCGTTGTTAAGGTTTTCTTGCACTAAGAACTATAGGTAAATGTACCAGTCGCCATCTTTTTTCCTATGGAGGATTGATATTCAATCTGAAGCAAGTAATTTGCACTGAAATTCGAATGGTATCGGGAAGGTCGAGGGGTTCATGTCATGACCTGTTCTCATCTTTCAATTTCTACAGGCTTTATACTAATGCCAAGATAGCCGTGAGGTTCTAGATCTCCGGCAAAATGAGGATGTTGCTGTAAAAGTTAAAGAGTGTTTTATTTTGCTGACCCCTGGTCCATGGACTACCCCGATGGACCTGGTCCATGGACTACTTGAATGGACTATCCATGGACTACCCTGAATGGACCACCCTGAAATTTGTGGCAATCATAAATTTAACAATGCTAGAACCCGAACAAAAGATGCGATCGATTGACAAACACAATTACGAAACACTTGCGATATAACAGATTTAACGATCCTGAACAAGAGATGCGACCGATCAGAACAGCTGTGATTTAATCCTCAAACTTTTTCTACCTTAACATCTGGACGGTCCTGGACCTTTGTCACAAAATATTGGATTCGATACCTGATAAGACATGACATTCACATAACCCCATACACCGCCATCTTGCAAAAGAGTGTAGCTAGCAGGTGCAGTAGTCGCTTACGGTTGCTCACAATATGGAAAGCACGCTAGCTATGGTAAGTGAAAATTTTGCATTATATAATCGCATTCATCTCTTGTGAGCCAGTTCTTTACGCCATGACAAGGAACGAGAAAAGCAACTCATTTCCTTTATTTTGGTTGTAATATTTTGTGACAAAGGTCCAGTTGGGTATTAAATCTGTTCATAGTTAGTGGAAGTGTTCCAAAATTGTGTTTGTTGATTGATCGCATTTTTTTGTTTGGGTTCTAGCTTCGTTAAATTTATGTTTACCACAAATTTCAGGGTGGTCCATTTAGGGTAGTCCATGGGTAGTCCATTCAAGTAGTCCATGGACCAGGTCCATCACGGTAGTCCATAGACTAGGGGTCAGCGAAATGTACCTACCCATTTTAGCCTGTTGAAGCACGGATAATTTTCCAAAAATATGACATACATATCTGAATGTGAAGTTAGTATTGTACTAATAATTATAATCAAAACTGCATACATGTAAACGTTTAAATGTGTAAATGTTTAAATGTTTAAGGAAATGTACAATTAGTGACACACGCTAAAATTATGGACTAGATTGTCCGATAATGCCAATACCAATACCATACATGTAAACGGAAGACGAACATTTAAATGCATTTGTTTTTTCTTGAAACTTTTGATAATTTCAACTTTCTTGCCTCAGGGGTAAGGGCGTTTGATCTGAACTCTGGCCTCAGGGGGTAGGGACATTGATGCCTTTTGACCAGGGTCAATGTCAAATCCCCCATCCTTCCCCGGGACCCAAGGGGTGGGGGTTTCAATTGACTAGTGTATAACTAGTGCATAACTATGTTATACCATGCCATATAAAGAACAGTGGCCAACACAATCAATGTAACATACGTGCGGCGCATGATGGGAAAATCGGATGTAATACCGTAGAATATACAACGGCTTTCCTGTATTCTGATTAGCTTGACTTTCGATGGCATTGGTGATAAGGACAAATATAATCCCTAAACTTAGACCAACCTGAGACTCTGTGTCTCCCGCTCCTCTCCACACGTGCTGCAGTCTCGGTCCTAATAAGTTATCCCAATAGGACAACACTATAGCAACAAAAGGCCCGCTTTCTTTAAGCATTGACATGTGACTTGTCGTAAGATTCGAAAGCCGGAAGCCATCATCAGAAGGTGTCGTCCAGAAACTCGTATTGCTCTCCTCCAAACACTCCTTTGCTTTAGACGTATCAGTCATGCTGTACGATAAACACAAGGACACAGCCGTCCTAGGTGTGCCTTAGCATCTAAGGACTTATCTTATATGCTAGCTACGAACAGTTTACTTGTGGGAACAACAGAATGGCTTTGTTTCTATGAAGGTGCGCCGCCATTTTCCTCGAAACAGTTGGTCCCAGATCTCTTGCGCGGGGTGGAGAGGAAGGACTTCGATCTTGCCGCTTTTCGGGTTTCCGATTACATCAGTAAACGAGAGATCTGTCAATCTTTTGAGAACCAGTCGTCATTTTCTATTCAAATAAATATTTATTCACAGACATCCGATTTAGCACAGCTAGTGTTAATGGAGCCCTCATATAACATAAATTGGACAAAAATACAGATAATATTAAAATACTACAAGAGCCCCGAATACTACCATCAATTAAGTTGTCAGTAAAACACTTGAGATTATAACTAGAAAAATCTGACTAATGTCAGGGGAAGATATTCAAATAAAAAAAGTGACAGAAAAAAAGCCCTTTGTGTATATTTTGGCAAATATTGTTCAACACGAATCTCGGTACATTTTAAGGTTACTTCAAACCTTCGCGGGGCTATATTGGTCGATTTCTTTTTGGTCAAGAAAATTAATGTCCGCGAAGCACAAGTTTGCTTACTGTGAACGCTAGGGGTTCTGTTATTTCATTGGCTCGCGGCTTTCAAGTTGACACATTCCTCTGCGAAGGCGTGATATGTTTATAAATCTTTAGAAGGCGAAAACTCGCACTCGTTTTTCGAGAGAATCCCTTCTCTTTAAATGAATTAATAGGGTATGCGGATTTGACGTTTTTCCATGAAATTTGGTCAGAACATTCACTGATAGATATGGAACAAAAGCGTGTCGGCGAATTCCTTTATTTTAAATACTTTCCTCGTGGCAGCCTTTAACGTAACAGGTTACGCGAATTTTTCGATAGTCGAGCTTGATAGATCTCTAAAAAGATAACCAATTGAAATAAAAGAAAATGCTGGCACGTTTTTGGAGATTGGGGCTTTGTGATTAACACTGCACAGTTATTTTGCATGAACGATCTCATTTGATACCCGATTAATTCGCTGGAACGTCAGTCGGTCATTTTGGAGTTGACGGCCTCTGCCGCCTTTGGAAAGCAAAATCCAAAACAAAACATAATTTTACCGAATTCTACATTTTATAACCTTTCTGATGATATATAGTTTGCGGGGGTTTCCTTGAAAACAGCGCGCGTACGAATCTTTTTCTGGAGGACTCCCGCGAAGGTTTGAAGTAACCTTAATTTTCGGCGAAACTTTTTCATGAGCGGTACATTTCGACCCATTTTTATTGCAAAGTCGCAACGCGCAGGAAATCATACCATGTTTCAAAATTTTAGACCATTTTGATCTGATATAGCCATTTTGATCATCTCGATGAAAATATTAGGAAGATTTCGCATCAATTTCGTTCAGGTTGGCGGACATTTTGTTTACACTGAACTGACATCATTCATGTGAGAGGATACCTAAACTTCGAGCCAGGATGCGAGCGAGGATTTGAGCCAGGATTCGAGCCAGAATTCGAGCCAGGATTCGAGCCAGGATTTGAGCTAAGATTAGAGCAGGATTATTCAAGATGAGCGTTCTACGACATGTCACGTGACCTGGTTTCGTTGTTTGCGTTACCCCTTTTGCCTCGTCACAAGTCATTTTGCCACATACATTACACATATACTGAAATCTGAAAATTTGAACATTTGAACTTATATTCCAGAAAGTGTGATAGCAAGTGCAGGGCTCAAAGAAACCACAGTCCGCTCGTCTGGGACAAGTACATTTTACTCTAAGGCAAGAGATGGCCGGCAAACCATCCAGCGACTAAATTTTTGATTTAAACGATTTGTAAACAAGGAGTAAGTTTTAGGCACATGGGTGTAATCAAGTGTTTGGACGAAGCTTGCCAAAAATAACAAATTATAGCGTTGTTTTGTTGATTGCGTTACGTGCAGTGGTTACCTAGCAAGTGATCAAAATCTTCCCCGATCAAATTTCTTTCCACGTCTAAATATAGCCGTAACACAGTAAATGGTTTGAACCCAGGGGTATCAGTAGTTCGTATAGTGTGATCGTCCGGGTGAGTGTATTTCTGAAAAGAACTGTTGTTGGTGACTGACGTTTCGACAACCTGAGCGGAAGTCATCTTCAGAGTCAAGTGAATAGTGTTTGTCAGTCGATGATCTTATAAGTCTGGTCCGTTGAACGTGATTGGTCAGTATAGCCATAATGGTATTGGCTGAAAGACTCGTGTAAAGTTTGTCATCAGTCATTGGTGGGTTTCGATTCGTCTATTGTTAGTCAAGTAGGTCGGTTTTGGTCCGTGTATTGTTAAGTCGGTCTGTTAGAAGTCCGTTTGTCGGTTTCGTTTCTGTCGTGGATAAGTCGTTTGTAAGGCGCCGGTAGTTGTTGACATCTGTTGAGAGGCGTTTGTTCTAGGTTAGTGTACCAGCTTTCCAGAGTCAGTCGTTGAAAATAGTTTGTACTGTAGGTTAAGCACTGAGCAGAGTCCCAGTCAATGTTGTGGTTTGTCAGTTGATGATGTACAGCAATGTGATTGTTGGCATCACCATTTCTCGTGGCTCGTTTGTGTTCAGTCAGTCTCGTGTTAAGGTTTCTGCCAGTCTCACCAATGTAGGAAGCCTGGCAGTCGGAGCATTTGATCTTGTAAACTACTCCCTGTCTGTCGTTAGGTTCGTCTCTGTCTTTCACGTTGGTCAGTAAGTGTCGTAACGTAGTTGTAGGTTTGTGGGCTACACGAATGTTGAAGGGCTGTAGGATCCGCGAGATGGTCTCAGAAGTGCCCTTGATGTAAGGTATAGTCACTGTAGTAACAGCGGCTTACCAAACAGTCTAGAAAAGGAAGTTTTCCATTTTCTTCGATCTCTTTAGTAAACTGAAGGAAAGGAAAACTTCCTTCCTGTTTTCTAGACTGTTTGGTAAGCCGCGACAACAACGAACTACGAACGACAGTGTACAGAAAACCGACGCATATCGACAGATTACTTGACGAATCATCCTACAACCCGACTTCACACAAAGCCACGATTATAAAGACTTTGACGAGACGAGCGCAACTAGTTTGTGACACACCGGACAGCTTACGTGACGAAAACAGATACCTTGAACGTGTTTTTCACAAAAACAGCTACAACGCTGACTTTATTAGACGAAACATTTACCGACCTACTGAAGCTGACGCTACGAACAGGAACCCTACGCCTGTTACTACGGTGACTATACCTTACATCAAGGGCACTTCTGAGACCATCTCGCGGATCCTACAGCCCTTCAACATTCGTGTAGCCCACAAACCTACAACTACGTTACGACACTTACTGACCAACGTGAAAGACAGAGACGAACCTAACGACAGACAGGGAGTAGTTTACAAGATCAAATGCTCCGACTGCCAGGCTTCCTACATTGGTGAGACTGGCAGAAACCTTAACACGAGACTGACTGAACACAAACGAGCCACGAGAAATGGTGATGCCAACAATCACATTGCTGTACATCATCAACTGACAAACCACAACATTGACTGGGACTCTGCTCAGTGCTTAACCTACAGTACAAACTATTTTCAACGACTGACTCTGGAAAGCTGGTACACTAACCTAGAACAAACGCCTCTCAACAGATGTCAACAACTACCGGCGCCTTACAAACGACTTATCCACGACAGAAACGAAACCGACAAACGGACTTCTAACAGACCGACTTAACAATACACGGACCAAAACCGACCTACTTGACTAACAATAGACGGATCGAAACCCACCAATGACTGATGACAAACTTTACACGAGTCTTTCAGCCAATACCATTATGGCTATACTGACCAATCACGTTCAACGGACCAGACTTATAAGATCATCGACTGACAAACACTATTCACTTGACTCTAAAGATGACTTCCGCTCAGGTTGTCGAAACGTCAGTCACCAACAACAGTTCTTTTCAGAACTACACTCACCCGGACGATCACACTATACGAACTAAATATAGCCGTGTTCGACACGAAAACGCCCTGTTTATTTCTCAAAATTTCAACATTTTTTGCACTGTATAAAATCAAACTCGACATCAATGTATCAAAGCTGTAGAAACTATACGCAAAAAGAAGCCTTATATATTCTTACAGCAAAAACCATCGAAGCCCTCGCCAGCATTTTTAATGAACAAATCCAACTATTGGAATCCCCGTGGCAAGTCAAATTTTCTGTTAGAAATACACTTGGGCTCCGCCAAAATGAAATGAATTAGTATTATTAAAAAGCAATTGACTAGTAAATCTACTAAGTTATCAAAAAACTTTCAGTGTTCCTAAGTGTTCACGTAAAATAGTTTTTCATTCAAACGAAGATTTTCTCTCGCCTGAAACTATTTTTCATTTACCTAGCAATCAAAAAATATATACACACTCGCCGGCTTTACAAATTCGACACTGTGCCTGCTCCCTGTGTCAAAATTGACGTGCATGAGCCGAATTGTTTTTGATTCTACTTGCAAGTCAGTCGGGAACACGCTGGTTCTATATTTTGGGTTCCGATCACGTGATCAAAATGGTAGGAAAAACTAAAGGCGCGGAAAGGGTGAATCCTGGCTCAAATCCTAGCTCGGATCCTGGCTCGGATCCTGGCTTTATTCTTAGTTTATCTCTTCATGTGATGTGCCAGTTTAATTTCTTTTCGTTTGCTAGTGTTCTGTTATTTCAATCAATCAGTCAACAACTGAATTCTCCACATTCAATACGATAGGCTTGAGTTTAAAACGTTGTCCGGTGAGAAAGTAATACACGGCCCTCCATTGTTTTGCCTTGTATGTAATATAAAAAGAGATCAAGATATTATTCTACCTTAAATCCTACGAGAAAGTTTAGCTTTATGATGGCGAGAATCTCAGTGCCACCTTTGGCATTAGAATTTCACTTAAGATCTCGAGGGGACGAAGTTGCCGCGACAGTGACGAGAGAGACCCCTTTACTCGGAATTCCGAAGATCCTGCCGTGTAAAAAAATCACTCAGGAGAATTTGTGGAGGCATTAAAACGAGACAGAATGAATTGCAAAACTATCTTAAAGCACAAGGTATGCCACACACACATGCTAATGTACGCAGCTCCTTAGAGTATGTAAACAAGGTCCGTGTGCAAAGGATCATTAATCTTTTGGATTACGTTGAAGACCAAGGATGGGCAGACGGAAGTGGCATAGGTTCTCTGGCTAGGAAGATGTTGAGAAGTGGATCTGGTTACACTGTGCATACTCTTTTCTTGCTGAAAGACTCTTTACATATAGACGATGCGAACAAAAGCAGATTGGTGAATTTAATAAATACTGCAAAATAGTATATCGAATTTGGTGAGATATATCAAACGACATTCGAGTACATTGGAACAACAGCTGATCGAATGATCACAATGATGCTACTTCGGCTTATGACCGTGTTGACAATGCCCATTAACACAACAGACGAAATAAAAGCTAGACAGCGCGATGTGGAGGCTTTAAAACGTTGGATGGTTAGCGCCTTGACAATCAACAAAGCATTTGAAGACGTCATCAAACCAGATGATACTGGATTTCATTACATTGCATTCTACGCTCCCGCATGTGTACCGCACGCGTTGTACACGGCTGCCCAAGTGCAACATCTCTTAGAAGGGACGGACTTCGCCTTATCAAACGCCGCAAAAAGCAATTTATGCAGAGCTCTCCACACTCTTGGAGAAAACTCCAAGTAGTGTTGGGGGACGCTTTCGTGGCTACTCTAGCGAAGTTCTCAAACAAATCCTTCCTGCCTATGCATTTGCCAGCTTATCCCACCCAGGGGTCCACCTGCAACTTCTACAAAAGGAATAAGCATCGTGGCCTTGACTAAAGATGCTGAGATGTTTGCACTCTTGTATCAGACTGCAGATCCTATCATCACTAAATACTTAGAAGATTGATGGGTTTACGATGGGAAGTCATGCTGGAACAGCCTTGGTTCTCTGGAAATAATGCGCATAGTACGTTTACTCCAATGTTTTTGCAAATCGGAATAGAAAATTGAAATGCCTAGTCTGTTGCTCTCGAATTCCTGACTTCAAATTGGAATCACTTTTCTAGTTTTAAAGAGCGTAGTGAGACCTCGTCCTGATAGGTACCGATACATTTTTTTTCTCTTACAGCAAACAGGTGTTTAAAAAATAACAGTATGTGCGCAGTGATGTTTTAACCAGTAGCAACCAAGCAAAAGGAAACCACCTCGGCTCTAAACTGTATTGTGCAAGGCATAAGGCTTCCCCTTAATTAGATAATAAAACTGGTGTAATGCGCTCTAACCAATTGCAGTCGGTGCTTGGCACCACTTAATTGGACGTTCTTGTTTCGAACCCAAGCTGGTCGGCCCACTGACCATTGTGCAAGTCTGATTACACTGACTTGGGTTTCATGGCATTCACTACAAAAACTAAGAGGTAAATTAAGTAGAACATTGTAATTACGCACCACCAAAAGCCAAAGTCACTTTAATAACAACAACAACAACAACAACATCCTTTATTGATTAAAACTAATTGAGAGTTATAATTAATACCAAGGGTAATGGCAACTCATCATTTTTTGCCAATGAAAATGTCTTTTTTTTTTATCACAGGTAGGTTCTATGGTCACCACTGCTGCGAAATCGCCCCAGGGCCATTGGTCGAAGAACTTTGCAGCCCTCTCGATCCACCGGCGTTAAGATTGGACTGTCGCAGTAAAGGGATGGGTTTGTTTGGGACTTTGAGGACACTCCAACGGGTAATCGCTATGGCATCTTTCATGGCGCCATGCTAATAGCAAACAACCAGGAGGCGCTGAAGGCACACAACGTGAGTGAGGGATGGGATTGAACAAAGGTTCCTGGTGCCACGTGCACAACGATATCACTGATCCTTCAGGAAATGAGATTGGAGAAGCAAAGAAATTTTAGTCCACTTTCTTTTGCTGGAGGGGTGGCCTTTCGGGGAATAGAAGCTTTGTCCAGTGATGCTTTTGGCATGGACTTCCACCAGCCGGATTATAAATTTTTCGATAAAAATCATCCTTACCCCAGTGCAACATCAAGCTTTATTTTAAGAAGTCCGTTTTCTTTTATCAAAACCTGTTAATCTGCCTAGGCAGCAACATTCAATCGCAGAATGGTTCTGGGAAAAAAGCACAAATAACACTCTTTCAAGACAAGCTGTTTGGAGATTCTTCTTCATTCCTCATTGGATTGGATGGCGCTCAAAAAGATTGCTCGGCTCCATTGCAGTCCACGATACCATATGCTGCAAAAAGAGAAAAGGATTACACCAGTCCTGTCGATGCAAAGGGCAACAGTCACTACATTCCACGCTCAGGCGTCTTTAGTCTCAAGGTTGGTATTAAAAATCAAACCTCCGAAACGCCATCAGCTGAGCCGTCTGAAGGATGCTATGGTACCGCTTGGCTTGAGCACAACTCTACAAATTGCAGCTATGAATACGCAATTTACATTAAGACGCCGTCATATCCAAGCACGGCAGACGACGCTTGGACTTATCGAGAAAATGATTCAAAAAATTAATTGTTCGAAGTCTTAAAAAAGGATGTTGAAGCTCACCTGGTAAAATTTAGCACGGCACCAGAACGCTGGACAATGACAAACCCGGTGTATGGCTACAGTAATAGCCCACGTATAAGAACCTGGGTTTTAAGAACCTGTTGGGTTAAAATTTTAATTTTAAGCCCCCTCCACATAAGAACCTATTAAGGCTAAAATTTTAAGTTAGGTTCTTATCAGTGGGGTTGCTGTAAAAGTGTATAGGTAGAAACTGCTGAATTAATATCATCATCTATTTAAAAGTAACTTGACATAACTTTTTTTATTTCAAGCTTAAGTACCATGTTGTATGTCGATTGTGTTTGCCATTCAAATAATTTCCCAAGTATTTGCAAGTACTGTACTCTACTACAGTATCAAAGAAAGTTTTCTGACCATCTCAAACTCTGTGAGAATCACAAAATATTAAATGTAAAATATCAAATTATGAATTTGGTATCAACATGAGTTTCTTTGTTATCTTTTGTTAAGGACATATACTGTACCTGCACTGAACTGCCAAAAGGCATTGCTCTATGGTACAAATAAATGACTTATACAATGTACTGTATTATGAGATGATATTTATATTATATATAGTATATTCAGATGAAATTCATATGAAAATGTAAGAACCTATTTTAAGAACCTTGGTAACCTAAATTTGCTTTAAGTACCATTTATATAAGAACCTATTTAGGCTAAATTGAAAAATTCAGGTTCTTATACGTGAGCTATTACTGTATGTGATTTTCCAGTCCACACCAACACTTCCACAAGGCCCAATCCCAATCATCGCAGTGGATAGGCATTGTCGCATCATGGTGGAAAACTCGCAAAACTACCTGTATCTAAGTATAAGCTACCCAGACTTGAATTTTCACGTCTCCAAGGTATTGCAAACTTCGGAAGACATCGGAGCACGGGTGAGGTACGACCTGGAAAGCCAAGAAATCCAAGTACAGGTTACCTCGGCGACCAATGTCGAAATGATCCTTCCAACGACACCCAAGACACACAGATCTCCAATCGACTACATACCAAGCATAAGTGTACAGCCTTCCTCTTTAGTTTCGTCGCCTCCTGAAAAAGGTAACAAAATTGTCTTTGACAACCTTAGGAATGGTTTCAGCGTTGAAATTAAGTTAACAAAGTAGGCTAAGCTGAAGCGAAATTCAAAGGATTCCACTTGTAAAGTTGTGTCTTTAGAACGAAGGGAATTGTCACTGTAAGCTTTATTCAACGGTATGTAAAAATAATAAAGGTTTATAACATAAATGTTTTAATTTTTGTTTCTTTGTTTGCTTTCTCAATTCTGGTCGACTTTCATCATACTTCATGTAAGTTGCGTGTTGCATTTCTCTAAAACGGTTGACAGAAACAAATCTATAACCTTACAGGTCGTGTTGATTATTTCAAACCTTTTTATGGATTAAAAGCTGGTAAAATCGGGGAGCCATTCTTTGCTGGTGAAAACTAAAACTGGGCTTTGAAAAGTGAAGTAATAAAAAACAACAACAACAACAACAACAGTCAAGGGCTCTTTAAGCAACTCCTGTTGTTTAAAACGGATTTTTCCCCTTTATATAACATTTTTATGACAAACAGGCAGTTACGTCAGTTACAGAGTATGCTTCAAAAAGTAATTAAGTTACAGAAATAATACTTACATTGTACATTTAAGACATAATTGAACAACTCAACTATACTTACATTTCTACACCACATGAGAGTGATGATACTTACGACAAAGGAGTGCAAAAGGAGTTTTTTTGTTACGAGACAAAATAACAATCACTAATTTACAAGTAATTATTAAGCTTACTTAGGTGGAACACTTAAGGTGTTTTGATTGTAACAGTTACTGATAAAGCTATGAATCAGTTCTAACAAAAAACTGAATGTGTTCTGTACAAAGTACTTTATGGGTAAATAACTTTAATCAACCTAATGTCCATCGTATGATTTTTGCCAATGCTTCGGTTAAAAACCGTCAAAAACAATCGAATGATTGGTATAGCTTTGTTGTATACCAAACAGTCTTTAATTTGGGAGCACTTCTTCGACTCTAAACACGAAATGTCAGTTCATCGCATTGGCAGCCATTTTTTCACAATTTTCTTCATGAGTAACTCGTCAGTTGCAGGTTGGCGAAGTGGTAAGATCTCAGACGCGGTAATCTGAAGGTAGCGGGTTCGAATCCTGGCGAGCGAATTTTTTTCTCCCCGACTATCAATGGATGGTTTGCGTTTACATCGGCATTGGAAAATTAAAATGATCCAGGTATAAACGTAATGCGCGTGAAACCATCTCAAATGACGTTCTGTACCGAAATGCTTATTATTTTGGAGCACTTGTTCGACTCCAAACGCGAAAGATTAGTTCATCGCTTTGGCAGCCAATTAGTTCTACAATGTTCTTCACGAATCATTCATTAAACGTTACGGAACATAGACCGACTGACCATCCGACCAACCGACTGCTTATTTGAATAAATAGTCCATCGGCCAGGACCCCAAAAAATAACATTTCGGTACCACTCAGGGGGAGTAATGCTACCATATATTTTTGAAAACTGCAATTACTCTAGTTTCATATTATGTATGATAGCAATGCTAAATGAGTAGCGTTATAGAATTTATCACGTGACAAAGTGACGTCATTCATTTCTACAGAATCATCAGGGTACAAGCAATGACGTGATTCACAACTAATGATTTGGTGAGATGCAATTCCTACTAAGACAGTGGTTCTCAATTAATACCTGTCGGCCATCTTGGATCCGCCCGTTGGATCCGCCATCTTCGCTGTTAAAACACCATTATTCTAAAGCACAATGTGGCAAAAGTGTTTGAAAGTTGAAAGCATTTTCCCTTTTGATTCAAAGCACTCATTATGCAATGAAAAAAACTTTTGAAAAGCTCCCTTATGTTGAGGAAGCCCAAAAATTTATAAGAAATTGAGAAATATCGCCATAAAAAGAAAGCATAATTCACGAGGAGGAGTAATGGTTTCACAATTTCCTCAAAACCATCTTCTTAATCTAGCTCAACGGATTATTTATTTCTATTGATATTTAAAATGCCTTAATTTTCCTAATCCTCCTCGTCATCAGAGCATTGTTCATCAAGAATCTCCTCCTCCTCAGCACTATTAGGGAGTTAAGAAAACCACGACGGCAATGGCAACGAGAACGTCACCAAACAAAAGGTTTAATGAGCGAACAATTAGAGACCTTAAGCAACCCACGACGGCAACGGCAACGAGAACGTTACCAAACAAAAGATTTAATGACCAGAACAATGGCTGTGCAAGTGCATTGTAAATCTTTGTACATTTCTTTGCCGTCCTATTCAAAATAACAACGTGAAATGACTTGGTTCTGTGTATTTTGGAGAACGCGAACGGCAGCGGCTAATGTTTCGTATTTTAATTTGGAATTCAACTCGGGCATTACACATTTAGCTTGAGTACGTTCTATGACAGATAGGTGCACCGAACAAATCTATGCTGCTGCGAAATTCGAAGGTAAAATATAAACTATTTTTTACTGGACGTCGTCTCTGGCGTCGCCGTCGTCATTACTTAAGGCCTCTATTGTTGCATTCACGAGGGCGGTACATATCGGTGTATTTAAGGCTATTTGTGAGGCAGGTTGGCACGTGGACAGCTTGCATGATCTCGCACAAAAACAGGAGAGAAACTCAAGAAGACCTACGGGGAGGGTTTGCCATTCGTCCATTTGATGAATAAGCTGCAGTAATCCTCGACCCATCCTTGACCAACTGGTGAAGGGACTTGAGGGCAGCTCTGTAAACTTCTCCACATAGCTGCTTGCAATTGGTAGTTTGGTCTGAAGGAGTAAATCCTTAAACAACAGAAACAATCTGGACAGGGAGGTAGCTGGTTCGAGTCAACTTTGCCCTGTTTGGCACAGGATATCCTACAACAAAGTCCAATGGCGGCGTTACAGACTCCATAACCATGCTAAAATAAAAAAAAAAAGCCTTAGATGTAATAACTACAGCTCTGTATATGCTGCATGGAGAAACATTCTGGTACCCGCTTCCTCGTGCGTCGACCTTAGCTCTTCCCTTGCTGTTACTCCGATTGAGGAGAGTTCATAGCAAATGTTTTCTGGTCGCCTCTTATCTTCTGGAGCATTACCATTTCGTCAGAAATTCGCCCGCACGGCTGAGGAATCATATCTGCTGCTGTCATATTTTTCTGGCTGGCTCCTTGGTAAGTGACGATTTGTTGGTTCTCCTAAGCAATTCGTCAGCCGTGTCAAGGGCCCAAGGGCGAGGTCCGAGAGGGTGGTTCAGTACATCATTCATCTTCAACGTTCTGTTCTCAGCATGATCATTTGAGTAAACTGCGCACGATCCGCTTTAATGATTACTTCCTTGCTTGACCCTATTTGTTCTTTCGTCTTCCTGTTTAAGCTTTGAGGTTTGTAATTTTGTCGCAGAATTTCACCTTACGTTGGTCAGACTCAAGCCTGTCATGACAAAATGTCTTATAAGCCGTCTCTCCGAAAGCCTCTGCCGGAAGCATGCAGTTCACTCTCTATCTCAGGAGTTGCGAGGTTGCCGGTCA
Organism: Orbicella franksi; assembly: GCF_964199315.1. Classification (NCBI taxonomy): domain Eukaryota; kingdom Metazoa; phylum Cnidaria; class Anthozoa; order Scleractinia; family Merulinidae; genus Orbicella; species Orbicella franksi. The sequence continues at coordinate 13,348,976 of NC_138158.1, forward strand.
ATAGACAACTGGGTCTTGCCTTTCTCCCTTAAAGGGATTGATCCAGCTTCCGTCGAGCATCGACATCATCAATTTCATGTCTTCTTGGTGTCGTGCAATCACCACCGTTATATGGAGGTACAAGCGAAATTACTGGAGGATCAATGTTTCCTCTTGCTCAGTTTCAGGGGGCGGAAGGAGGTTCCGGGACCAAAATGCCTGGCTTGGACAGCAATAACATTTACTCGATGAGATGTTCCTGCTCCATAATGCGTCTCTTCTATTCTATCAATATTATCCCACGCAACCGTTGCCTGAATATTTTTCGGCAAAGGAACATCATTATCAGGCGTAAAGGCCATTTTTTTGTAGGCAAAGTGCTGTGTTTCAGTATTTCCTCAATTTGCGTATAGGCAATCCCATGCCCACATCGGCTTAACATCTGTATAAGTTCAACATTGCAGTTTGCAAAGTTTTTACTGCGTATGATATTAGCATTTGCTTGGAAGGTTTTCCTCCAGTTATCCCGTATATAATGTCTTGCCCTAAAGAGTTGCCAACAAGGCACCGGTGGCGATGAGGATATTCCGTTGGGATTTCTGAGTTGCTAGTTAGAAGAGTATATAGAAAGGCATCTAGTTCTGCTGGGAGATTGATCGCATTCTCACATAGTTCAGAAGATTTCGGTGGCCATGCCATTTCAGTATTATTTGAAAGAACTACATTACAGATGTACAGTCCAACTTGCTATTTTCCTTGACTTAACATGGAGTCAGCCCTGTTGTCGAATTGCTGAGATAAAGTTACTATCTCTCTGACCAGCTGAGCATTTGAAAATTTTTTGGAAAGAACAAAAACTTTATTATTGTTCGGGAGATCTTCAAATTGTAACAAGTCGTCAAAATCGTTTTCTAGCTTTCTTCAGAAAATGTTTTTTTCGTTGATTCGGATATTTCAGTAGCGCCCATTGATCGCATGGAGATTACTGCTTCTCTCTCAGATCAACCATCTAAATAAGCCTGGGATTTAACAATCTGATCAAATAAACTCAGACAGTCTGTCATAAGCTTGAGACTCTATATCAAAAAAATTGGTTTTCATCCGCGTCCGGTTCACTGTTTTTAAGTCAGTGTAGTTGCTGGCTTTCTCTGGTCAGGTACAATCTCAAAAGCACCGACCATGGTAACACGCTTCAGCTGCTACCAAATCACGACAGGCAAGGCCAATAAGCCTACTATCACCCGCAGCAATAGCAGCTTTTCTAAAGCATCTAAATACAAGTCAACCTACTGAGTCAAAGGCGGGGATCGCGTGTTCTTGTACATGCAGTCTTATTTTCGCAAAACGTGTACACTTTCGAGCAAGTTCTGCTCGTGCTTGGCTCTTGCCGACGAGATCTTTGCCGTTCGCTTTCCAAATTAAACTTCGAAATCTGTTTCGCGGCCGTTGTATGAAAAATGCTCTCCAAGTAATCTCGCTTCATGCTAAAAAGACTTCGGCATTTCCTGTGATATATGACTTGGGGAATTTCTCCTTCCTTGGTATTCTCTGCCAATGAATAAAGCAATGGCCCATGACTTTTAATTGTAGCCGCCTTCAATAAATATTTCAAAGAGTAGAGATCTTTTTTTTAAAATAGGACTTATTAGCCGACTTTTATCATATGAGCAGTGAATAATACATGTTTTAAAAGCTGGTCGTTTATTTTGGTCCAGGAATAAAACAACAACTGAAACTGTATATGGCAGTCAAGTTTCCTTGAGTCGAAGAGAGACTGTTCAATGTTTGTAAGTATTTTATTCAGTGAGCATAAAAATACTAAGTGTTCCCTGTTTTTCTATATTACTTGATAAAAAGCATCCAAACTGCGAAAATTTGGCAAGAACTTTGAAGTATTTACCATGCAGCGAGACCGTCATCTTAGACGTTACCCATGATGCTTTTAGAGTTTGAGCTGCATGGTTTCATTTAAGTTTTTCTTTCTCAAATCAACTTATAAATTTTAGTTTTTAACCAAAAATGTTAAGAAAAGCTGTTTACTGTACAATGTAGTAATTTATTAATATTATAGATAAAGAACGCATTTAAAATAACTGTTTCAATGTGAGCCTCGTTTCCATGTCACAGCAATATTTTTGAAAAAAAGAAGTACGTAAAAAATACTGAAAGCTACTCTTTCACGATTGCTATCATGTAAATTTGAAAAGTCCTTCATACAACCTTTCATCAGATGTCACTCACATTTTCTCCCCTCGAGTGGTACCGAGAACCTGCCCTGGCCCATGGACTAAAACCCGATCGCGGCTACAACTTCCTCTAGTCCTCTGACGATTTTTAATAAGTCATAAAAAACCCTAAAAGCTGTCTAAACCCAAAGTACGTTATTTTATAGCCGCGTCTCGCAAACAGACACGATCATAGAGGAAACTCTTATGCTAAAACTTATTGGTAACCCTTACAATGCCGTTCAACAGATCTCTATGTTGAAGACCTCCCGACCATCTTCTGACCTCGTTTGCTGGACATTTGGAAACTAAATGTTCTTGTGTGAAGCAACGTATTCCATGTGAGAGAAATATGTTCCGATTACCGTACATCATCTTTAGAACGATCAAAAGCCGGATACAAATGAGATATAGAGTGAAATGAAAAAGATTAAAGATGCGACTAGAGATGACATAATACATCATATATGAACTCAGTTAAATGACCCTGCTCTCCATGAGTTCTCGTAGCTCAGTGGATAGAGCGCCCGCCCGGTGTTCGGGAGGTCATGGGTTCGATTCCTGTCGGGGACTCAGAATTTTTCTTTGTCCCACGCTCGTGTCATGTTGATTAATTCACCTTCACAATAGCTAATAGTGTTTAAAATTAAACAGAGAGAGTAATATTGAAGTGTTTAACCGACCAATAGAAGGAAAATAGTTTCCAGTCAATGTAAGACGCGTCCTTGACCTTCAATTGAAGCTAACTAAGATGAAAAGACGATGCAAAAAAATTTCATGTAGCATGCTTGTTTTGTAGTGATCTAAAAGGTCTACCATCTACTCTTCTCTTAGTTTCATCTATGTATAATAGAAGACATCTGCACTGAGACGATGTCACGTGTCATTCAAAGCAAAGCTCTATTGTGTGCTTTGTGGTTCACCAGTAGTGTAAACCTGCTGTGTCGTTAGTGTGCATGCGCACAGGACCAAAACTGCGGTTGGCCACAGAGAAATGTTTCATGCCCGCTGTTTTGGAGTAAACGTTACAGCGAGAAGGTTAGACCTATTAGGGTCAATGATTCACTGCTTAAAAAAAATTTGTGGATACACACATGACCATGTACAGAAACAACTGTTTTAGGCGGCGATAAAGAACTTGTTTAAGAACTTGCTCAGCCCGATTTCTCAAAAGAAACTGATAGTTTTGGCATTATGTCGGTTTGGTTTTAAGGTGACTGACATTAGTTTACAGCATTGTTCACAGAACTTTGATCGATCAATACTACCTTTCGTCTTCAGCAAACACTACATTGATGGCATCAAACAAATGCCCAACACATGTCAGGATTCAGCTTTTTGTAAAGTTTAAAAAAAAAACAATTGTGGGAGCGGACTCAAGGTAAACTTAAATTTTCGAAAAAATGGGGTGGTGTATTTAAAAATGCTGACTACATTTCTATAATAAAGATGGAAGTTACTGGACTCGTTGTTTAGTTATTTTTAAAGGTAATTTAAGGGTGTTTTAAAGGGTTATACTGTTGATATGGTAGCCTTTTGCATTATGAAAGTGATCATGACCAAAACGTACTCAGCAATCGTTGGCCATTTGTTGGAAAAAATGCTGCAAACTGTCGTTAGCCGACTTCAGGAATTAAGCGGAAATGAGCGCCATCGTGCTGTGCATGTAACTAAAACATTCAGTTTTAATGTTGATTGGAATTGCACTTCTCCTTAAAAAAATAGCGGAGCACGTTTTGAGAACAAATGAGCTGATCACCAAAATTAACTTAAGCTATGATAAAGATTCAAATTCTCTCAACTTGTTGAGTGTTGTCTCGCCTTTTGAAGTGAAATGCCAGTAGGGAAAAGTTGAATGTTGACTACGGCTTAAAATGATTGACTGTTGAGATTGTTATCGCACATTTCGCCGCCGGGCATTGAGAAGTGCGCTTCCCTACAGTTTTGATACACGGGAGGTAGTGTTAGCACTTAATTCTCAGTGGCGAAAATCGCTCCTGGCCTCGCCTCCGGCAACTCACTTAGCAAACTTAGCGTGGAGTCGTAATTCAGTCGCTCTTAAGGATCGAACAATGTAACCCAGTCAATAATACTTTCACAATCGTGCCTTCTGCCGTATTCCAAGCTTAAATTTACCAATCCCTAACATTTTTCGCCGCTACAAATTATTTTGCGGTCAAATCGCTCCCAAGCTTATCCTCATGCATTAATTTTTAGACAATAAGGTAACTTGATTTTTCTCTCACTGTAGTTGTTTAAAATGTTCGCCAAAATTTTGATGCATTTCAAGCTGTCTGTTCCCGGTATTTTTAGTAATGCCACACTCTTGCGGCTAAGAAATGGCAATTTTTCTGATATGTTTCAACTTGGCATTAGCTTAATAATTCAGCTTACAAAATCTTGAAGCGGGCACATCTCGGCTGCATTATTTAGCAGAGGAAGTAGAAGGTGATTGGAGAAGAAATCATAATAGTTAAATTATTAATAACATCACTGTAGGATTCAATTAAGACAGTTAGAGCTTATCGTTGCCTGAAGATAAGAATTATGGTAGCACAAGACGTTGAAAAACCAAAACTTGTCCCTTGCACGGTCAAAGAATCATCGCCGGACCAAAACTGTCAGATTTAGAAATTTTACAGAAAATCAAAAATTCGGGCTTTGGAAGGATAAAGTCTTGTTATTGTCAGAGAGACAGAATTTCACTTAAAGCTAATACATTTGTTTATATTGTATTTAAAGAACATGAAAATGGTTACCCTTAATGTCTCTAGGGTTTTTTTCTGTTTTCAGCCGCGGTCGTAACTGTGGTCCCGGATATTTTTTTGACAACCAGGTCTATTAACTCTCGACTAGTTTGTCATTTGACTTCTTGCGATAAAACGTTTTGGTTACTGTTATCCGGCATGAATACACGATGAGCAGTGCTACAGGCCACCTGCTTGGGAACAGAGGGTTGATATTTACGTATTTACCAGTGAATAAGGTCTAGCACGAGCTTCGGCCACAACCATCTGGGAATAACCAGGTATGGAACTTAT
>NC_138158.1:13359220-13444220 GCF_964199315.1 Orbicella franksi
TGTTCCGCTTTATTTCACTGACCATCTGACCAAGTTGTGTTTCGCTGCTTCTTTTACAAGAGCTCCACATTACTCCACTCTAAGTTTCACATATGTTGAAGATTAACAGCTTTTCCATAACACAGCAAAAAACTAGTTGGATATATTTGGATATAGCAGCGTTTCAGAACTTCAAAGTTTCCGTCCTCTTGCCACACGCTTGCGAGGATTAATTTCGCCAGAGTCTATCGCGACCGAAAAGCGAAAAAAAAATAATTGCAAGTTTGAGTTTCGCCTGAATTGTAAGCAACCCTTGATGTTTCATCAAGGCCCAATAAGTGACAATACATTCATGTCTGTAGATGCTGCTCAGTTTTGTTTGTGTAAAAGTCCAATAAATTGTCTGTTGTCGATGAATAAGAGCGCCCGCCGATGCTTGTTTTGTACAGTCAGTAAAGAGTCTATCTTTTTGTCGAGGGTCAAGGGTCGAGGGTCCCATGTTGAGGGTCCCATGTTGAGGGTCGAGGGTCGAGGGTCGAGGGTCGAGGGTCGAGGGTCGAGGGTAATTTGTTTTTTGTTTTGTTTTGTTTTTTTTTGGGGGGGGGCGGTTTTTTTTTTTTTTTTATTCTTTGCTGTGGGCTCGATTTCCACCGCTCAGTCGAGTCCGATCTACATGTTCCTCCCCGATTTGGTTAAATGTCCGCTAACATGATCGCACTTCATATCACAAACGTCTTTGCTACAGCGAGAAAGATAATTTGTGTAGTCCTGTCAATTCCGATATCTTTTTGGGTCCCATGTCTAGGGTTTAATTATATATCACAGACCTGATTATTTATCCATATCCTTCTATAACATTCAAAGTCCGGTTTTCATGTGACTTCATCACGCTGGATGCTTTGGCCGATTTACTAATGCCATCAACTTTTGAATGGCTGTCCGCGTAGAAACAAATCCAATCATTCAGTTTTGCAGTTGTAATTTCTTCAACAAATGAAAAGATAACACACAGGGATAACAGAATGTGGTTCGCGTTAATATTTGTATTGATAGTGACAATGTTGTGTCAAAGTGCCTCACTCGCTTCGAATTTCACATTTTTAGCTTCAAATTTTTCACTTTGGAAAACAAATAAAAACGCCTTCCCTGCGTTCGTTTGTATATCTTCTTTTCTATGTCGCTGTTGTGGTTTAGGTCGTGTTACTACCCATGAGTGCGATTTCGTGGAGTGTTGGCTTCATTGTTTTCCAGTGTTATTGACGGGCTGCGATGAGAAATATTCCTTTGCCATCTATCAAACAGGAACTGTAGGTGAAATCTGGAGACGATGGGAGCTATGGAAGCAAATTTACGGCTATTTTCCTCCTTCGGTAAATTCGCTGTCAAAAAAATATCTGTGAGATTTGCGATCTAAATTACCACTCTCCTTCGGTAAACTTGCAGGGCTTTGCGATGGGTCGCGATGAAACTATGACCATTGTTAAATTTTATTTTAATAGACCTTATCGACCTTATCGACCTTATCGACGCCATCTTGATGGGTAGCCAAGGCGGTCAGAAATCGACAGTGTTTGAATAGGAATCCAATGGCAAATAACTTTTTCCAAAATTGAACTTTACACAATTTGTGAATCGTAATGTTAAAATACCAGGTAGAGGATTGTATTCACTACGTGGGATGTAGCTTGGCTAGAAGACGCTCAGTTTATTTTTTCTAATTTTCCATACATTTGTCTGTAAATTTGACTGGGTGGACGCTGTTCGCGGGAAAAAAAAATACGTACATACAAACGTATGGAAAATTAGAAAAATTAACAGAGCGTCTTCTAACTAAGCTACATGCATCCTTCAAACTTGGTGAATACAATCCTCCACCTAGTATTTTATACCTAGTCAGAACGAACGATAGGAAATCAGTAGAGGAATTTAAAACATATTGAACGTATTCATGGGGAAACTTTTCAAGCAAAATTTCCCGTACGTGTTTATTCAAAGAACTATTTTTACTGAGACTCTGTTAGGGGTAAATTCCGACAAGCGACATGGCCTTGAAACGGCGACATGAGAGCTGCGAATTGGCGATGAACGACAGACTACTTCAGCGAAATAGGGAAAGCGACACCAATGGCAAGATAAGTTTTAAATGTGTTTTCCTCTCTCACGCGCGATGTCGACGGGTCGCGAAACCCAGGCTTTCTTATATATGTTAAAACGTCCCCGTCGAATAAATCGAGTCCGTCATTGCTGAGTATTTTTTCTCACTCTCAGCTGAGTGAGCAGTACCCTAAAACGCCTAAAAACACGCTTAAGGAAAAAGGAAAGAGATCTTCCAAAGTCTGCTTCATATTTTTATTAGTGGGTCACCAGTAAAATAATATGAAGCTGTATTATCAACAAATGGCATTACGGAAGGAAAAGAGAGACAGGGAAAGCTGCCAAGGTCTGCTCGTCTTCAGCAGAAGGGAAGGGTTACGTCAAATTCAAAGGAAAATTATAGGTAAGAGAGATTATTCTGATTGAGGCCGTTCAGATTTTGAGTTAGAGAACGGTTGTTAAACATAAACATAGTAAAAATATTCATAGGCTCGATTGTACTTCAGGTCCAAATACTGCCTGGAAAAAGGCTGAAAATAACAATTCCAAGCGTCTAAATTTCAAAATTTCCCGGGTGTAGCATGCCTCCACATCCCCTAGGAGGTTAGCAACTTCAGCGCTCGAAAGCATGCCCAAGCCCTTAGGAAGGATGCCTCCAATATGCCCCAGCTTGCTCCCAGCTTGCCCCCAGCCCTTAGAAAATTTTGAAAAATTGAAGTAGCTAAGAATTCTTTTCCTTCATTCTGAGCCGAAATGTGATGCTTTAAAGGTAACCATAAAGTAATCATTAAACCCACTGACCGGAGAAATGCTGGCTCTGCATAAGAATTCCTACTGTTAAAAAGTGTTCGAAGCAAGTGCAAAACGCACAAGGAGTAAATTATATCCAAAGAGATACTTAATTATATATGCACTTGACTAAAACAGCAAGGAAGCTTCAATGCGTGAGAAATAATAGTTTCAGCGTGAGAGCGCAAGATTGAATTCGTTTGCGTGAACCTCATGCTCAATGCGTGAGACTTGAGAGCACTGTGTCGGTTTTTTTTTTTTTAATAACTGAACAAAGGTATTACGATGTGTTATACGTGTAGCTTCGTTTCAATCGAACAAGGTGAAATTTCCCGACCGTGACAACTCCTCTGAGACGAAATTCCGACAGGCGACAAAGGAATCTTGCGAAATGCCGACATGGCTGGTGGCGAAATTCAGACAGGGGACATGGGTACCCCCCCCCTAACAGGGCCTCTTTACTCGGGAGAAAGCCAGTTCAAATCCAGTTCTATTTTCGCACGGGCCTTTTCTAATGCTGCTATGTCCCTTTTCCCCCCGGAACTCCTGTTTTTCATCTGGATACCTACTCAACCCATCCACAGAAAAACACTGACTCGCATTCTGCCATTCGGCACTTGCGAACTGTGTGATTTCTTACATGACAATTACGTAGCGTTGACCGGTATTTCCAAGCGCGGAAGCTTGCCTCTCATATCTTGGAAGAGGTTTCTTGACTTTTTTGAAGTTCTTATTTTTTAGCGCTCGCTTCCTCAAGTTTAAACTTTAATTCTTGCCTGTTTTCCTCGATGAACCTTTCACATGGGCTAAGTAATTGACGCGTGGTTGTCGGAAGAGCAACATCGCTCGTTTTCGGTACTCGATACTCGTTCCCGGCCGCATCATCGATTCAGCCCGACGTGGGGACCTTTTTTCGTGCAGGAGATTTTAAATTTGATTCAGGGCTTTGTAACTGCTGTGTTGACGTTGTTTGACGCTTCAAGCTGCTTTTTACTCTCTTAGGCGTTGTTGGCCGAACAATCGTGTTCAAGACTAGTCTTTTGTGGCGTTCAGGGAGAAAATGAAGATCTTCTTCTGCTAGATACCGTGCAGACAATGTTGAAGTGAACTCTTTCTTCCTTAATTTCCCTGGATATTGTAAAAGATCACAGTCGATATCCGACAGAAATTCCTCTCTTGATTTCCTATCATTCACTCTGATTTTCAAAACTGCAAAAGACAAAATCCCCGTACGCGTTGCTGACTTTGCTTCTCTTCAAGTGTTTGCGGAGTGGCGCCAAAACGTTCCCAAGTGGGTGGGTAAACTTTGAAGTTTGATTGTCAAAACTTTGAATTTTGATTGACCGGCAGTTGCAAGCGACGGCAAGACTTTTTTTAAAGGTTTCCTCCACCGGGCTCTTCGTTTGTAATAGCTAGTAGTTGTGGTATGTATTTCAGAAACTGTATTTAAAGGTTCGACTAGACTGTTTACAGTCCCCTATTTTTCCGTGAGATGGTAGATGTCGATCGTTGAGCTCGACGGGCCGCCATCTTGATCTCTTGATGCGAGCGAAACTGGAGAGAGTACAAAATGTCCGTGGGTCGGGGTGGTGGAGGGCACGGCCGGCGGAAAAATAGGGAGACTGTAACAGCTTCACTCTGTCTCGCGTTCAAGGGGCGTGGCCGCCAGTTTGGCGCCTCCGTTAATCAAATCAATTAACAATCTCCTCTCCTGAGAAAAAACCTGTCAAACCAGGGATGATGATATGAATATCTGACATGTTACTGTGTTGTGAATTTCGAAACATTTTGAAGGTTTACTAAGTTGCGTCGAATGAATGCGGGACGGAAGAACTCTTCTCTGACTCCAAAAAAAGCGGCAAAGCCCGCAGAGAATTCCAATTATTCAAATGCGTGCCGTCTTTGTGGCATTAACTGTAAAATTTCAGTAGGAAATAAGAACAACCAACGGAGCTTTCAGCCATTTCCTTCGCCAAAACGAAACTTTGATATATTAAACTCTTGCCAAAACCAGTTGGAAGAACCGCCAAAACATCTTTTCCTTCGAGTAAACGAGAAACGGCCTCCTTTTGCTCGCGCTTTAACACCAATCCTCCAAGACAAGAAGCAGACAGACGATGGAAATCAAAACATTCTCCAGAAAATTCTCTTGAAATCGATGCCATTTTAGCCTGAGCCGCGAAGTGATGAATGTCACTTTCTGTGACTCAAGTTGTCAATGCTCTGCTACGCTCTGATGAACTCTATTGTCCCTTCGACCAATCAGGTGTTGCCGTTGCTGGAGCAACTAACGCAGCGAACACCAGAGAGAGTGAAGCTGTTACAGTCTCCCTATTTTTTCCGCCCCGTCACTCCCACGCTATTAACCCCACCGCCACTACCCACGGGCATTTTGTACTCTCCCCAGTTTCGTTCGTATCAAGAGACCAAGATGGCCGCCCATCGACTCAACGATCGACATCTACGATCTCACGGAAAAAGAGGGGACTGTGAACAGTCTAAGGTTCGACTGATCGTGTGACAGGAAGTCACGCCAACATTTTACCAAATTAGGTTTGGTTACAACAAAGCAAATACACGTCAATGTACTGAATGGTCATGTAAAATGGGGTTGACAAGCCTTCGATTCACGACTCCTACGATTTGTGACATTTGAAAAAAAAACTCGGAAAAAAAAAATTACCCTCGACCCTCGACCCTCGACAAAAAGATAGACTCGTCAGTAAACCATGACATATTGGACTTCTGCACTTTCGTGTGAAAACGTACATCGAACATAATATCTCTAGTTTTTAAATATGTTTAATGTTGATAAATGTTTGGAAACATATTATAAGCTAAGCTAAAAATATGTGAATACAGCAGGAATAATCAGCAAAGTTGCGATGACGCTTTCTTCAATCAACTCAAAGAAGGATTTCGATTTTGTTAGTTGAGTTATCAAAACTTAGCTTTGTTTATTTTATTTTCGCAGTGTAAAATTTCACTATGTTGAAGAAACACACAATATGCTAGTAGCCTTTTGGCGTTGGTGAAAATTGTTGCAGCGTCTCAACACAAAAGACAACGAAAGAAATCTATGTCAAGATTTGTTGACGTTTTACAACGTTTTAGCTCGACAGGGTTCTTCGTTTTGAAATAGAGCACGTTTAAATTTCTAAGCTTTTACGTTGCGTGACATGAAATGGCGGTCCGAGAAGGCTGTCGCGTAGGTTAAAAGATGACTTATCGCTTTAGTTTGTTCTAACTGAACAGTTGTTACACTAGAAGAAGTATTTATTTCAACGTGTCGGAGCTCTAGAGTGATAACTTCTCGTTTCAATAACAAAAGTCAATGACATATGCTTCTGTTACTTTACGGCAGCTATGTTTGTGCCCCTCGGTGGGGCACCAACGTAGCGTCTCCATCATGACAAAGCTCTAATAAATCTGTGGGACACTTCTCCGGATAACGCGCAATGAAAAACAGCAGAGAGCCAAATCTTGGCAAGGATGTTAATATATGAATCATCTATCATATCCCAGATTCTTGACTTTATTTATTGAATGTTTACGATTTTTAGTTTTGATTTTTAACCCGGAGATTGCGTAAGCAATCTATAGGGTTTTAGTGGTGGTGCAGATTATGCAAATGATATGCAAATGATGTCCTTCCATCACCCATGAAGGTTTTTGGAGTAATTCTGCTGACCAGTAGCTAAAGCTCCTGAAATCACTGTATTAGTCAATATTGCAGGCACCTGTAGCGTTTTACATTACTAGGTCTAAACACAGCGGTCAAACGTCGGGCATGCGCAAATGGGTACGTTTTTTGGCAGGCGCGCGCCAATTTAACGCGCGAAAATTAAAGGAAAACATGGGAAACAACCGGTGTCACGCAAAATTTACGAAAAAAATTGAAAAGTTCATAGAAATCTGTAAAAGGAAAAGAAAGTAGGTAAAAGGAAAACTTAAGACTTTTCAGACACAAAGTTAATTAAGTTACCGGTATTCTGTTGATTTACCATTTTGTTTTGAGCTTTACCAAAAAAGTTTACAAGTCTTGAAAACCCGTGTCATGCTACGAGCCGACGGCGTAGTATATTTTTATTTGTTTTTATTAATCATACGATGCGTGACGCCGGAAACGGTCGATAGACGGTGTGGAAAAGGAGGAAAAATGGGAAAGACAATTGCAGTGATACGGCTTCGCTCAGACGAGGTGGGAAAATTTTGACAAGGACTGTGGAGATTCCATCCGGATCCTGGATTTGTCTGAAGCACAGGAACGAGATGAATCGAAAAGACAAACGATGTTCATGTCCATCGTCAAGGGGGCATAGCTGGCCAAAATACCGATCCCAAACCGCCTGTACCTGGTCTTTGGCCAGGTGGGAAAATCTTTTCTAAACTACAAGCCTGGGAAAAACTGGTGCACTAAATGCAAAGTCGAGGCGGACAAAAAATTCAAGGAGCACGGAAAATACAGACCACGGAAAAGAAAGACCTGCACCAAGCAGAAGGTAGAACAATATTTAAATCTTATTTCCGTTAGCTTTCGTTGTACAGGCTAAAACATAAAAAATATATAAATATATAAAAAACGAGGAAAATGTCATTTATAGGATGCCGATGACCCACAAAAAGAACAATGACATGAAAATATTTTGGCCGCCTTTCAGTTACTCCATTGCTTGCACATGCGCAGACGTTTGACCGCTGTGTTCTAGGTCTAGCTGCGATTGTTCCACTAAAAATGGAAACTTGCTTTGTTTGCTTTCTGGGTATAGTTCATTTAACATTTCTATTACAATTTTAATCTTAAGTTAACAGTTAACTCTAAATAAGACCAAATGTTGGCTTTGGTAATATGCATTGGGAATGTTTTAGCTGACAGAGGTGAAGTTGCTGGAAGCTGCTATTGTAAATTTCCGCTCCGAAGTTTGAAGTTTAGTAAAGATTGACAAGAGGCAATCCTCTCTACATACCGATGGCACTACTACTGGTGGATTGAGCTCCTGAAATTAAATTTCGAAATCAAAGCGAACAGTTTCGTTGAGGCCACCGTAGCATTTGTCGAGTAAGTCTCTAATAAAGAACACCGCGGTCTTGCGAGCCTCTAAAAGGCTTATGATTACGCCAGATTATAAGTTTCAACCGCGGGCGTGGAATCCACCGCAAGAAAAGTCTGCTCAGTCTTGAGGACAAACTCACATAAGTCGCATTGGAAGACGAATCCCGCAAAGCGGGAGCGAGGAGAGCTAGAGACAACTATACGAATTGAAATGCAATCCGAGCATAAAGATTTTGCCCACAGACAAAACATTTTGGGCTTGTTCAAGCTGATTCACTTTGTCACTTGAATAGGCTGATGAGCTATCATATCCCAAAGTCACACAACAGCTCTCGCGAAAAGCTCCATATGTCTATTTGTAGTAGACTTAATCATCCCAACACGATCGCATTTGCACAGTTTGATTTTGAGGTCATTTGAATCAAGAAAAAATCGATTCGCGCTACAATTGCACGGTGAATTTAACTTGAGAAAAGGTCAAATAGGACTCCTCTGTTCCATTTATATGTCTGTTTATAGTAGATTTTATATGTCTATTTATGGTAGATTTAATCATCGCAACACGATCGCATGAGTACAGTTTGATTTTGAGGTCATTTGAATCAACAAAAAATTGATTCGCGCAACAATTGTACGGCGAATTAAATGGAAAAAAGGAAAGCAGGACTCCTCTGTTCCTTTTGTACTAGCCACACTAGACGTCGGGTTTCGAGACCTTTGCAGTTTAAGCCGAGAGACTATATCCCTTTTTTGTTAGCTAATTCGCGTATTTGGTAGTCAATTTGAGATAAGGCTGAAGTACTTTGTACTGATCTTTCCCCCTTGAAACGAGGTTTCTTTCTTTTCGTAACACAGTGACTATGGTTAGTACCCACGTTCCAATCTAGTGGATTCCGGGATTCGTCGGCTTTTTTTCCGTTTTTTTTAAGCCACTGGTCTTTTTCTTTTCTTGTTCAACCCTTTTTTGGCGAAGGACATCCACAAGTACTTATATATACTTATTTCAAGCTTGGAATCGATAAGAACATGGTTTTTTAAGGTACGCAACCTTGCTGTTTCGCATAATCGACCTCAAAATGTATCCGATGGTTTAGATGTTGCGCGTTTGTAATTCATAATAAAAAAAAAACTCGATTTCTCTGAAGATCTTTTGCAGCTACCCTACGAGCAGAGTCGCTTCGATCTTATTCGCAACCTATTCGCTTTCGATCTAACGGCGCTGAGTCGCGTAAAGCAGACTACGCTTTCGTGTTCAGGCGGGAAGAAAAATACGTTGGGCAAGGCGACGGGATGTTTACAAGGTAAAGTGGGTCAATCGAGAATGAGTAAATCCATTGGAGCAATGCAGCTCATGTAGTGGAGGTTTGCCAGTTCTTGTACCTCATGAAGTATGCACGAAAAGTTACTCTTTTTTCAAAAAAAAAAGACTGCTGTCATAACAGGTATAACCAGAAGTCAGCATGGCAACTCGCTTAACTAGGATAACCCGTAAGCCACACATGTCAATCATCATCAACTGGGAAATCGACGCGTTTGCTCATAAAGCACTGTGATTAGTTTTGAAAACCAGCAATTGTGCGGATTGGCGCGAGGTCAGGCCAGGAGGGTCAGGCAAACCCCTGTATAGAGGTGGTTGTTATAGAGAAGTGGGTCTTATGAGGAGGTTCTGCTGTGCCCAGTTAGCTTATATTGATAGAGCACCCGGAGAACCATATAATACTAATCGCTTGGAGATATTGGTACATATGCAATCAACAAGATTAATCGATCAATTCTCTCAACAACTTCCTGTCATAGTTGTCCGATACTGTGTATACTGGTTTACAAAATCAATTTCTTGTTATGAGAAGTACCATTCTTCAAAAGAAATGTTTTTCTGTCATATTAGAGATGTGTCTTAGAGTTGCACTCCTAGAATTGCACGTCTGGATAGAGACTCGTAAGTGATAGCTGCTTATTAACTGAGGTTATTCGGCCGCCTGTCAGTTATGAATGAGAACGCCGACAGTTTTTTTGGGGTCTCTCTAATATGTTGTGACCGGGTCATCCACATTCACATCCTCTTTCTTTTATGAAAAGTCTTAAATGAATGCGAAATTGTCTTCTTTTCAGTCCGCCATACTATTGAAGAAATGGACTTTCGGTGGAAGGAAGAAGAGCCGATCACACTCTTCAATGAGGAGTTGGCTGAATTCGATGTGGTTAAATTTGAAGTGGAGTCAAAAAAGGCTTCCTATGTTTCAGGTGAGGCAAAATTTGTTCTACTGTTTTTGATACCATTTTGACACTATTCCTTTGAAAAGCCTCGGGCGAGTGCTAAAGCAACAACGTTGATCGTAATGTTTGGCGCCTGAGAATCTCACTTGACTTCAGAACCTCGCTGCATCTATTACGTGCCGCCTGTTGCAAATATTTGATTACTCACTGCTGTTGAATATCATTTATTTATTCATTCATTTAGGGCGGACAAGCACAATTTCTTTTATTATGCTGAGAGCTTGCGTACCATTCAGCGAGGAATAGAACACTGCAGAAATCTCAGTTCGTTAAAAAGTTGCGAAGAGCATTTCCTAGTTTAGCAGATCACTAAATTTCAGCTTTTCTTTCTTTTTTTTTCTCGTTTCAGGAAATTACAAGAACTTGATCGTGACGTTCACGTTTCATCGCCGCATGGGTTTCTATTTCATTCAATTCTACATACCATGTATTGTGATGGTTTCCCTGAGCTGGATCTCGTTCTGGATGGATCGATATTACATCGGAGAACGACTCTCCCTCGGAGTCACGACCATACTAACGATTGTGTTCCTGCTCGGGTCCAGTAACTCGACCATGCCTCGGGTCAGCTATGCCAAGGCAATTGATTGGTATCTTCTTGGCTCCTTCATCTTCGTGTTTTCTACGCTGGTCACAGATTTACTAGTTTACAGGTTCCGTTCGAAGGAAGAATCGAGGCAGAAAGAACAAGAAGGAGAAGAAAAGGAACAGAAGGTAACAAAATTTTGATTTTTCACTTAAGTTCTCTTTTTGGTATGGGTCTTCTGGAACGGCACAGATCAACGGAAAAGACTTCATATCCCAATAACTCTCGTAAAGTAAAGCGCTTCATGTAAACAGACCAAAGTTTCTGCTTGTTCGTTTACATTTGTAGCGTGGCTTTGAAAGGGAGGCACCGGAAAGTAAATTGGCTTAAATCGCTCAAAATAAGCCCAGTCATCACAGAACAAAGAAAAAAGAAACATTACTACAGCACGGCAAGGCATATTTATCAGTGTATCTTTCGACTTTCCAGCGCCAAATTACGTTTGTTGCTTTGTCATACAAACCCTTGTAATTTAACAGCAGTTTGGGGTGCCTGTGGATTGAACCCGCGGGTTTACTACGTCCCAACCGAAAGAAAGAAACGAAATATAATGACCGAGCCTCTGAATGCGCTCTAGTGAAACTGATGCAATAAATAATATATGTAATGCATGATTTACTGTGTCACAGTCTCCGGTCCCAGAACATTTGGTCTACATTTCTTTCTGAATTTACAAGTGCTAAATGAAAACTTCTGAAATTAATAAAGATATTAATTAATTTTTTATCTACTGAATTATTGTTGATTGATTGATTGACCAACTGACTCACTGACTGACTTTTTTTTCCATTCACTTACTCTTACTTACTTACTGATTAATTTATAACGTCGGCGATTAATTATTTGTTTATTTTAATGGGCCATTTCCGATTTCCCTTGTGCCCCTGTTTCAAAACTAGTCCTCGTGTAAAACCTTTCATATAAAGTTGAGATTCATTTGCGTGAAAATGAAGCTGTAGGCGGAACTCATGTTCATATGCATGGATTCGCACGAACTCTTTTTGACACAGAGGCAAAAGACAACTCGGAAATGACCTATTTGCACACAATGTTAGCCATTTTCTGCTTGTATAAATTTATACCGACGAACTTTCCAACAGGAAAGAGGAGTAAAATTTCCACAGAGTTTAATGACAATTTCATTTTCTTTCGTTTCCAAGCATCAAAACAATAAAATAGTGTTCCAGTGTAAACATGGCTTCCAACCAAACTACGTTGCTGACGCTAACGGCCATGTACACTTAGTCAGCCAGCAAGAAAACAAAGCTGAACAAAGATCGCCGTGCAAAAGCAATCTGATCACATGCTGTATGGCTTGTACCCAGTCTACAGAGAGCGAGAAAACCGACCTCAGTGTGCTTACCAACAAATGCTGTCGGTACATGTTCCCTATATCCTTCGCGATTTTCAACCTCGTTTATTGGCTGGCACTAAGTACCGGAAATTGACTTCTGATTGGCGACTCACTACGAAGAGAAGAACTTGAGATCAGCTAACATTTCAGTGTACGAAGGAGGGAAATGTACGGCGTTGAAGTAGATAAAAGCATAATTTGCACTGCTAGATCTACAGTGGATCTCATGACAGACTGAATTAGAAACCGCTCTACCCGTTACTTATCGACCTGGAATGACTGCAGATGACGTAAAGTTGAGATGCATGACATATAGAGAGTTTGTGGCGTCATACATTTTTGTTTTTAATGTATGATACCGATGTGTTGTACGCTGTAGCAGGTTAGGCCGGGTGAGGTGTTCTTGATTGAAGATTTTACTATCCATTAATGTCCTTTTCACTTTTTTAATGTAAATAATCCACGGTAGTCTTGATAGTAACTATTGATGTGGAATAAGCTTTCGATAGACATGAGTGGCGTAAAAGTTTGTGATTTGGCGTTAGAGTTTTTTCCTCTTTTTTGGTTTTGCGTTCAGTTTGCTAACGAGCAAATGAACCTGCATTAAATGTCTATCAGTATAAACCTACACATTATAGAGGTAACCTTATTAGCTCATTCATTTTTTAAGGAACCACAAAATATACTTAATTTAATCCACGCTAAATGTAGGCGAAAATGAGCAGGAACATTATAGCTTCCCATCACGAATAGCTACAACAGACAGCTGCAACTTGATTTGTTTATTGCTAAAATATTACAAATTCGTGGTGTTAATAAACCAGTTAAGCTGAACAAGCGGTCGTCTGACCATTTTGAAAATAATGTTCGT
Source organism: Orbicella franksi (assembly GCF_964199315.1). NCBI lineage: Eukaryota > Metazoa > Cnidaria > Anthozoa > Scleractinia > Merulinidae > Orbicella > Orbicella franksi. The sequence continues at coordinate 13,372,224 of NC_138158.1, forward strand.
TCAAGGAAGCATGCAATTGTAGTCCTTGTAGGGTCTGTTTCTCCATTCTGCGCACCTGCGGCGATGCGAATTTTTGATCCGAAGGTGGAACTTTCAAAGTAGGACAATGCTTTTCCATCGATTTTGTTAGAACCGTCAGAATTATAAAGTTATAGTAACGGCACTCAACAAATTATGCGACAGTGAGGTTTGTAAAGACCAAAGCTTATTGTACGCTTCACGGCAAGCCTCGTGAGTCCTACGATTTCTTTTATTTGAAGACCTTCCAGTGAACCTTCCACTGTCGATCAAGCTGACACATGCGCATTATCGTGACAACAGACCCTTTAACTGTTTCGTGACGAGTAACACCTCGTAAAAACGTGGGAAGACTGGGGATGGGTATGGCTATTTTTCGATTGTTTGAAAAACTCTGAAAACTGAGAAATTCAAATCGAATATCAATTGAACATTGGTAATATTACTAGATTCCATAGCACTTGGAAATATTATTGAAGCGTTTTCCCCAAGTATTGCTAATCAGGATTTGGGTAAGAGCTTATATATTTTTCCAGTTTCTACAATCCTGCATGCTACTCGCCACTCCTCCAAGTAAGAGCTTCCTAACTTGATTGAGTTGCTTCTCTCTAGGCAAAAATTCTTTTGAATGGTTCAGCTTCTTACATACTCATCTCAGGCCTCTACAATGGGTTATTAGTCTGTATGCATACCTGCAGTTGGTACACGGAAAGGCAATACTCTCTAAATACTGACATACAAGTTACATGGACAACATCAAAATTCATCGTACATTTTGCATTCAAATATGTACAGTAAGACGAACGACTCATGTAGGCCATTGCAATCAAGAAACTTCGAAAATTCTAAACGTTAATTTAGTGCCGCATTTCTTTTAGCATTAATGTTACAGCTGTAAATATTTTCCCAGGCTCTATGAAATAATTTTAGCATTATATTTACGAAAGTATCAACTATTGCTATTCTATAAATAAAGCAATTAATCAGGTCATGGTATTGTTTAGAGGTCTGTTTTGATTGTGGTCAGCGTGTTGTTTCCCCTTATTTATTATTTGATTTTTAAAAATCCCATTAAAAATTAGCCAATTAGCGCGCGAGAAAGGAAACACCAAAGTATTCCAAGGGCCCCCCCCCCCCCCCCCCACATCAAATAACGGCCATTTTGAATTATATTAAAATATGCGGTATCTGAAGTAGGGGTGGCGAATGGTCCTTCAAAAACTCTGGGTCTCGCAAAATTTTAGTCGAATTTCACGGGTCTCGCAGTCTCGTTTTTTAGCCGTTATGTGCGTCTCGCAGTCTCGATTTTTCGCAAGGCTAAGGGTCTCGAAGTCCCAATTCGTTCCTTTATGTTTTTATAAATTACTGTCTTCCGGCTTCACTTAAATTGAATTTCCATGAAGCAACTTACAAATTTTCCGAGAAAAAGTTCATCCTAACTTCTCATAAATTGTCTTAATTCCACAAAAAGGTACAAAACCTACCGCAACGTCCATTTTGGCGCCAGAAAAACAGTTATTTTCTCTCTCTGATATCATAACGTAGTGTGTTATAATCTAATTTCCAGTTCCAGTCAGTTCCAAGAAGCTGGCTTAAGGCTGTACAAGCTCATTCTAGCTCTCAACTAAATCTGGGGCTCGAATTTTAAGAGTCTGAACGCCTCGCACTCGCACTCAAAGCGCTTTGAAGTCTCGGTCTCGCAATCTAAAAAGTCAAAATGTCTCGGGCTCGCAAAGAAAAGCACTTGTCTCGCCGTCTCGCAAAGTGTCGCATTTACCATTCGCCACCCCTTGAAGTCGGAAACACGGTAGAGAGAATTGGGACATTCTCGGCGCATCCAATTTGAATCGTATGCTCCGAGAGTAATAAATTGGTAAGGTATTCGGCAGATGTGGTCAGTTGACCTCTAAATATCTGACGACGTTGATCTTCAGTCACTTAGTTCGCCTTCAGTTGTTATAAATAAAAAAAAAATGGTTTCGAAACTCTTAACACAACATCGGACGGCAAAGGTGTGGAAAAAGTGAAATTCTACAAAGAAGAGGTAAAGACATCGAGATGTCGACACCTTGAGATAAAACGGCAAGTATGAGATATACTAGCCATGCAACCCTTTCGAGTGGTATACCGTGGAATATCCCACGAGTCGCTTGTATTTCCTCGGTATACACACAGAGCCTGCAGGTTTGACTTTTACAATACAGACTTTAAGGAAATCACAACTGAATCACTTTACTCACTATATGAAAAAAGATGTTGTGATAATTTTTAACCAAACGTCAGCATTCATTAAATGACATTCTCATATAAATTACAATATTCGGGGAAAAGGGGTCCATATATCGCCAGAGCTTGCGCAGCCAAAAAATATTTTTACTCCACCCAAAATGGAAAGCTTGTGCATCCTAGGGTTACCTTCCTGCATAAAACTCGGGTGCCCATTTATACACCTGGGAGAGGAGAGGCACCGTGAGAGCAACTTGTCTTCCAGAAAAAAAAAAAAAAAAAACACCAACAACCTCTCTCATACACTGTTGTTGTTAATGATCTTGTGTTCTATATCAGCCAGTTTTCTCATACACCGTTGTGATCTTGTGTTCTAAATCAGCCAGTTCTCTCACGCACTGTTGTTGTTTATGATCTTGTTTTCTAAAGCAGCCAGTTCTTTCATACACTGTTGTTGTTCATGATCTTGTGTTCTGTATCTGCCAGTTCTCTCACACACACTGTTGTTGTTCATGATCTTCTGTGCCTTATCAACCAGTTCTCTCATACACTGTTGTGATCTTGTGTTCTAAATCAGCCAGTTCTCTCTCACACACTGTTGTTGTTCATGATCTTCTGTGCCTTATCAGCCAGTTCTCTCATACACTGTTGTGATCTTGTGTTCTAAATCAGCCAGTTCTCTCTCACACACTGTTGTTGTTCATAATCATGTGTTCTATACCAGCCAGTTCTCTCACACACTGGTCTCGTCTTTGCTTGATGGTGTGGACAATCTGGTCGTGTTTTTCGGGGTACCTAACAAGATCCTCCTACAATGAAATTAGAAAGGTGGGTTGTAGTTTGAAATATTCTCAAGACAAGCGAGTGTAGACACATGGTTTAAAAGGTAAACAGCTTATGCTTCCTACGGTGGATTTGGTGTGTCAATTCCGGTGCAAGCCGCTTTCACGATCCGTACAAACCTTCTGATATAGCTGTCTCCCCCCGCACCCTCTCTCTGACTATTTCAAAAGACGTTGGCAGGACGGTTTCACACGAATGATGACCTCCAGTGCAAGGAATTCCCGTCTACGGATATGATGAACATTGATATTCGATCGCATCTTTTCTGCCTGCAGACATGTCACTGAACACAGTGACAGAGTCACTGTGGCAGTTAGAAATAAACTGAATAGATTAACAAGTCTGATGAGACCCTGTTAGGGGTAAATTCCGACAAGCGACATGGCCTTGAAACGGCGACATGACAGCTGCGAATTGGCGATGAACGACAGACTACTTCAGCGAAATAGGGAAAGCAATGGCAAGATAAGACCGACAACGAATTTCGGAACTGAGAATGCAGTGATTGTTTTAAAAGTCTGAGTCGAAGTGAAGACGCATTTCCAGAGTTTTAAATGTGTTTTCCTCTCTCACGCGCGATGTCGACGGGTCGCGAAACCCAGGCTTTCTTATATATGCTAAAACGTCCCCGTCGAATAAATCGAGTCCGTCATTGCTGAGTATTTTTTCTCACTCTCAGCTGAGTGAGCAGTGCCCTAAAACGCCTAAAAACACGCTTAAGGAAAAAGGAAAGAGATCTTCCAAAGTCTGCTTCATATTTTTATTAGTGGGTCACCAGTAAAATAATATGAAGCTGTATTATCAACAAATGGCATTACAGAAGGAAAAGAGAGACAGGGAAAGCTGCCAAGGTCTGCTCGTCTTCAGCAGAAGGCAAGGGTTACGCCAAATTCAAAGGAAAATTATAGGTAAGAGAGATTATTCTGATTGAGGCCGTTCAGATTTTGAGTTAGAGAACGGTTGTTAAATATAAACATAGTAAAAATATTCATAGGCTCGATTGTACTTCAGGTCCAAATACTGCCTGGAAAAAGGCTGAAAATAACAATTCCAAGTAAATTTCAAAATTTCCCGGGGGTAGCATGCCTTCACATCCCCTAGGAGGTTAGCAACTTCAGCGCTCGAAAGCATGCCCAAGCCCTTAGGAAGGATGCCTCCAATATGCCCCCAGCTTGCCCCCAGCCCTTAGAAAATTTTGAAAAATTGAAGTGGCTAAGAATTCTTTTCCTTCATTCTGAGCCGAAATGTGATGCTTTAAAAGTAACCATAAAGTAATCATTAAACCCACAGACCGGAGAAATGCTGGCTCTGCATAAGAATTCCTACTGTTAAAAAGTGTTCGAAGCAAGTGCAAAACGTACAAGGAGTAAATTATATCCAAAGAGATACTTAATTATATATGCCCTTGACTAAAACAGCAAGGAAGCTTCAATGCGTGAGAAATAATAGTTTCAGCGTGAGAGCGCAAGATTGAATTCGTTTGCGTGAACCTCATGCTCAATGCGTGAGACTTGAGAGCACTGTGTCGGTTTTTTTTAAATAACTGAACAAAGGTATTACGATGTGTTATACGTGTAGCTTCGTTTCAATCGAACAAGGTCAAATTTCCCGACCGTGACAACTCCTCTGAGACGAAATTCCGACAGGCGACAAAGGAATCTTGCGAAATGCCGACATGGCTGGTGGCGAAATTCAGACAGGGGACATGGGTACCCCCCTAACAGGGCCTCTCTGATGGTTCGTACTGAGTTCGTTTTCTAGACTAGTAAAGCAGATAAAATGGTTGCACAGCAATAAAAACAAATAATCTTCAACCTTATGTAATATCCGACTTTATTTTTGTTGGCCTTTTTGAGCAAAAGAACAGTCATTGCAACTCTGCGCGTTTTTATGGCTAGGTTATTACATGTATGTTTTAGAACAGCCAAACAACTTGATGTTACCAACATCTTGATGATGACACTGGATGTTATCTTTTTTCAAGTTAAAACAATAACGAATTCAGACATTATGATAAAGATGAATAATTCTTAATTGTAGATCCACTGAAAGAGGTCATCAAGTAACAAGGATTTCAGGTACATAGTTTGACAGTAAATGTAAGAAACGCTGAATGGCTATATCTGCCTCACACACATTTTCGGAACTGTCAAAGTTCGTTAACCTGGGGGTTGCGACGTAAATGACAACACCAGGCAGCTTAAGCAACAACGACGACGACGCCTAGGAAAAAAATGAATATATATTTTACCAGCGAAATTCGCGATTGTCTAGATCTGTTCAGTACGCCGAATGGCTCTAAAAACGTGCGCAGGCTAAATATGTAATGACAGCGTTCAATTCCAAATGGAAATAAGAAAAATTAGCCGTCGTCGTCCACGTTAAGTAGACGACACAGAACTTGGTCATTTCACGTTGTTATTTTGCAGAGGACGGCAAAGAAATGTACAAAGATTTATAACGCACGTGCACAGCCATTGTTTTGCTTATTAAACCTTTCGTTTTGTGACGTTCACGTTGCCTTCGTCGTCGTGGTTTGCCTAAGCTCCCTAACCTCACTGAGTGACCGCCCTTCTAAGCAGACACCAGCCTGGTACCCAGGCACTATCCCGCACGCTCGATTTGACGCGAAATTTAATGACGTCGCCAAAAGCCAGCCAAGGAACTCGATCCCATCGGCGCTTTTCTCTCAGTCTAATCATTAGCAACAAGAGAAAATTCTTGTTGTTGAGAACTTCTTGTAAGCCACGACAAGCACCATTACAATGGGTTTTGATTACCTTCTGGTTTCTAACCTCTGGCAGGCGACCGAAGAAAAAGAGGAAGAGCTAAACCCACGTTTTGTCAACAACTGGAAAGTTTATGATAAATTAATAAAGATGGTGAATTTTAAGCTCGGTAATGAAATGTGAAGGTGAATTAATCAACATGACACGAGCGTGGGACAAAGAAAAATTCTGAGTCCCCGACAGGAATCGAACCCATGACCTCCCGAACACCGGGCGGGCGCTCTATCCACTGAGCTACGAGGACTCATGGAGAGCGAGGTCATTTAACTGAGTTGATATATGACAGGCGTCCTGCATACTGCTAGGATCAACGCTATCGAAGTCATCGTGAGTTGTGATAAATTAATAAAGATGGTGAATTTTAAGCTCGGTAATGAAATGTGAAGGTGAATTAATCAACATGACACGAGCGTGGGACAAAGAAAAATTCTGAGTCCCCGACAGGAATCGAACCCATGACCTCCCGAACACCGGGAGGACACCTGTCATATATGAACTCAGTTAAATGACCTTGCTCTCCATGAGTTCTCGTAGCTCAGTGGATAGAGCGCCCGCCCGGTGCTCGGGAGGTCATGGGTTCGATTCCTGTCGGGGACTCAGAATTTTTCTTTGTCCCACGCTCGTGTCATGTTGATTAATTCACCTTCACAACTTGAAAGTTTGTTGTTAAAAGATGTTTCCAAAACATGACTTTTTCAAACAAGCCAGCGCACTGTTGAAGTAATTTTTCCAATAAGATTCTTGCTCGCTGTCTTTTATAATTAACTGACCTACTGAAATGCACACTTCCTAATAGATGGTTTGGAGTCCCAGCAGTAAGAAAAATTCGGTCAAATGCAACAAATGTACGACACGCTGTTTGTGCGTGTTTTGTGTTTTTGTATTAACTTAATTCAACACGACTTTTCTAAAATAGTACAACACGTCAGCCTGAAAGTGAAAAAAGTTATAATGTTCCCTTTACCTGGAAACTAGCAGCCACAGGGGTGAGACTTCGAGCCTCCTCAGAACTGTCAACGCAAAAAAAAAAGTAGCAGTTAAAACATTGCAAGGCCATACTTCATTCATTGACAAATCTAAACAAGTGCTAACCTGCAACACCCTCACCGAGCAGAAAGAGAAAAGAATCTCTGCCTCGCAGAGTATACAAGTACTTGAAGGCAGCGGCGATTGTGAAATATGACGTTTCAGTAGATACCAAACAAACTGTTTACATCTGTCCTTCTCTGATCTGATAATATTTAACTTATTACAAGAGAGCTTTATTGCGTAATCTACACGATTTAAAGATGATTTCCAGTCCGTAACTGCGCACTCTCGAGAGTTTGTTTACGTTTTTTGTTTGGTTTGATGTAAGACATCACAAAATGTAAATATTTCGCAACCACTTACATGAAGTAAATTCAAAGTTCCATGTCAATCGCCTTTATGGATGCGAAGCTTCGTCGGCTTCGTTCTTTCTCGTATCACTTGATGAAACAACTTCGCAGCTGTAAAAATCAATGAAGCTGTTGGAAAAAGAATTTGAAAGGTCTCAAAGATAAGTTATGTGGTCCGTAAGAAATAACATCGATTCGCATTCCATCGAGTGAGACTTACAATGTTTGTAAACATTAAAGTGCTGAGACTACGCAGTGCGGACTGGAAATCATCTTTAAAGGGACAATGGACTAGTAAAATAATGACGCCAAATTAAACAGGCAAAGGTGAACAACAATATTAAATTACAAGACGTTGAAAATCAGTTCAGAAAATTGCATGCAGCAGGTGCCTATAGCTGAACCAAAACATAGTTAGTTAGTCTCCCCTACTATGATCAAAAAGCATGATTTACCGATCGCGAAACAAATCTTAATTAACGAATAGCAAGGACCAAACTTGTCAACTTACAAGTCGTATCCCTGCAAAGTGCTCTTAACCATGTCTCGTAAGTTGTTAATATCATGTTGATATCGAACAACCACTGATGAACCTTTAGGGTTTCCAATCCCTATAAAAGAAAATAAATACCGTTCTGTCAAGTACAGCGCACTGACTGCAAATGATTGTATCAGTAGGTAGCTTGGTGATGAGTATACAACATGTGGTTTTTTCGTGTTACTTCGCGTTATTTCGATGTTAATAATATACATGAAAAAATTACTCGATTCTGATTGGCTGAGAGCAGTGCAGTTCAAGTGTAACAACCAGTGCAAAAAGTGTAGCACCAGTGCAAAAAGTGTAACACCAGTGCAAATTACACATCGTAATCCTGAGTTATGATTGGCTGAAAGACAAAAGGAAATCTTGTAAGCCCAATGATGTCACATAGAATGATGATGAAAATTTTGTGCGGAAACTTTGAAAAACGTTTTCTTGAATGAGGAAAAATGGCTTCAAGAAAGATCTTCCGGCACTTCCTCCACGCGAATTTTTTCATGCATGTTTATATTATTAATAAGTAATCATACGGTTTTTCTCGTTCAATTTGGAAATAGTTTGCACTTGTGAGGATAGGATCTTAATTGCGTAAATTTCAATTAGTCAATCTTTACCTTAGAATTGTTTCGATTGAGAATATATATCAAAGACTTGGCACGTTTCATCACATTCCAAACACCTCGAAGTATGTCATAAATACTCCAGTGCATGTCGTATTTTCAGCTGTCGTCCCAGTATTAGGACATGTGATGAAACACGGTGTCTTGTTTTTTATACATTATGTAACGAATGATATCAGGGGTTTTTTCTAGTGATAGTAAGAACCAATTATCATGGCGCTTTACATACATTTACCAGAAAGATAGGATGTAAGTGTTTGGTCCCAGTCAATTAACCGGGTTACTTCACTTGAGGGTTTTTTTTTTTCTGGCCGTGTTACCTTGCAAGAGTCTTTCAAGATCTTCAATCTCTTGTCGAATAATATCTGCCGTCCGCATTCCCTCAAAAGCACTGAAACATTTCAATTGACAATATGGCGGTATGAGAATGGTTCATCGTGTTGGTTTTGTTTTTCCAAAACTAAGAATAGCTAAGTACAGGGTACACATAACTTTACAACACGATGTTCATTTAAGATGTGGTAAGTTGCGCTCAGTAATGGACTGACTCAATTAAATCCTAAATTCTCAGTACTCTTTTTTATTTACCACATCAACAAAAGATAAGCAATAAAAACAAGCAGTAATCACAGAGAAATTAAGCGCGTTCGTAATAAAGTCAGTCTGCTGAACACACGAACTAGTTTCAGTTAGATTTGACTGCATATAACAAGAAGCACTACAGAATCAGTTTCTTCTGGATTGTTTAGTGCAATGGCTGAGTTGATCAGTGGTTTGTCAAACTAAGCACATGGATAATGCCGACAAACACAAGGTCACTTTCTGCCAAATTTTGCTAGTGCGTTCCGAAGAGAATACGCGAATCTACAAGGGCGCATATCGATGACGATCACATAATACGAGTATTGCTCAACATGTAATGGCTGACTTGAGTTGATCGTCCACTTTAGGACATGTACCCTTAAGTTGCTCGCTGCTGACTTTATTGAGTATTGCACTTTATTGAGTATTTCCGCTGGCGCGTTCCAGGGTAATGTTTAACATCGTTGTCAACGATCACGTGAATTCTATCCGCAATTCAAATTAGCTGACTGTTGTTTTCCGAACTTATTCCAGGGCCACATTTTTCTACCCTTCAAGTAAAAAGCAAAAAATCTGGCACCAATCCTGATGTGAAATCAACGTTCTTTCAATTCTCGAGACGCCAAAACCTTCTGACTTTCCTTTTTTAAAGAAAGCCCTCCATTTTGTTTACCTGTCTCTACGACGAGGTCGTCCGCATGATCGCGTAAGCAAAATGTGACGTCATGGACGAAGGCGACAACGAAAAACTGCGCAGGACACCCATAAGATTAGCAAGCGTTCTCCTTTGTCGAACATTACAACCCTATTATACAGTCTCTTTATGTTAATACATGTACTTACTCATGTGAAGAGGGCTGGATTGACTTTGCATCCACAGGCTCACTTCTGAAATAAAATTAAGATCAGTACAGCTTATCCCATGGTGTATCAAGATAACTATGACGTCGACTGATAACATGTAAAAGGGATTTACACAAAAAAGAATTAAAACTATCAGTTACAGGAAGCAATATGACAAAAAAAATCGTAATTCACCATGACTTGTTTGGGTGAAATGCGTTCCCAGAAACGAAAAAGAACCAGCATGAAAATTAAGCGCAGGATTGGAGAGACACCGACCCTTATGTTAAGGTTAGTTTTCACTAGCACATAAGCATAAATAAGCAACAAACGCAGGTGCACAAAGGTGCTGGTAAGTAGCGCCCTTTGTTAGGACAATTTCCCTACAAAAAGTACTAATTATCAACATCTCACTGCGTCTGGGTATGTTTACTTATGTTTATGTTTGTACTATTAAAAACTGTCATAAATGTTTGCTTGCACGCAGTCTTGTAGCCAGGACCCTCTCTTTTCAGCCCTCCTTTCACAAGGGTAAAAAGACAGCACCCTGAGAAGAGATTGTAGTGGCCTGCAGCCTGAGTTTACCCTCAAACTTTCTGTCATGTTTGCATCAGACTATATAAAATTAATATCTAAATCAATTCATTTTTTTTGATAATTCATAACTTATGTTCTTAATAACAATGTACCTGTGCTTGCATCTCAACTCCTCATCCTAAAAAACAAAAATCAATAAATCAAATGATTGAAAAACCTAGCAAGAAAAAAAAAAAAAGTTTCTTACTTACTGCATTTAGATTGCAATTGAAGAAACCTAAAGAATACATAACACATGTAAAAAGCATAGCGAAAGGAGTATTTATAGATGTGTGCTTGTTTAAAATAATTCTGGTCCTCCCTTAGACAATCAATCAATCACCAGTGCACTTCTTCAAACCTAACCTTGAGTGTCATGGATGCCATTTGACAAAAGTAAAGTACATATAGAAGTTTATGTACAAAATGACGGTGGCAGGCCAAGAGGATGTGATGAGCATTTTAGTGTTTTACAGTCAAACCTGCATGGTATTGACCAGACCGTCGCCAAGCTCCCAAACTTATTTTCCTTAGTTTCTAGTTGCTGTAAACTATACCTCAATATTAAGCATACACAGACACCTAAAATGTGACTTAGACACGTGAACATATACTTAGATTATACCACACAACATGCTTAATAACAATTCGACTGCAGAACAGAAAAATTAGAAGGGTACAGCACTATACATGCATGATGCACAAGCCCAGATTACTCCACACTCATGTATCTGCACTCATGTATCACGCTCTGCCTCACAAATCCCCCTGTTCTGCAGGCTAGGCTAGGTACCAATAAAAATCTGACGAGGTTTTACAATCGGCAGATCATGATACATAGCTCATAAATTACTGCCATCACATAAAGGCAGACCTTTTGCAGTAATCGACTTGGTCTGATAATGAAGCACCAGAAACTAATTACAGGCATTACAAATAGACAGATTCTTTAGATAGAATAATTTTGAGTTTTGATTATCAGTTTATGAGATAATTCTCTTACATTTTTTACCACAGTTGGTAGAGGGCCCCCTAACTAACGTATTTCTTGACCTGTTTCATGTCTGAGTGGGTTGTTTTGGTTCACATATTTTTCTTCTAGTTGGATTACATGAACCTTGCATTATCAATCTGTGTGGCTGACTTCAAACAATTTCCAGCCCAGTTTAATAAATAAAAAGCTGCAAACACAGCAATGTACCTGTAGCTCCAAGAATAACCTGAAAAGTATCTAACATACATTGGCATACCTATTGACACATAATAGAACATGCTCTGTGGGAACTGTATTAGATAGACACCCTGTATTAAGCTAACATTAAAGCATTCCTCGAAATGTCCTCTCAATACATTTTGATTTTATTTCAAATGCATGCATCTGTACCATACCTGAGGGAATGGTTGGAATCTTGGTTTTGGAGGCTTAAATTTCTGTCAATAAAAACAATAGAAGCTGCATTAAATATACTGTGGTATCGTGTACATTGAACCTAAGAACTATAGATCGAGTATGTTGCCTGTTGTCCAGTATGTTGACTGGAGTAACAATTGACCCTGGGCTATAAGTGAAGGGTGCCCAGTAAACAACTGGGCAGAAAAGGCATCGAAACAGTAATGTGACAACAGCCCAATAGATGTACTAATGTACTTTAAATCAAGTAGAATGCATTCCTGCACCCAAATCTCTGGAGTTCAAGTCTGGCACCCTAACCACTTAGACATGCTGTACCAGAATTGAAAATAAGGTACTTGTCAAGCTGCCAAGCCTACCCAAAAGATATGTTTAAATATAAAAATAATCCACATTTTCATGAGCTACAATATAGTTAGACAAAATGCTGCTCCCAAACAAGATCTAAAACAAGGGCGGAAATACATGAAGGAAAAGGAAGAGAAGGGCATCAGACATGTATAATTAATTATGGAGTCTGAGCATTTAGCCACTATATCACCCATCAGCAACATTAACCCACCGCAAAATATCATAATTTTTTCTTATTTTCATTAGCTAATAATGATATTATTATTAGGAAATACCAGCTAATAACACAGTTAACAAATAGATTCCATGTTGTTGTGCATCTTTCTATTCAGTGTTAGTATAAATCTACTAGGCGTTCTATCTCGAATGCCATTCTCTGATTGGCTACACTACTCACTATCTATTCTGTGACAGATAGTGAGTAACATAGCAGTGTGCCCTTGTTAACAAAATGACGGCTGCCTGCTTCTTGGCATTTTGGAAGTGTCTGTGAAGAGGATTTAGTTAAAGTTTTGAATGACTAGTAGATTTGTAGTAAAACAATTAAGATTATTCGCTGTTGATTTCTATGCATGATAGTTGACGAGGAAATCGAGAGCGAATAATCTAATTGTTTAATAGATCACAGATGACATCAAAATGTGGTAAGACCAATAAAGTGGCACACAAGCCATTAGGTGAGTGTGTCAGTACCGTTCCTACCACACTTTTATGTCTTCTGTGATCTATTACTGAACAGATGCATGACAACAAGGAATCAATGGCCACCCTCGGGACTTAAGCAACTGGCTGCTTAATACAGATGGCCACTTAATACAGGATCACTCTGAAATTACTCACTGGGCATGGTGTAATGATATGGTACTGTACTTCAGCATTATGAACATCTGGAAAGCGATACTAAACGGCCAGTTTTCAGCTTACAGTAGCTTTGTACATGTTTTTCTTTGTAATGATGATGGATCACATTTTAAACACAATGAAACTGTTATTTGCTGCGATTCGAAGAATAGCAGCAAATCATTGTTTTTACGGTTCACTGGTTTTTTGACAGTTTCCATGGTGACGGAAGTACTATAAGGGCAGGATTATGCTGATGTCGCTGCCAACTTGCTTTCGTTTTGAGATTTTTTATTAATGTTGTTTTGATTTGCTTTGTTACCCTACATTTGTTGGCTTTGTCACCCCTCACCCTTGGGGTATTTGTTAAGTGTCTGGCTCTACATTCAGGAGGGTTCAGGTTTCCTCTAATAAGGGGGTTTTTCCTGACGGACAGTAGGCACGTTATCATTATCTGTACTTCTGTTAGTCTAACTTCACATATGTATCTTTCGGTTTTAATAAACTCAAATGGGGTTTCATTGCTTGCAGAATGCTGGGCTAAGTGCTGCAGTCCGTTTTCCAGTGCAGCAGTCTATCCAGTGCAGCAGTCAGTTCCCCTATTTAACAAGTAACAAGTTGTGTTTTATTTGTTGTCTATTAGAGGGAATAAGGGAAACTACCCCATAAAATGACATGTGGCTTAGTTTCCATTCAAGGGTGGCCGCTTAATACAGGTAACAATAACAAAGAAAGACAAACAGAGGACTGCTACAGGGTGGCCGTGGCTGCTTAATAGAGGTGGCTGCCTAATACAGGAAAAACTACAGCCTTTGTGTGAACGAAAACTCCGGACCTTGAAAACTGGCTACTTAATAGAGGGTGACCACTTAATACAGAGCCATTATATACAGGTTCCACTGTATTTTATATAATAAAGAAACAAAAAAATGATGTCATCTAGAATTTTCTGTCCTCTAATAGATCATAAGTAAGAACTAATCAAACTTTAAGAATAAGTCAACTTATTAATATATAATGTACCTTAATTTGCAGTACTGGAGTATAGATCAATAAATCATCAGGCTGCTGAACAGGTGGAACAGCTTGCAGATTGTCCATCTGAACATGTTCAAGGAATACAAAACTGTGCTTTGCTGTAAGCTGAGCAGGCCTGTAAAACACACTTGATTTAGTGCCCTAAGTCAGAACATGTAAGAAAAATTACTTTATTCACATTACATGTACTATAAGCCTGAGCTTTCCTCCCTCCCAAACCCCAGGATCCTAGTAATTAAATATTTAACCAGCTGTACTAATACAGTAGCTGTAAATGATGAAATTTGCAAGAGAAACAAACACAGGAGTCAAAGTAAAAGGTATGTAAAATCAGGATCCCCAAATTGTGCATTCTCCACCGTACTAGTCTAGTCAAGTGTCATGGCATCATTAATGACAAAAATGAACAGGAAACACCATCTTGTACCCACCAGTCACTAGGAACATCTTCTGTCAGCCACTCCTGTAAAGTTACAAGACCTCTGGGTAGACACCTGTAATTATACATGTAAGCCACCATCAGTATCTCAAAATCCTAGCCTGACTCAACCCCTCAAGGTTACAAGGAGTGGTTTCCCTTGCACTTTGATGTCTGTTCTGAAAACTGAGAGACAATCAGGAAATAGCACAAATTTGTAGCTGGGTCCTGTTAGCCTTGCTAATATCATTAACCATTAATGATATAACAAATGAACTGTTTTGAAAGGAACAAAGTGCAATTGCAAGTTTATTAGATGACATAATTTGCATGTGTGCAAGTTTTTCCAGCAATGTACTGCATGATAATATAGGACATTATAGTAAATGATGAACTAACCCACTGACTGATAAAAATAATTGCTTTTTCTTCAATAGGAGAATCTTGTTTATGATTTTTACCTTTTAGTATAATTGTCAGTCTCTGATCCAGATATAAAAAGTCAACTTTGAATATTGAGTGACAGCATAAAAAAAAAAATGTTGTAAAGAACATAATTATGCACTGATCGAGTCCCTTTTGCCACCCAGAAATTAGGTGCATTTTCTAAGGTCACATTGCTATATAATTTAGGTTTTTAATCAGTAGGTCGCCTTCAATTTAAATCATGCCTTCTCTATGGAAATTTGTATGCTGCCCAATGAGGCAATATGTACTAAACAATGCTGTCAGCAACGATTCCCCTTTAAATGCTGGCACCTTGAATACACACTGGGGAAATTATTCTAGTTTAAAATACCTCACAGATTACACCTGCAAGTTGCATGCAGAATCTATTTCCCTCTCTGTAACCTTACATGGACATTTACCTGTCTTGATAGACTTTTGAAAGTGAAGGTAAGTCATAATGAAGTTCTTCCTTTGTCATAACATTGGCATTGTCAGGATTCTTGTTGATCAGTGGAGTTGGTCTGCCAAGTGCAGCATGACCAGAGAATGGCCTCCAGGGGGGTCTTGTTTTAGGTGCTGTGGTTGTCTTCTCGGCAACCCTTTCTGTTGTTATTCTAGCCTTTGCACTGAATGGTCGTGGTTTCATTGCAGTGTTTGCCTGTGTTGGAGGTCCTCTGCAGCTGGCGGTATAAACACCATGCTGAGCAGCAGATGGTGGTCTGTTGACGTTGACTTGAAATAAGCATGTTAATATAATTTGGTTGAAAAAGACACTTGTTTGAAAGTAATAAAGTTACAGTGTGCAGGATATTATTAGTAAGTAAAAACGTGCTTCTTGTAAGTGAACTCTGTAAAGGAAACAGAAGGCTGTAAGCAGAGTGAAGCTAAGGTTCTTTTTCTCATGCTAGCTAGGAAAATTGTTATCTAAACCCTACTGTGGAGGAAAAATTTAAAAATAATAAAAGAACTAAGCAAAATGAATTCTTTTTGCACTGTCTAGTAAGAGGATGACATCATGCAGGTGCATTATTAGCCTATAACTGATTCAATAAACCTCCAGAACCCAAACTTGAAATCCTCTTGCTGAAATTAAGACATATCTTATTATAGGAAATTAATGCTTGTGTTAATTAACGTACTTGAAATTAACGTGACTAAAATTAACATGATTTGAAAATAAATTTGCTACACGATAAAGGAAATTAACGCGAGAGAGGTGGTAAAATTTCAAAATGAGGGAAAGCAGCATGACTACTACACCAAAAACAGAAAATCAGTATTAATTTTGTTGAGAACAGGAACAAATTTATTTTAACACTGTAAAGCTTCCAAATACAAACAAGGATCATCCAATTGTCCCTAGACGTATGGGTCAATCCAAGAAATCTGACCACTTTGACCATTCTTCACAGTGTCCATGATACTGAAAGATTTCCACCCTGACAAAATGATGCTTTTTTCCTGACAGTGAACACAAAGAAAATTCAGTTGAAGTACAGAAAACGATTTACTAATGTGAAAGATTGATGTCAAATGTAGAGTATGCAAATAAAATTTAATATTTGGCTGTGTCAAGAATGTCTGGAGTGTGTCATAGATTTGGGGGAAAATAATGGTAATAGGTGTCGTGGAAATTAACACACAACTTAATTAGCAGCACGAAAAATAACATTAACATAAATTAATGCGACTTAAATTAATGCATGAAGCATTAATTTCCTATAATAAGGTATCCTTGGTTTTACATTATTAAGGGGTAACCATTACACAGTACTTTATTGTCCTTAATTTGGTCTAGATATATATTTGACAAAAGGTTTTATCCGCTTAAGTTAATTTTATATGTAGTAACACTAATGAGCTTAAATGTGCGAGCTAAAATTCAAACTAACTTGAACTTGTTTGAACCCGATCAATTTTTTTGCCATTGAAAAATTTTAATCTGCATAAAATTTGTTTTACTTGATTAAGGCAGTTGATCCAGCAAGTTCTTTTGAGCTTTTAAAGAAAGATCCCTACATATCTACTGATATACATTCTCTTTCTCTTTTTTTGTAATCCGGTCTATGATTTTTCTTTACTGAATTTTCGGTGGCCTCTGTTCAGATTCATCAATTACAAAAGTTTGTTATTGCTCATGCACAACCCTGTGCTTGCTGTCATTTTATTGATTTTAAATCAACGGCAAGTAAGTGCTTACTTGCTTCATATGTGTCTGATAACAACCTAAATGATAGGTCTCTTTTTTTGCTTGGGTTTCTGAAAATGTTTAGTGCCGACTACTACAAAACATTCTCCATCTACTTCAAATTTTTGGGAGAACTAGGAAAAAATAACTCAGCAGAAACACAGTACATGGGTACTTGTTTTCTAATTCTTAACTATATTGGTCGCTATATCGGTTGATACTTAATGAACACTCAACCAATACTTCACCCATACCCAGACGATACTCAGTCAATATATCCACTAATCGATGATACTTGATTAATACTGTACCGAGGTAAAGACCTTAATGGTCCTTGTGGTATCGGGTCCATGTATCATGTGCAATATTGTTGATGGTGTATTGGTCAACTGTTGGTTGAGGTAGCTAAACATTTTCTGATGTATTGAGCGATATTAGAGCGAGTATCGACCAATACTCGGTTGAGTATCAGCTGAGTATTGACCAATATACATTTATCAACTGATGTATCAACCAATCTATTGACTGACATATCAGTATTGACCAATATATCTACTGATATAATCTGCAGAGTATTGGTAAAGTATCGGTGAATGCCAACTAGATCTTCTGATAGGAGTATTGGTCAATACTCAGCTCACAACTGACCAAGTATGGACTGATATATCGATCAATACTTGAGCGACTATTGACCCATGTATCGACTGATATATCAACCAATGTCACGATCAGGGCCCTAATAAGATACATGATCCCCACTTTCTTGTTCTTACCACATTTTGATGTCATCTGTGATCTAATTACCAACTAGATTATAAGCTCAAGATTTCTATCATAGAATAGTAGACTAGGGCGCAGCCTGAGTTAATCATGCATATAAAGCGAGAGCAAATAATCTAATAGTTTTAGTATAAATCCACTGGTTTCTCAAAACTTTGTCTAAACCCTCTTCAAAGACACTCTGAAAATGCAAAGACGTGGCCGCCATTTTGTTATCAACAGCACACTGATAAGCTACTCACTATCTATAACAGATTAGTATAAATCTACTAGCGTTCTACCACAAATGCCATTCTCTGATTGGCTACGCTACTCACATCTATTCGGTGATAGTGAGTAGCGTAGCAGTGTACCTTTGCTAACAAAATAATGGCCGCTTATTGGCATTTTCAAAGTATCTGTGAAGAGGATTTAGATAAAGTTTTGAACTACCAGTAGATTTATACTAAAACAATTAGATTATTCACTCTCAATTTCTATCCATGATAGAATAATAATTAGAAATCTTGAGCTCCTAATCTAATTGTTTAATAGATAGTGAGTAGCGTAGCCAATCAGAGAACAGCATTCGTGATAGAGTGCTGGCAGATTTAGGCTGCTGACCAGGCACACGGCAATATAGACTCTGTTTAAGTCCTCATTGGCTATAATCTTCTGTATAATTTGAAAACGCTATTATTCTAACAAAAAAAACGATCGAGTTTACCACCCTTTTTGTTGGATCGGGTTCCAAGGACTCCTATCGTTATACTGGGATCACTTGGTAAGCATGGTCTTGAGATTGTTTACTTTCAACCGTGCTAAAACGTAAGCTAAGACTGTAACCAGTGTATAAAACTTTCTAATTTGTTGTGTACCTTTAGAGTCATAAAGACCTCTAGCGATGTCGTATGCTTCTGAATCCATGTTAAAATTGCTACCATGCCGCCTCCACATATTGTTCAACTCCTAGCATCGATTAGGACTCTTGAGAAAACCTCCAAAATTACCAGAGAGTGAGGGTGGTCGCCATCTTGGAATTCAAACCGCCCGGGGACGAGGTGGATTTTACGCAAGGGCTCTGGAGACGAGTGTAATAAAAATAGGTACACAATGTGTACGTGTGATGATAACCATCAATACCTACCCTACCCATGACAGGAGCCCATCACCAGGTGTAAATATCCCTATGAACTCGCGGGCCCGTGTAAATCGCCGTAAACTTTTTGCATATCCTATTACATACCCACAAATGTATCTGTGAACCCTTCAGAAAAACAAAAGATCCTAACAGTAAACTATCTCAAAGTTAGTTTCTCCGATGACCAAGCCAAAAGGACCGAAAGGTTATCTAATCTTTACAAACCCCACCTAAAAATGTTGACAGATATGAGCCAACGTTTTCGTAACACGTTGTCATAGAAATGTCAAACGTTCTGTCACTACACATCACAGAAAAAAAAAGAACAAACTTTTCGTTTTTAGGCACAAACAACTATTTTAAGTAATTCCTAAGAACTTTTACGGTAGGGTTCAGAGCCACCTAAAATTTCGAAAATTTAAGGTGGCTCTGAACGCACAGGGCAACATGTTTGTTGAATTAATTAATCTCAATTAATTAATTAGTCTAGAGGCAAGGAAGTGGTGGGGGTGAGGTGGGAAACGTGCATGTGTACCCAACATGTGTACGTAAAACATATTCCATCTACGTCAGTTAGGTGTGAACATCGCAAAGCTATATATTTGTTTCAAGTAACCCCTTGCTCTCATTGCGGCACTATTCTCTTTAGAACAAAACCAATTTGCTCTAAACGCATGCGCAGATTAGTTAGCGCTCGTGTCTTCTACATATTAGGTGGAGGATACATTGCATACGGGATCAGACACAAATGTTGAGTGGTTTTCCCTATGGTAGAACCCAACATGTAAGAAGCATGCGTTCTAGCATCGTTAGAACCACGCGGTTTTTTATATGTCATATGATGTCAGGTAGCACCACTTGTCCCTTTTTAGTGCAAAAGTAAAACGTATCTTTTAGAATTATCCACAGGTCGGCTCAACAAATATCGTCTGCTGTTTTCAATCTACAGTAGTATGTTTGTCAGGGTTTAAATAAAGAAGGGAAATGTATAGCTTAGGGGCTTGCTTATTTCTTACCTTAATTGCGTCTGTATGAGAGACGAAAAAGTTCCCCAGTTAGTGGCTTTAATATTCTGCAAATTGTAAATTTGTGACAAAAGAAACCAGGAATGTATTCAAGTATTGCTGGAGACTCCGTGGCACCTAATGAAAGCACAAATTAATTTAATCAGTCTTTGAGGAAACTCGTTCACCGATGTAGGATAATATCGGCCAAGTAGCGCGTCTCAGTTGTATCAATTAATATTGCTGCGTATTAATTTTGAATTGTTTTATTGTTAACAACAAAGGTCGCAACAGAAAAAGAAAAAGATATCCCGTGACCGTCTGATAATTAAATTAGTTCTTGTTCATCGATGATAAGAAAATTTGCGTTTTGAGAAAAACAAAATCTTTTCGCTTCCATTTCTTCGTCAGGATATTTAACTTTCTTTCGTTTATCCCCGAAACACAAGCACATCTTCCGTGTGTTTTGGAGAAAACAAGGGTTTCATGTTACATACCTTTGCGAGGAAAACAAAAGTATCAAGTTACAAATTTGGCGCGAAGGGATAAATTGTCACGTTTGCAATAAAGACTTCAAAACAATCGATGATTTAACTTTCTTTCGTTTATCCCCGAAACACAAGCACATCTTTTAATTGTTTAAGGGAGGGCCACGAGTTTATCAGTCAATGACTGTAAAGTGTTTTTACCCTCATTAAATAAAGATACTTACTTACTTACTTATGATTACTGTAGTCTTCTTCCCGAACGAGTACTGAAAACATTCCTCACGTTCTGGCCACTTAATTAATGGCCGCAGCCTTACGTCCATCACGACCATCCACGCCTGAAATGTTCTTGACACAGTAGAAACCGAGACATTAAATCGGTAAGCGAGGTCGATCTTCCAAAGGAATATTCAGTTTAAGCTTCAACAATGTCATAACAAATTCTTGAAAAGGAGTCATATGTTGGGCCTTTTGAGTTACAAAGGGAACAAGTCGAAGGAAAACAGCTTTCAACGTGTCAAGTGAAGGTAATCCGGTATAAAAATGTACTTTTTTTTTCGTCGTTCCGAAATTCATCTTGGTAAAATGGTCGCTGCGGTGGCACTCAAGCTACTAAATAGTCAAACTCTTCTGTTTGTGTACTGGAATCGACACACTTTGGAAATTCTTCGGCAAAGGAAACATCTGAAATCTGTTCACCCGCCTGATTCAACTTAAGCTTCTTCGCCGCGATTTCCTCTGCAAGCACGCGTTCCCTCTCTTCTTGCTCCTTTCGTTTCCTTTCTTTCTCATTAGCTCTCTGTCCTCTTTGCGATGCTTGTTCGATATTTCCTCTCTCCACATTCTTTTTAAGGCCCAGGTTTAAAGTCGGCACCCAGTCAACAATAGGGACCTTAAGGTCATTCCGCTAAAATAGAACCTGCACTGAGATTTTTGTGGAACTTTGCCTATCGATTGTTTATATTATAGGAACTTAAATTTCGAAATAAAAATGAGGGGTCCCCATGTTCGTTTAGGAGCAAAAGCACCTTGTTTATACCCATATAAATCCTTATAATAGCACCATGATTGTAGTTACGATTGCTTGCTAAATTCACGTTTCCGACGATTGCTTTTTGTTCTACACTGAGAATTGGTCCATATTTATTTTACACAGAGAAATTTATTGCTCAATTCAAAACAACAGAAAAAAATGATAGGTCACCATACTCGTTTGCGAGAAAATGACGATTTACCTCTATGGCGAGGTCCAGCTGTAAAGAAAAAGCCGCCATTTTTTAATGCGCGCGCGCTAATCACTCGTGAAATTATGCGCAGTAGGGATGCGCAATGCAATACTGGGGAATGACCTTAAGCAAACCACAACGGCAACGGCAACGTGAACGTCACCAAACAAAAAGTTTAATGAGCAGAACAATAGCTGTGCACGTGCGTCATAAATCTTTGTACATTTCTTTGCCGTCCTCTGCAAAACAACAAGCTGAAATGACTAAGTTCTGTGTATTTTGGAGAACGTGAACGAGAGTGGCTAATTTTTTTGTATTTTCATTTGGAATTGAACGCTGGCGTTACGTATTTAGGTTGAGTAAGTTCTGAGACAAGTAGGCCCACTAAACAGATCCAGACATCTGCGAAATTCGAGGATAAGATATAAATTCACTTTTTACTAGACGTCGTCCTTAGCGTCGCCGTCTTCGTTGCTTAAGCTCCCTGTTGTATTTGTTCCAACTTTTCGCTGCTCTTCCTGAGACGAAATGCCGACTGCATACACGATCATTTGCGAGAATCTTTTCAGTCAAATCAGACCGACTTATTGCAGAAATCCAACGCGATCGCCGTTCAAAGGATAATTTTTCCGCCTCGTCTCCTTGGTTTATGACTACTGATGGGACTCGGGCAAAATGAAGATCTTTACTTGGAGCGCTTTGGCTTCCACAACCAACTACCATGCAAAAAACCATCTTCACAGTGAAGACGCGACTCGGTTTGTTTACAGTTTTACTCCACCAATATGGCGGCGTAGCGACGGTTGCTAAGCTTTTGGTCACCTGAGTGAAAACGATCCATTAAAATGAAAAAAATCATCGAAAAACGCCATAGTAAAATTTAAAAGCTGTCGTGACAAACAGTAATTGTACGTAATTTGAAATATAACCTTGAAACATACACACTTCTAAGGGGAAAAGCCCTAGCAGACTACCAAGGTTGATACAAACCGGAAGTGAACCGAGCAGGGGTGAGTATCTATGGAACTACCGTGCCAGAGCTATCAGCTATCATCTCACTAGTTGAATTATAAGCCCCCAAAGCTGTAATTAAGGGTGTTTTTAGGAGGTCATAGCGGAGCTCCTGCGCGCCGAAGGTGAACGAGCGGAGCCCCATACTTTAGAAAATTTGGTAACCCATCGATGTCAAAAATTTTGTTTGTCACGTGACTGTCCGTACGCACGTCCGTCTGTCCGTCCGTACGTCGAGCCAAATACCTTGAAAAATAAGAGTAGCACCATTGCATTACCATACCAGTACATCTTTGATATTGGACATCCATGTTATAATTAATTGACAGATGCCAAAACAAGGTATCCGTTGACCAGTATCACGTGACTATATCGCGGGCTTAGGTCACGAGCTCATCTAGTTCGCGCCGTTTTTGGAAGAACCTCTGACCAGTTACTTGGTTTTCGATTGGATTGCGGGCTCAAGGAAGGTTATATCTCTGGGGGAGAGGGAGGGAGTACATGCAAAGGCAAAATCTTGGCGCAAATTAAACCCTGACGCGTTGTTGACTTTTCTTCCGACATATTCTTTGCACAATCGTCTCTTGGAAAGTCGCTGATATATTGCGTGCCTAATTTCTACAATCTTGGGTACACTCATTAGGTATGGTTGTTAAAATGTAACTAGCAAAAATAATGAAACCACACACTGAACAATCATATGCTCACAATTGATCATTTTTTGATGTTCTGATCGGAAAAATATCCTCTTTTCATTTATGGTTAATTATTTATTAGGAGCTCCGCTTTTAGGCTTGGCTAAATCTATATATTACTGTTGCTATGGTAACCTATTGTGTCACGAAAATGATAACAAAGTGTTAACCAATGATTGGGCAAATTTTCGATACCATGATTATAGCATCAAGTGATAAAGAGTGGTTATAACGACCCATCAAAATCTAAGTGTTGGAACCTGTTTTGAGCCACCAAAAAAGAGGACAAACTGGTCAGCAGTGTTTCAAATATTGAGCTTAAAATGAGAGAATTAAATTAAAAAAATAAATTTATAGTTAACTACTCTACAGCTTCTGGAGTACCTTCATCCGTAGCGCAATAGACGCTAAAAGCTAAAGCATTAACTCAGTGGTTTCCAGCAGTCGCACAGTCCAAAAAGTCATCTGAAAACAGGAGCAGCTATCAGTCTTTTCGCCCCGCTTTAAAATGCAGATTCTGTCAAGATCATTCACTTTATGAGAGATCACCTAAAAGCAAAACTATTGATTAAATTGTTTAATTACAGTCTGATTTTAAATTGAGAAATCAAATGACACTTAACAATGGTTTTAAACACTGTGCTTTTTCTCGACATTGTAAATAGATCATGATACAACTACAACTTGTTAATTGTAGACGGCTTTTTCGGACTTCAGTGTTAAAGCCCGGCCAAAAGCATGCAACATTGTAACGCAACACATTGCCACATTGCAGCACAGAACATGTTACACACGTTCGGCCATCCTGTTGCACCATCCAGCATCTTACAACATAGAGTAACAGGATCCCCAAACGTGTGCAACATATTGTGCGCAACGGTGTCGCAAAATTTTGATTTGAAATGTTGCGTGCGTTGGGGGAGACCTTTAGTGTAACAGTCAGTGCACAGAAATTTTGGGCAGCACTTAAAGATTGAGAACCACAAGGGGTCTTGCTGCAGCGACGAGCAGCGTGACAAAATCATTTGCAGTACACACACGAGGACATCTAACACCAACATATAGGGGAAACAAGTCACTGGGACGGAAACGCAATGTCCACATAAGCACGGAAATTTGCGGGAACATGTCCCAGATATGCCCTGCAGAGACAGGTCCTCACGTGTGAAATGACAGGCGCGTGGGGTATAATCGTTGGCAATGATTAGGATGCTTTGGGCACTACATCGTTGTTGCAAAATGGCGGCCATCGAGAATCTTTGGAGGGAAGTCTTCCAACCGAATCTGATGGTCAGGCTTCTTGGAGTAAAATCCAGACACGTATGTTGATTACTTATAACAAAGATAATCTAATCCGTTGGAATAAGCGATTAAAAGATGGTGGAAACAAGCATAAAATAGTAATACTCTTTATCACCCGATTTGAGAAAACACAACCATGTACAGCTTGTGAAGTTCTGTCTTTATCAGTAGCTAATTAGATACGTGGAAATGGAAAAAGAGATATAATGATAACAGCCATCTTTTTTGTCAGTGTACCAGCAACAAAGAAGTCTGGTCGTTATCTGTGATTGGCTCAACTATTGATTCCGTTGCAGGGACATCTTGCACAACCGTACACACGCAAAAATTCGCGGCGCCAGGACAAATCTCGCGAAATGTCCCTCAAATTCTTGTTGCTCTATTTACAAGTATACCTGGACACAAGGAGACTCGTCCCCGCAACATGGCCCTGAGAAATATCTAATATAATCAACACTTTCTTGTGACTGCAAACATTATTATGATTTAGTCCCTGTCACATCACGCAACTCGTCCCTTTTGTCACTGCTACATGTCACGTACACTGCAACAGGACATCTCGTACCTACGCTTGTCTTCCAACCCTACAATCGACTCCGATGTCGTTGTTCAGGAACACGTCTGTAACATTGAAATGAACAAGAGGAGAGTCGGAAAACGACAAAAGGTGTCTCTTATCGCTCCTGGTCGGTTTAGTTTTCTTTATCGCTACTCACACAATTAAGAACAACGAATTTATCTTTTAAATGAGTTGTAATTTCACAGGGTTTTAAAATATTGCTAAATATTGTTTTTTCTTGTGTATAATACGTTTCGGTCTTAGGATGTGTGTTCGGATTTCATTCGGGTGTTTGTTCGTGCTAATAATTATTGAATCAATAAGCGGACTAATTAAAACTGACTGTTCACCTGGCTGAGGTTTTGGCTATGTTAAGCCTGGAAAGCTAACAACTGAGTCGGCAAATCACACGGTCGGACAGGCTTAACTATGATTGGCACATTCCTGCAATTTGCTTGCGTATGAATAGTTAACTCAGTTTGACAAGTGAATCACTAAAATTGACAAAGTCCAGTGGCTTCTGAGGCATTTAAACTGGAAGCATTTTTGGAAAAAGCAGAAAAATTGGGCGAGGATACGTAAAACCCTTGTAAGTATGTTTTAGGTCTTACCGATGACGTACCTTCGAATGTAGGCTCAGTAATCCTGTTCCCTACCGCTAGATTTCTTTCTTTTGACCTATTTCGCAAAGTCTTAGTTAAATTTTGTCCTGTGGAAGTTTTATTAAAACTTTCGACAAGCAAAGAATCTTCCCACATCATGCAGACTTTTTGCACGTTACACAGAGTTATTGAAAAAAGACGGTTTAAAATGAGCACAAATGGTCAATTTAGTTCCTTGACGATAGGTTTACAGTCAATTGTTCCAGGTTTCTATGGCCCTTTAAACAGCCACAACTCAAGGTAAGTAATTCGGCTAGACTTGTGTGGAGTGCACCTCTCAACCAACTTAAGTCTACTTGTACGAAATTGAGTTGAAAATAATTTAGAGCCCTTATGTCCATAATTTGATCGTACCCATATAAATTGCGGGAACTGTATTTAACGCCACAGAGATCAGAGATTGCGTTTCTAAAGGTATGTCAAGATGTTTTAGGTTAGAGAAGAAGGAATGTTAAATACAGACTGCAGTCGGTAACACACTTCTATCACCTTGCGTTGAGTTATTAAGGTTGAGTTACATTAACCTTATAACAGGGTGAAAGTCATAAAGTGCGTTGCATGGGTGTTCAGAGTTAGACTGCAGAGCAGATAGCTCTAAACGTTTAGTTTGGATTTTAAAGTTCAATTGCAAGCTTTTTTTTCAATCGAAATGAGTTAATTTAGAAATTAGCAAACAAAAAATTGCTTTAAATAAATAGTTTTTTGTACAATGTTTACATGTATGGACTTTTGTGTTGTCAATTCTTTTGGAAATTATGGCAGTTAAACAAAACTCGTTCTTTATTCATTTGGGTTGCAATATAAAATAAAAAAGTCTTTTACGTCACTAACTACTTTGATCCGAGTTGTTTTGGCCGGCATTAGTTACAGTTATTTATTAGTTACAGTTTTTAGCTACAGTTACATGTTACCTACTAGTAACAATACTTAACCCAGAACCACAAGGCATTAACTACCGTGAGAAACTATTATTTGGTAAATTGAGATAATGTCTGCTACGTCATATGCACGACAGGGCGGGGAGGGGGAGGGGAGAATATGCATCCGCTCATCCGGGCAGAACTGAGCAAACTGAACTGAGTTTCTCCAAAGACAGAGACAGAAAGGAAAATACTGAGTGAGCCCATAATTGGCGCTTCAATTATCATATAAGCAGCCAAGCTGTCATACATCCAGGCATTTTTACCAAACGGCCAAGTAACCAAGCATAACACAAGTCATATTTTAATGTGTATTTATTTCAATGACTGATGCGAAAAAGTAGGCAGAGCTGTATGCAGCACCGAACAATAAAGTCGGTATCTGTGATCTGACCATTTGAATAATCTTTCAGTGAAGAACCATGCGGGCCATATTGCTGTGGTCTTTTCCAATCCTGGCATTTGTTATGACCGTCGCAAGTGATGCTGTCCTTAAAGCAAAGAAACTTGATGCCCAGTCCTCACGTGCTTTGATAGACCGTGATAAACGTACTGGAGCTGAACTTCTAGCCATTCCTCTGGCTTTTATCGCGGTGACGTCAACCACAGCAGCTGTGTTTAGTGTGGCTAACTTTGTGTACAGTGTGGTGCAGGGACACAAACAGATGAAGGAGTTAAAGGAGATAAAAAATAAGTTGGACGAAGTAGAGGGCCTAATTAATCGTCGTTTCGCGGAGATATCTAAAGAACTCGAGGAAATTAAGCTAATCACAGTCTACGCAGACTCAGTAAGTATAACACACACGGTAATTCTAGTGTACGTGACCTTGTTATCTATAACTTATCTACGTTACCTAAGCAAACAGGTAAGGGTTGTAGTTTATGAACTTGGGACCGAGTTACCATACTGGAAATAACCAGAAAATATATAGAGTTTCAGTGTTTTCTTTATTTCAACGAAAGAAAGAGACATACTTTGACTCTTTTAATCCGACTTAGTTTAGCTGATCCACTTTTTCCTTCCCTTTCTTTAAGCTTGATTTAGTCCCGCAGCCCTTTAACTACCAGCATTATTTTCCTCAGAATGTGTCACGAACAGGATTTCGTTTCGAGTGTTTTATTTCTCTTTCATTTCCCGTTCAGATACAACGCTTGAAGTTTTTCCTGCACCAACAGCAAATAGACATCAAATACAACAGCAGCGGAGCATTGATAAACTCCGAAGAAGCCAGAAAATGGGCGGAAGCTGTTCTGTCGTACAGCAACGACGGCATGCGCCAAGTACTCCTTGATGTCGATCACATGATCTTAGGTAAAAGTCACGTGTTTCAGGTAAAGTCCTCCGTACTTCTATTGCGTGAGAAGCTGCGTGGCAAGTCTGGTGCTATGTGTCAAGAGCTTAAGAGGTACTTGGCTTACTTACTTTGTTTGGAGACCAGCGGCCACGCAGCAAAAGCGATTGCGCACTTAGTCCTTGGGCACGAGCCAGCTAAAGCTGAACAAACGCTAAAGCTTCTTGAGAAAAGGCTTGAAGAACAGTCAGTATTCTTAGAATATCATGGGGTTTTGCCGTTTTATATTGACGGCGCCATGACATGGCATGACGGGCGAACGTACTTCTTTAAGGGGACCAATTACTGGCGGTACAACGATGCAGAGGGAAAATGCGATTCTGGGTATCCTAAACCCATTAAGGAAGGTTGGGGTGGGATGCAGGGGCCTATTGATGCTGTTTTCCTGGGGAATATTAAGAAGTCCTACGCCACGTACTTTTTTAAGGGAAGCAGTTATTACCAGTACCGCAAAGAACACGGTCAAGTATCTAACCCTCAGCCAATAGAG
Source organism: Orbicella franksi (assembly GCF_964199315.1). Lineage (NCBI taxonomy): Eukaryota > Metazoa > Cnidaria > Anthozoa > Scleractinia > Merulinidae > Orbicella > Orbicella franksi. The sequence continues at coordinate 13,400,946 of NC_138158.1, forward strand.
AACTGGGGAGGACTAGATGGACCCGTAGACGGGGTTTTCACTTGGCGAAATGGTGCGACGTATGCTTTTGCAGGAGATGTTTACTACCGCCTGGAATCAGGAACCTTCACCGGCCCTTTCCCAATCTCTAAGTGGGGAGGTCTAACTGGACCTGTAAATACTGTTTTTCGCTATAAAAAGGATGACTCTACGTATTTCTTTAAAGAATGGAAATATTACAAGTTTGAAGACAAGGGGGACAAAAGGTTGTCGGTTTCAGGGCCTTGGGAGTTAGACCACAAGTGGCGGGGGATCTGTTAGATTTTAACTTGTTATGCCCTTAGTTAACTTCTAGACAGATAATTAATAGTGATCTGATTTGTTGATTACTTTAGACATAGGTCTTGCAACCAGAAAAAAGCAACAAGTATAGGCAAAAGACAAAGAAATATAAACACTTTGTTGAGACTGAAAAACTTTGGCTATGTCCACACGTGTATGTTAACACATATTTTGCTCTTACGTAACATTCGCGTACATCTTCCTAGGTAGGAAACCTTTCCTCCACGCGTAAACAACAAAAACGATCTTTTTGACCTTTTTCATAAATTCTTTCTTTAGAATGGCCCATCGAATCAATTCGTTAACAGACAGTGTAAAGGCATGCCCACTGCAGGTTTTTGAGGTCCGTTTCTCACCAGGCGTCCTCGTTTGATAGATATTTAAGCATTCAAAATTCCTTTGTACAGACAAAGTCAATCCCAATAAGCGGGATTAAACGTGTGAACCAAAAAAAAATGTATGCGTTCAACTTAATGTATATGTGTGGACATAACCTTCGTTACTCGGAGTAGCGCACATCCAGATATACCATCTGGTATCACGAGCGAAACTGTTAGTTCTGACACATTTGTTATGTTTTCTTTCTGATTAGTTTACTTGTATTTTACTTGTGATTGTTGTTACTGTACTGTAGCTGTAATAATTTAGCATGACATCAGATTTCTTACGCACGTTAACTTGCACTCAAAGTAGGAACTCTTTAGTCCTTAGTCATTTTAATTCAAATATTCTTTTAGCTGCTGCTTGTTGTTTGTAGTGTAGAAGTAAATAAACATTTGAATGCATTTAATTGTCGCGAATTTCTTTTTTAGTAACGGGGATCAAACGAGGATAAAAGATTCATGAAATAATCTAGTCGTCAGTGGAATCTAAACAGTACTAAAGTCCATAAACGCACGAGAAATTTGTTTGCTTTTCTTGCGTGTTTCGTCACAAGTTTTAGCAAAAACCAGTCAGTAGTGTCATGGTCAATAAATCAGTCACGCTATTTGTCTTAGTTTTTCAACGGAATACCATCCCAACGTATGAAAGTTTCAATAATTACGTCGGTTTGATCAGCATCGGTGTCACTATAGCAACAAAAAGATGACCCCATTTAGTTTGCAGATTAGTAATTTTCCCAACATCGAAATCCAAACTTTTCAAACGGCTTCAAGACTCTTCTAGTCTAGTTTAGTTTAAGTTGAACCTACTTAGAAGTTAGCGGGTATGCGCATAACCTCGGAGAAAAAAAAGAGGTATCGTGCGAGTTTGATGAACATGAAAATCAGCGTCTCCCGACCTCGTCTTTTGCCGGTGCAGTTAAAGTGCATGAATGAGTCACAGAAGGGGCGCTTTCCATTCGACCAAATATTCCGGTTTGGATTTTGGTAACTTTTCAGTGGTGAATGGAACAGCGGTTACCGGAATCTTTGGAAAAGAGGAACAACCTCACAAAGTACAACCAATATTTGAAAATTTCTGATCGGGAATTTTAGTTCCATTTCCGGAATTTTCGGTTGAATGGCTTGCGTTTGGGAAATTCAACAATTTTTGGGTTTTCCGGAAACCTTCCAACGCCATACCCGTACCATTGGCCAATATCGAAAGTTCTGGAATTTTTGGTTGAACAGAGAGCGCGTGAGGACTTGTTTTGACTGGCAAAGGTAACTATGTTGGTTGTCAAACATACTTAGACACAGTAAGGAGTTGTAACATCTTGTCAAGTCTGCGTATGTTGCTTATGCACATGCGCTATTGAAAACCAGCCTATAAAAAGCAACTCGAAAATAGGTTATGATAAATCATTTTGAGTTGTCTACAGCGTCCACCATCTGAACAACAACATTAAAAGAGAAACAGTTTCCATGTATCACGAACAAGACTGCTGTCAGTTGAAAGGAAATTACAACTGGAAATCACTGGTTACCCTGCGTAACAATTTGTTAAGCTAACATAATTTGTAAAAAATATATAATATTTGAATTTCGACACATCATAAAACAATCTTATTTTTCATTAAGTTAAATAACAATAAAAACAAATGGAAAATAACAAGATCAAGATAAAGAAAACAGAGATTTCTTGTACTTCATTAAGTTGGTGAATGGCTGCCTGACGTTGCATAACGATGTAAGATTCTCTTGAATTTTTTGCTGATAACATCGAATTATTAGCAAGACTTGAAAATAAGTTGGGATGGGCGTTATTAACTAGAATGCTAGCAGGGCAGATGATTACAGGATTCGCCACATAAGATAAAAACAAATATAGTTTTTCAGTTGGGCCACTGGAATCATGAACACTTGATATTTTGTACATTGTTTCTGGTGAGCCAAATCTACCAGCTAATTATTAACTAACCTTTGTAGTAGAATTTAAGAATTGTTAAATTCCTTTAAAAAAACTCATTTTCTCTGTTGTTTTTTTTTTTTGAGGATGTCATGGAGGTAGGTAGTTAAGTAGCCTTTTCCAGACGTTCAGTTAGTTGAAGCGCATCGCGAAGTACGGCGCGCGAAAAAATAAAAAGAAACGTGCGCTGTTTTTCGCGCTGCGCCCCAACTAACTGAACGCCTAGAAGAGGTGAGTAGTTAAGCTAATTATAAAAAATTATAAATTTTTTAACGGTTTCACTCTGAAGAAGGGCTATGCCCTAAACGTTTGTGATTTTTCACAAGATGACACTTAAACATTTTTCTACGTTATCAGTTTTCAATTTTCATTTTCTTTTGAACGTTTATATCCATTTAGGTCCTTCCTCACATTTGCATTGTGCATCCTTACTGCGCATAATTTATGGCGTCATTAGCGCGCGCTCGTGCACGCGCACATTGAAAACATGACGGATTTGCCTTGATATTGAGCTCTGTCAGTTGAAAAATGGCTCTAGCTCACCAACAAACACGGGCACCCCAATTTTTTTTCCACTCGTTGTAATCAACTAATCATGAGCTTTGCCTGAGAAAAGACTGATCTAATTTCTATTGCTGAAAATTGAATAAATAAGGAAAATAGCAGATACACGGTGATCTTTTTTATTTGGCAGTCGGTAACCACGTCACGAAATTTGGCTCAAATTTTTAACCAAGGATTTAGCTTTCTGTCTGAATCAAACTTAAAACGTTTATTTGTGTCCGACACAATGTATTGACTGTAGTTTAATGCGTGTTCTTATGAGTCCGGGCTCACAAAGATGTTACAATTACTGGGAATGCGTTCTTATAATAAGCATTAAATAATGCCAAAATGGGGCATTTTCAATGCCTCACTGCTCCTTAATGAGCATGGGCACCCCCCTTTTTTATTTCAAAATTGAAGTTATCATATGACAAATATTCAGTGGACAAAGTTTGAACAAAAATCTATTGTCACTTTTATTTCAGAGGAATTACCTTAAGCGTCACGCATCAACTGGGGAGAACAATTTTCTTCATTTTGCTCATCTTAAACATTTGTTTGAACTAATTTATAGTTAATTTATCTTAAAGCAGTTTTCATCCGAGTGTCCTAAACCAAATCAAAGCAATCATTCTGGCCAATTAAAAATTACACAGAGAATTCACCGAAGCAATCAAAACTCAAAGCAAATGCATTTAGCTAAAGCCAAGATAGGGAGAACGTGTGTGAGCGCGTCACGATGGGTTTTCGTTTTACTTCTCATTGGCTGCTTGGTTTTACTTTCGATTTGACAATAAAGTGCGCGGAGTTATTTTAGCCAATCTCTTAACGTGCAAATACAAATCATAACTTTCGACACTCAAGTGAAAACCAATCTAACGCTTGGTTTTCACCACGACATAAACACAATCCTAAACTACATAACGGTAGTCACAAGCATAAGCACGTACGCAAGCGTAGAACTGATAATTGCCTTATTTTCGGTTCTATTCCTCCTCGATAAAGTAAGACAAGATGACGGACGTTGAACACGGAATGGCGTTCTCGATAACCACTCATTAGAATTTCACGAAGTTTGGCACGAAATACTTTAGGAAATAAGTAACTGGAGTATTGCAAAAAATTGACTTTTAACAAAGGAAATTCTAGATATTCTAGTGAACCTTCAACAAGGGATAATTAAAGATCTCTTTGTTAAATTATTATTAAAATAGTGTTAACTTGTGAGCATCGTTACAAGCTTGTTGGATGCAAATTATAAAGAAAATCTAATAACTAGATTTTCTGCAAATAAACAAAACCGATTTTAAAGGCTTGTTTAAATTTATTCATGTTGCCATGGCAACGGCATGTACGTCAGCTTAACTATCAAAAAACCGAAGTTTGTGTTGTTAACTAGCTTGCTGCCATTTTTGGCTACCAAAGGATCAAGGGTTTTAGAGTTAAAGGTGAATGAAACACAGGTATCAAAAACTGTGTTCAGCCACCTTAAAGTGGCATTCCTCTGGCTTTTATCGCGGTGACGTCAACCACAGCAGCTGTGTTTAGTGTGGCTAACTTTGTGTACAGTGTGGTGCAGGGACACAAACAGATGAAGGAGTTAAAGGAGATAAAAAATAAGTTGGACGAAGTAGAGGGCCTAATTAATCGTCGTTTCGCGGAGATATCTAAAGAACTCGAGGAAATTAAGCTAATCACAGTCTACGCAGACTCAGTAAGTATAACACACACGGTAATTCTAGTGCACGTGACCTTGTTATCTATAACTTATCTACGTTACCTAAGCAAACAGGTAAGGGTTGTAGTTTATGAACTTGGGACCGAGTTACCATACTGGAAATAACCAGAAAATATATAGAGTTTCAGTGTTTTCTTTATTTCAACGAAAGAAAGAGACATACTTTGACTCTTTTAATCCGACTTAGTTTAGCTGATCCACTTTTTCCTTCCCTTTCTTTAAGCTTGATTTAGTCCCGCAGCCCTTTAACTACCAGCATTATTTTCCTCAGAATGTGTCACGAACAGGATTTCGTTTCGAGTGTTTTATTTCTCTTTCATTTCCCGTTCAGATACAACGCTTGAAGTTTTTCCTGCACCAACAGCAAATAGACATCAAATACAACAGCAGCGGAGCATTGATAAACTCCGAAGAAGCCAGAAAATGGGCGGAAGCTGTTCTGTCGTACAGCAACGACGGCATGCGCCAAGTACTCCTTGATGTCGATCACATGATCTTAGGTAAAAGTCACGTGTTTCAGGTAAAGTCCTCCGTACTTCTATTGCGTGAGAAGCTGCGTGGCAAGTCTGGTGCTATGTGTCAAGAGCTTAAGAGGTACTTGGCTTACTTACTTTGTTTGGAGACCAGCGGCCACGCAGCAAAAGCGATTGCGCACTTAGTCCTTGGGCACGAGCCAGCTAAAGCTGAACAAACGCTAAAGCTTCTTGAGAAAAGGCTTGAAGAACAGTCAGTATTCTTAGAATATCATGGGGTTTTGCCGTTTTATATTGACGGCGCCATGACATGGCATGACGGGCGAACGTACTTCTTTAAGGGGACCAATTACTGGCGGTACAACGATGCAGAGGGAAAATGCGATTCTGGGTATCCTAAACCCATTAAGGAAGGTTGGGGTGGGATGCAGGGGCCTATTGATGCTGTTTTCCTGGGGAATATTAAGAAGTCCTACGCCACGTACTTTTTTAAGGGAAGCAGTTATTACCAGTACCGCAAAGAACACGGTCAAGTATCTAACCCTCAGCCAATAGAGAACTGGGGAGGACTAGATGGACCCGTAGACGGGGTTTTCACTTGGCGAAATGGTGCGACGTATGCTTTTGCAGGAGATGTTTACTACCGCCTGGAATCAGGAACCTTCACCGGCCCTTTCCCAATCTCTAAGTGGGGAGGTCTAACTGGACCTGTAAATACTGTTTTTCGCTATAAAAAGGATGACTCTACGTATTTCTTTAAAGAATGGAAATATTACAAGTTTGAAGACAAGGGGGACAAAAGGTTGTCGGTTTCAGGGCCTTGGGAGTTAGACCACAAGTGGCGGGGGATCTGTTAGATTTTAACTTGTTATGCCCTTAGTTAACTTCTAGACAGATAATTAATAGTGATCTGATTTGTTGATTACTTTAGACATAGGTCTTGCAACCAGAAAAAAGCAACAAGTATAGGCAAAAGACAAAGAAATATAAACACTTTGTTGAGACTGAAAAACTTTGGCTATGTCCACACGTGTATGTTAACACATATTTTGCTCTTACGTAACATTCGCGTACATCTTCCTAGGTAGGAAACCTTTCCTCCACGCGTAAACAACAAAAACGATCTTTTTGACCTTTTTCATAAATTCTTTCTTTAGAATGGCCCATCGAATCAATTCGTTAACAGACAGTGTAAAGGCATGCCCACTGCAGGTTTTTGAGGTCCGTTTCTCACCAGGCGTCCTCGTTTGATAGATATTTAAGCATTCAAAATTCCTTTGTACAGACAAAGTCAATCCCAATAAGCGGGATTAAACGTGTGAACCAAAAAAAAATGTATGCGTTCAACTTAATGTATATGTGTGGACATAACCTTCGTTACTCGGAGTAGCGCACATCCAGATATACCATCTGGTATCACGAGCGAAACTGTTAGTTCTGACACATTTGTTATGTTTTCTTTCTGATTAGTTTACTTGTATTTTACTTGTGATTGTTGTTACTGTACTGTAGCTGTAATAATTTAGCATGACATCAGATTTCTTACGCACGTTAACTTGCACTCAAAGTAGGAACTCTTTAGTCCTTAGTCATTTTAATTCAAATATTCTTTTAGCTGCTGCTTGTTGTTTGTAGTGTAGAAGTAAATAAACATTTGAATGCATTTAATTGTCGCGAATTTCTTTTTTAGTAACGGGGATCAAACGAGGATAAAAGATTCATGAAATAATCTAGTCGTCAGTGGAATCTAAACAGTACTAAAGTCCATAAACGCACGAGAAATTTGTTTGCTTTTCTTGCGTGTTTCGTCACAAGTTTTAGCAAAAACCAGTCAGTAGTGTCATGGTCAATAAATCAGTCACGCTATTTGTCTTAGTTTTTCAACGGAATACCATCCCAACGTATGAAAGTTTCAATAATTACGTCGGTTTGATCAGCATCGGTGTCACTATAGCAACAAAAAGATGACCCCATTTAGTTTGCAGATTAGTAATTTTCCCAACATCGAAATCCAAACTTTTCAAACGGCTTCAAGACTCTTCTAGTCTAGTTTAGTTTAAGTTGAACCTACTTAGAAGTTAGCGGGTATGCGCATAACCTCGGAGAAAAAAAAGAGGTATCGTGCGAGTTTGATGAACATGAAAATCAGCGTCTCCCGACCTCGTCTTTTGCCGGTGCAGTTAAAGTGCATGAATGAGTCACAGAAGGGGCGCTTTCCATTCGACCAAATATTCCGGTTTGGATTTTGGTAACTTTTCAGTGGTGAATGGAACAGCGGTTACCGGAATCTTTGGAAAAGAGGAACAACCTCACAAAGTACAACCAATATTTGAAAATTTCTGATCGGGAATTTTAGTTCCATTTCCGGAATTTTCGGTTGAATGGCTTGCGTTTGGGAAATTCAACAATTTTTGGGTTTTCCGGAAACCTTCCAACGCCATACCCGTACCATTGGCCAATATCGAAAGTTCTGGAATTTTTGGTTGAACAGAGAGCGCGTGAGGACTTGTTTTGACTGGCAAAGGTAACTATGTTGGTTGTCAAACATACTTAGACACAGTAAGGAGTTGTAACATCTTGTCAAGTCTGCGTATGTTGCTTATGCACATGCGCTATTGAAAACCAGCCTATAAAAAGCAACTCGAAAATAGGTTATGATAAATCATTTTGAGTTGTCTACAGCGTCCACCATCTGAACAACAACATTAAAAGAGAAACAGTTTCCATGTATCACGAACAAGACTGCTGTCAGTTGAAAGGAAATTACAACTGGAAATCACTGGTTACCCTGCGTAACAATTTGTTAAGCTAACATAATTTGTAAAAAATATATAATATTTGAATTTCGACACATCATAAAACAATCTTATTTTTCATTAAGTTAAATAACAATAAAAACAAATGGAAAATAACAAGATCAAGATAAAGAAAACAGAGATTTCTTGTACTTCATTAAGTTGGTGAATGGCTGCCTGACGTTGCATAACGATGTAAGATTCTCTTGAATTTTTTGCTGATAACATCGAATTATTAGCAAGACTTGAAAATAAGTTGGGATGGGCGTTATTAACTAGAATGCTAGCAGGGCAGATGATTACAGGATTCGCCACATAAGATAAAAACAAATATAGTTTTTCAGTTGGGCCACTGGAATCATGAACACTTGATATTTTGTACATTGTTTCTGGTGAGCCAAATCTACCAGCTAATTATTAACTAACCTTTGTAGTAGAATTTAAGAATTGTTAAATTCCTTTAAAAAAACTCATTTTCTCTGTTGTTTTTTTTTTTTGAGGATGTCATGGAGGTAGGTAGTTAAGTAGCCTTTTCCAGACGTTCAGTTAGTTGAAGCGCATCGCGAAGTACGGCGCGCGAAAAAATAAAAAGAAACGTGCGCTGTTTTTCGCGCTGCGCCCCAACTAACTGAACGCCTAGAAGAGGTGAGTAGTTAAGCTAATTATAAAAAATTATAAATTTTTTAACGGTTTCACTCTGAAGAAGGGCTATGCCCTAAACGTTTGTGATTTTTCACAAGATGACACTTAAACATTTTTCTACGTTATCAGTTTTCAATTTTCATTTTCTTTTGAACGTTTATATCCATTTAGGTCCTTCCTCACATTTGCATTGTGCATCCTTACTGCGCATAATTTATGGCGTCATTAGCGCGCGCTCGTGCACGCGCACATTGAAAACATGACGGATTTGCCTTGATATTGAGCTCTGTCAGTTGAAAAATGGCTCTAGCTCACCAACAAACACGGGCACCCCAATTTTTTTTCCACTCGTTGTAATCAACTAATCATGAGCTTTGCCTGAGAAAAGACTGATCTAATTTCTATTGCTGAAAATTGAATAAATAAGGAAAATAGCAGATACACGGTGATCTTTTTTATTTGGCAGTCGGTAACCACGTCACGAAATTTGGCTCAAATTTTTAACCAAGGATTTAGCTTTCTGTCTGAATCAAACTTAAAACGTTTATTTGTGTCCGACACAATGTATTGACTGTAGTTTAATGCGTGTTCTTATGAGTCCGGGCTCACAAAGATGTTACAATTACTGGGAATGCGTTCTTATAATAAGCATTAAATAATGCCAAAATGGGGCATTTTCAATGCCTCACTGCTCCTTAATGAGCATGGGCACCCCCCTTTTTTATTTCAAAATTGAAGTTATCATATGACAAATATTCAGTGGACAAAGTTTGAACAAAAATCTATTGTCACTTTTATTTCAGAGGAATTACCTTAAGCGTCACGCATCAACTGGGGAGAACAATTTTCTTCATTTTGCTCATCTTAAACATTTGTTTGAACTAATTTATAGTTAATTTATCTTAAAGCAGTTTTCATCCGAGTGTCCTAAACCAAATCAAAGCAATCATTCTGGCCAATTAAAAATTACACAGAGAATTCACCGAAGCAATCAAAACTCAAAGCAAATGCATTTAGCTAAAGCCAAGATAGGGAGAACGTGTGTGAGCGCGTCACGATGGGTTTTCGTTTTACTTCTCATTGGCTGCTTGGTTTTACTTTCGATTTGACAATAAAGTGCGCGGAGTTATTTTAGCCAATCTCTTAACGTGCAAATACAAATCATAACTTTCGACACTCAAGTGAAAACCAATCTAACGCTTGGTTTTCACCACGACATAAACACAATCCTAAACTACATAACGGTAGTCACAAGCATAAGCACGTACGCAAGCGTAGAACTGATAATTGCCTTATTTTCGGTTCTATTCCTCCTCGATAAAGTAAGACAAGATGACGGACGTTGAACACGGAATGGCGTTCTCGATAACCACTCATTAGAATTTCACGAAGTTTGGCACGAAATACTTTAGGAAATAAGTAACTGGAGTATTGCAAAAAATTGACTTTTAACAAAGGAAATTCTAGATATTCTAGTGAACCTTCAACAAGGGATAATTAAAGATCTCTTTGTTAAATTATTATTAAAATAGTGTTAACTTGTGAGCATCGTTACAAGCTTGTTGGATGCAAATTATAAAGAAAATCTAATAACTAGATTTTCTGCAAATAAACAAAACCGATTTTAAAGGCTTGTTTAAATTTATTCATGTTGCCATGGCAACGGCATGTACGTCAGCTTAACTATCAAAAAACCGAAGTTTGTGTTGTTAACTAGCTTGCTGCCATTTTTGGCTACCAAAGGATCAAGGGTTTTAGAGTTAAAGGTGAATGAAACACAGGTATCAAAAACTGTGTTCAGCCACCTTAAAGTGGCATTCCTCTGGCTTTTATCGCGGTGACGTCAACCACAGCAGCTGTGTTTAGTGTGGCTAACTTTGTGTACAGTGTGGTGCAGGGACACAAACAGACGAAGGAGTTAAAGGAGATAAAAAATAAGTTGGACGAAGTAGAGGGCCTAATTAATCGTCGTTTCGCGGAGATATCTAAAGAACTCGAGGAAATTAAGCTAATCACAGTCTACGCAGACTCAGTAAGTATAACACACACGGTAATTCTAGTGCACGTGACCTTGTTATCTATAACTTATCTACGTTACCTAAGCAAACAGGTAAGGGTTGTAGTTTATGAACTTGGGACCGAGTTACCATACTGGAAATAACCAGAAAATATATAGAGTTTCAGTGTTTTCTTTATTTCAACGAAAGAAAGAGACATACTTTGACTCTTTTAATCCGACTTAGTTTAGCTGATCCACTTTTTCCTTCCCTTTCTTTAAGCTTGATTTAGTCCCGCAGCCCTTTAACTACCAGCATTATTTTCCTCAGAATGTGTCACGAACAGGATTTCGTTTCGAGTGTTTTATTTCTCTTTCATTTCCCGTTCAGATACAACGCTTGAAGTTTTTCCTGCACCAACAGCAAATAGACATCAAATACAACAGCAGCGGAGCATTGATAAACTCCGAAGAAGCCAGAAAATGGGCGGAAGCTGTTCTGTCGTACAGCAACGACGGCATGCGCCAAGTACTCCTTGATGTCGATCACATGATCTTAGGTAAAAGTCACGTGTTTCAGGTAAAGTCCTCCGTACTTCTATTGCGTGAGAAGCTGCGTGGCAAGTCTGGTGCTATGTGTCAAGAGCTTAAGAGGTACTTGGCTTACTTACTTTGTTTGGAGACCAGCGGCCACGCAGCAAAAGCGATTGCGCACTTAGTCCTTGGGCACGAGCCAGCTAAAGCTGAACAAACGCTAAAGCTTCTTGAGAAAAGGCTTGAAGAACAGTCAGTATTCTTAGAATATCATGGGGTTTTGCCGTTTTATATTGACGGCGCCATGACATGGCATGACGGGCGAACGTACTTCTTTAAGGGGACCAATTACTGGCGGTACAACGATGCAGAGGGAAAATGCGATTCTGGGTATCCTAAACCCATTAAGGAAGGTTGGGGTGGGATGCAGGGGCCTATTGATGCTGTTTTCCTGGGGAATATTAAGAAGTCCTACGCCACGTACTTTTTTAAGGGAAGCAGTTATTACCAGTACCGCAAAGAACACGGTCAAGTATCTAACCCTCAGCCAATAGAGAACTGGGGAGGACTAGATGGACCCGTAGACGGGGTTTTCACTTGGCGAAATGGTGCGACGTATGCTTTTGCAGGAGATGTTTACTACCGCCTGGAATCAGGAACCTTCACCGGCCCTTTCCCAATCTCTAAGTGGGGAGGTCTAACTGGACCTGTAAATACTGTTTTTCGCTATAAAAAGGATGACTCTACGTATTTCTTTAAAGAATGGAAATATTACAAGTTTGAAGACAAGGGGGACAAAAGGTTGTCGGTTTCAGGGCCTTGGGAGTTAGACCACAAGTGGCGGGGGATCTGTTAGATTTTAACTTGTTATGCCCTTAGTTAACTTCTAGACAGATAATTAATAGTGATCTGATTTGTTGATTACTTTAGACATAGGTCTTGCAACCAGAAAAAAGCAACAAGTATAGGCAAAAGACAAAGAAATATAAACACTTTGTTGAGACTGAAAAACTTTGGCTATGTCCACACGTGTATGTTAACACATATTTTGCTCTTACGTAACATTCGCGTACATCTTCCTAGGTAGGAAACCTTTCCTCCACGCGTAAACAACAAAAACGATCTTTTTGACCTTTTTCATAAATTCTTTCTTTAGAATGGCCCATCGAATCAATTCGTTAACAGACAGTGTAAAGGCATGCCCACTGCAGGTTTTTGAGGTCCGTTTCTCACCAGGCGTCCTCGTTTGATAGATATTTAAGCATTCAAAATTCCTTTGTACAGACAAAGTCAATCCCAATAAGCGGGATTAAACGTGTGAACCAAAAAAAAATGTATGCGTTCAACTTAATGTATATGTGTGGACATAACCTTCGTTACTCGGAGTAGCGCACATCCAGATATACCATCTGGTATCACGAGCGAAACTGTTAGTTCTGACACATTTGTTATGTTTTCTTTCTGATTAGTTTACTTGTATTTTACTTGTGATTGTTGTTACTGTACTGTAGCTGTAATAATTTAGCATGACATCAGATTTCTTACGCACGTTAACTTGCACTCAAAGTAGGAACTCTTTAGTCCTTAGTCATTTTAATTCAAATATTCTTTTAGCTGCTGCTTGTTGTTTGTAGTGTAGAAGTAAATAAACATTTGAATGCATTTAATTGTCGCGAATTTCTTTTTTAGTAACGGGGATCAAACGAGGATAAAAGATTCATGAAATAATCTAGTCGTCAGTGGAATCTAAACAGTACTAAAGTCCATAAACGCACGAGAAATTTGTTTGCTTTTCTTGCGTGTTTCGTCACAAGTTTTAGCAAAAACCAGTCAGTAGTGTCATGGTCAATAAATCAGTCACGCTATTTGTCTTAGTTTTTCAACGGAATACCATCCCAACGTATGAAAGTTTCAATAATTACGTCGGTTTGATCAGCATCGGTGTCACTATAGCAACAAAAAGATGACCCCATTTAGTTTGCAGATTAGTAATTTTCCCAACATCGAAATCCAAACTTTTCAAACGGCTTCAAGACTCTTCTAGTCTAGTTTAGTTTAAGTTGAACCTACTTAGAAGTTAGCGGGTATGCGCATAACCTCGGAGAAAAAAAAGAGGTATCGTGCGAGTTTGATGAACATGAAAATCAGCGTCTCCCGACCTCGTCTTTTGCCGGTGCAGTTAAAGTGCATGAATGAGTCACAGAAGGGGCGCTTTCCATTCGACCAAATATTCCGGTTTGGATTTTGGTAACTTTTCAGTGGTGAATGGAACAGCGGTTACCGGAATCTTTGGAAAAGAGGAACAACCTCACAAAGTACAACCAATATTTGAAAATTTCTGATCGGGAATTTTAGTTCCATTTCCGGAATTTTCGGTTGAATGGCTTGCGTTTGGGAAATTCAACAATTTTTGGGTTTTCCGGAAACCTTCCAACGCCATACCCGTACCATTGGCCAATATCGAAAGTTCTGGAATTTTTGGTTGAACAGAGAGCGCGTGAGGACTTGTTTTGACTGGCAAAGGTAACTATGTTGGTTGTCAAACATACTTAGACACAGTAAGGAGTTGTAACATCTTGTCAAGTCTGCGTATGTTGCTTATGCACATGCGCTATTGAAAACCAGCCTATAAAAAGCAACTCGAAAATAGGTTATGATAAATCATTTTGAGTTGTCTACAGCGTCCACCATCTGAACAACAACATTAAAAGAGAAACAGTTTCCATGTATCACGAACAAGACTGCTGTCAGTTGAAAGGAAATTACAACTGGAAATCACTGGTTACCCTGCGTAACAATTTGTTAAGCTAACATAATTTGTAAAAAATATATAATATTTGAATTTCGACACATCATAAAACAATCTTATTTTTCATTAAGTTAAATAACAATAAAAACAAATGGAAAATAACAAGATCAAGATAAAGAAAACAGAGATTTCTTGTACTTCATTAAGTTGGTGAATGGCTGCCTGACGTTGCATAACGATGTAAGATTCTCTTGAATTTTTTGCTGATAACATCGAATTATTAGCAAGACTTGAAAATAAGTTGGGATGGGCGTTATTAACTAGAATGCTAGCAGGGCAGATGATTACAGGATTCGCCACATAAGATAAAAACAAATATAGTTTTTCAGTTGGGCCACTGGAATCATGAACACTTGATATTTTGTACATTGTTTCTGGTGAGCCAAATCTACCAGCTAATTATTAACTAACCTTTGTAGTAGAATTTAAGAATTGTTAAATTCCTTTAAAAAAACTCATTTTCTCTGTTGTTTTTTTTTTTTGAGGATGTCATGGAGGTAGGTAGTTAAGTAGCCTTTTCCAGACGTTCAGTTAGTTGAAGCGCATCGCGAAGTACGGCGCGCGAAAAAATAAAAAGAAACGTGCGCTGTTTTTCGCGCTGCGCCCCAACTAACTGAACGCCTAGAAGAGGTGAGTAGTTAAGCTAATTATAAAAAATTATAAATTTTTTAACGGTTTCACTCTGAAGAAGGGCTATGCCCTAAACGTTTGTGATTTTTCACAAGATGACACTTAAACATTTTTCTACGTTATCAGTTTTCAATTTTCATTTTCTTTTGAACGTTTATATCCATTTAGGTCCTTCCTCACATTTGCATTGTGCATCCTTACTGCGCATAATTTATGGCGTCATTAGCGCGCGCTCGTGCACGCGCACATTGAAAACATGACGGATTTGCCTTGATATTGAGCTCTGTCAGTTGAAAAATGGCTCTAGCTCACCAACAAACACGGGCACCCCAATTTTTTTTCCACTCGTTGTAATCAACTAATCATGAGCTTTGCCTGAGAAAAGACTGATCTAATTTCTATTGCTGAAAATTGAATAAATAAGGAAAATAGCAGATACACGGTGATCTTTTTTATTTGGCAGTCGGTAACCACGTCACGAAATTTGGCTCAAATTTTTAACCAAGGATTTAGCTTTCTGTCTGAATCAAACTTAAAACGTTTATTTGTGTCCGACACAATGTATTGACTGTAGTTTAATGCGTGTTCTTATGAGTCCGGGCTCACAAAGATGTTACAATTACTGGGAATGCGTTCTTATAATAAGCATTAAATAATGCCAAAATGGGGCATTTTCAATGCCTCACTGCTCCTTAATGAGCATGGGCACCCCCCTTTTTTATTTCAAAATTGAAGTTATCATATGACAAATATTCAGTGGACAAAGTTTGAACAAAAATCTATTGTCACTTTTATTTCAGAGGAATTACCTTAAGCGTCACGCATCAACTGGGGAGAACAATTTTCTTCATTTTGCTCATCTTAAACATTTGTTTGAACTAATTTATAGTTAATTTATCTTAAAGCAGTTTTCATCCGAGTGTCCTAAACCAAATCAAAGCAATCATTCTGGCCAATTAAAAATTACACAGAGAATTCACCGAAGCAATCAAAACTCAAAGCAAATGCATTTAGCTAAAGCCAAGATAGGGAGAACGTGTGTGAGCGCGTCACGATGGGTTTTCGTTTTACTTCTCATTGGCTGCTTGGTTTTACTTTCGATTTGACAATAAAGTGCGCGGAGTTATTTTAGCCAATCTCTTAACGTGCAAATACAAATCATAACTTTCGACACTCAAGTGAAAACCAATCTAACGCTTGGTTTTCACCACGACATAAACACAATCCTAAACTACATAACGGTAGTCACAAGCATAAGCACGTACGCAAGCGTAGAACTGATAATTGCCTTATTTTCGGTTCTATTCCTCCTCGATAAAGTAAGACAAGATGACGGACGTTGAACACGGAATGGCGTTCTCGATAACCACTCATTAGAATTTCACGAAGTTTGGCACGAAATACTTTAGGAAATAAGTAACTGGAGTATTGCAAAAAATTGACTTTTAACAAAGGAAATTCTAGATATTCTAGTGAACCTTCAACAAGGGATAATTAAAGATCTCTTTGTTAAATTATTATTAAAATAGTGTTAACTTGTGAGCATCGTTACAAGCTTGTTGGATGCAAATTATAAAGAAAATCTAATAACTAGATTTTCTGCAAATAAACAAAACCGATTTTAAAGGCTTGTTTAAATTTATTCATGTTGCCATGGCAACGGCATGTACGTCAGCTTAACTATCAAAAAACCGAAGTTTGTGTTGTTAACTAGCTTGCTGCCATTTTTGGCTACCAAAGGATCAAGGGTTTTAGAGTTAAAGGTGAATGAAACACAGGTATCAAAAACTGTGTTCAGCCACCTTAAAGCAACGCGTCTTCACTTGACATAAGCATAGGCACAAGCTCAAGAACAACGAAACTTTTTGTTCACTATTTTCCTGCGCTTGTACTTATGCTTGGGTTATGGGAGTCTTATGCTCTGGTGAAAACCAGGCTTAAGCGAACGGATATCTGCAGTTCCTTCAAAAACTGCTCTACAAGAAACAAAATAACAAAATAACTAAATACCTAGTTAAAAAATATATGCTCTCATTGTAGTGATCAGTTGACTGTGTTGTTCTATGTGATAATTACAGGTTGTAGATCGCGAGAAAAAAAAAACACGCTTAATACCGGTGTTCGGTATTTGCCCTGTCAATCATCAAATGATCAGTCTAAATCTACAATACTGAAAAACAGTAATGTTGGTTTGTCCATACGTGAAAGAACATGAAGCCTGTGAAGATTTTTAATTAACACTATTTGGAACTGTTTGTTTGTAAAAACAATAATTTAAATTATTGAAAAAAAGTTATTGTTTTGCGTTTTAGTTGCAATTGAGAAACAATAGAATCGAAAAGAAGAGTGGGCAATGGATGAACGGTACCTGAAGATGTTTATGGGAAAGGCACACATGGTTTCATCTAACATAACGGAGCTGCAAATGGTTATGTTGTTAAAAGTAGCCTGTCCTGTTCCCTGTACGGCGGAGCAATCCAAAGAAAGGTAAGACAGATTAGATAATTCGGTAATTTGGATGGAGAAACACCAATCCTATAGCCACTAAATAGGCTGTAGTACTATTTGCACATTCATAGGTAATTACAAAGTGTACATTTTTGATCGTAAGCTTGGGAGTGATAGCAGCTAAAAAGGAAATAGATCGTCATTTTAGGTTAAATAAGTTAAATCAGTAAAATAACGTATTTCCCACAGACCGTGAGTACTGTTAAAAATTTTGCGAGCAGGTGTAGGTGAAAAGAGAAAAAATCTAAAAAATGTTCACTTATATATAAACAGGAATTGACTCATTTGTAAATCAAGAACAAAATATATGTTATAAAGACGGGTCGCGCCAGAAATGCCCATCCGTTAGAATTGTCACGCACCGACGAAATCTTGATTCATTCGGCGAAGCCTCGAAATTTAAAGTATTTACATTTCCTTTAAAATATGAAGGGAACTCTTAACTAAATGCACGAGTCTTCAAAAGAAATTTGTAATTGGAATAAGGATGGTAAAGGGTATTTTCGTGATTCGTAAATGGCCTTATTTTTATCTCCAGTGAAATGTGAAATGGCTATTTTTTTTTCTCCTGAATTGTAATTTCCATAGTAATCGTGAACAATGATTTTTCGAAATAATTTTCAGTAAAATCAGAAACAAACGTTTAATTCGTCGTGAATCCTTATTTTTGTTATGTTTGGTTAAATTTTCGACGCCCGTTATTACGGTAATAACCATCGCATAACCATTAAAGCCAATCCGTTCGATCGTCCTGCATAAGTCTTCAGTGGAACACGGTCATACTTTTGCTCGTTGTAGATAAAAGAAGCAGAGAAGTGGCGGAGATGTCGTAAAGGGCTGTGATTGGAAATTAAGTTTCAAAATCTCATTAATTTTCTGAGTTCGAGTGAAAATGTCCCCTTTACTCGTGTGAAATGTCTATATTATTTTCCGTGAATTGTGATAGGATGTTTTTATTTTAAATGAAACGTGATCTGGACCCACTTTACCACCTTCTGGAATAGCCGACAATTTTGACGAAATCTTGTAGAAAACTGACAGTTGAAAATATAAAATAAACCCAACATTGAACCATGTTTGTTCTTGTTGGCCTGGTAGCATCATTTACAGCATTTATTAGTGTTTGGCTTTAGCTCAGTCCGAGGTATCTTCTGGTTAAAAGCAATGCTACAACAGAAAACGCTAAAATCGATCAAACCAGTCAAAATTTCACTCAGAAAAGCCAATACCAACAACCTTGGCTGATATGGAAAATAAAATCAGTATAGGAAAAAATCCGTTTGATTTTAAATAAATTGCAATACAGTTCAAATTTAAGCCTTATCTTTTACATGCAATGGAATTAAATGAACTGCTTAGTAAGATTACTGATTTGAAATTTTGACTTCAACTTGTGTTTGGACGCCAGGAACGATTTGTTGATTTTCTCCCTCACAATCCCGAGAATGATATCTTTTTCAGTCCTAAAACCACTCAGACCGTAATATTTGGGAACGTTTCAATTCTGAGCGCTTTTCTGGAAATCTATGAAAGACTCCATGCGGCATTTTTTTTTAAATTCTATACAATTTGAATTTATTTAATCGAAAACCTTTAATTAGTTAATTATGTAACTTGAACTGATCATTTCCCAATTGCGACTCACATTTCGTTTCACAAGTAACAGAAACAAACCGCCTTAGATCTGAGTTTGTTGAAATCATGTGTTACAGTACAGGACAAAAACCCACAGAAAAACTACCGTGTGACAACTGAAACAACCTCAATGAGCTGAGACGTGAGCGTTTCTGTGAACGCTTGATCATGAAACAAACACAGTCCAAAAGTCAACCACTGATCTTTGAAAAATGGAAGAAATTAACCTGCTTGGCAATTCTGGTATTAAGTTAACTCTACAAGTGAACGTAAATCGACTTTTTTGTCCGAGAGCAAAAAGTTGCATTTCGTTTTCAATTTATTTCATGTTGAGCTTTGTAAGATCATGTTACAAAACAACAACAGCCGACCCAAACTACCAACTAATGACTATTTAATCCCTGTAGCAGAATTACTGGAAACGAACACAGCTGTTGACGTTATATGAGAGCAGAAGGTTATACTAACTTATTGGTTATTCTGTGATAAGGTAACGGACATCATTTCAAGCCCAACAAACTGGCTAAACAGAACTAAAGAATAACTTAATCCCTCGTTTAAAATTTAATCCTTTTATTATGTTCATCAGCATCAACCTGCTTTAATACATTTTGTAGTTTCCTGTGAAAAATATGTTGTGCAAAATTTACAAGTGACCCGCACTCGTTTTGGGGTCAACTTAGCTTTACACTTTTCAGAACCAGTCGTTGTAAATGACCTTAAGGGGGCTCATCACGATATTTTGAGTTATTTTGGCCACATACAAAATTACCTTTAAATGGTAGGAAACCTGAAAATAACAGTTTTATAAGATAGAAAAACACCAAAGAGATAATGATGAAGCATAAAGGAACAAGGATGGCTAAGGATGGAGAAGATTAACACGGATTACAAACGACGAATTTGAAAAATTGACGCTAAACTTTTCAATATGCGCAAACCTTGACTGAGCTCCATTAAATTATAGCACTATACAAACAATTTCCACCTTCCATCTTGTTTTAACTCAAGTTAAAAAGCATAGGGCAATATCAGGGAAAAAATCGTTTCTTTCCTATATTTTTGAATACATAGCCTCTTACAGTATCCTAATTAAAGAAATATCTTCAAAATGTTTTCCAAGACTATGCCGGATTTAACAAAACCAAATCCTATTTACATTATTTACCATCATTCAAGAAAATTATGCTCTTTACTAAATACATTGAAATTAATAATTCTCGCAATATTCTGCCGTACGTAGATGACAAAATGACACATCTCATTGACTGTTGCCACTGTTTCACTTTCGAAAACTGTTTATCAAAATAAAATTTCGCTGGGAATCAACACTGAAGTTCGTTAAATACAAACGCGTAATGAGCAAGTAAGTGAGTCTTGTAAGCACTTTTCAGTCATAAAGGTGATCTTAAAAACTTGTTTCGGAATCATTTAAGCTGACAAACTGAAATTAATTTACATATAAATGTTTTTTTTTTTGGACTGAATTTAACTTTTTTATATATATTACATTATTGCTATATTTCAGTGTTGTTTAGTTGCTTTCCTTTGCTTTGCTTTGCTTTGCCTATTACTCTGTTTCTAACGATCGGTTGATGGGTGTATAAAGATATTGCGACTTGACGCAATCTTTATAGTTTCTTTGCCGATCGAATTAAGGTGGGAAAATAATATCCAATCGCTCTGGAGGTTAGGTATTTTTTAAGGAAAACTTAGCCCACGGACTTGAAGCGTCCGAGGGCCGTATTCAAGACCAAAGGCACAGTTTTCCACCATACACGAACATCCTGCCGGCAAAAATATAAATTATCATTGGATGTATTTTTTGTCCTTTTCCTTGGCTGAGAGTCCACCACGTGACCTAAAAAACTACCTAAAAGAAAAGAAAACATCAGAATATCACTTGTTAACAGGCAAAAAATAATGGGATTTCTCTGATTTTACAATTACATGTGGTATCTTAATTATATTGCCAGCCCCAAACCACATACAAGACGCACACAGTTATTTGCAAACTGCCCAAATTATCGTGTTCTCCGACTTTTTTTCATCCTTTATTTCAAATTGGACAGCATGTAGTCCCATTACACATACTAATGGTTGTGAGGTGGATGGTTCATTTCCTGAGAACAAATGTCATAAAGCTGTTAGTAAGTTTTCAAATTTTCATGCTTCTTTTTAACATTTTTTTTAACTAGTGTCCCCAGTCAGTTTTAATAAGCTTAATCAATCGATACCTAAAACAACCTGCTTTATTGAAACTATCAAGGGAAACTCAAGGAACTCTGGAATAAAAAGTTCATTATTTTAAAATTAATTTCTAACTGCAATAACATTAATTTTGTCTCCATTTGAGAGAAATTCCACATGATTTCGAGAACGTAAAGCAAGCCACACATTTTCAAGTCATGTTTCTTCTTGCGGACCCGGAGGGATCATTTCTTGTTCTTAGATCAGTAAAAGAGTGCCCTGTTGTATTTTTTGGTAAAATCAATATTACAACGGTGCGTCGAAAACCTCCAAAATGAGTAAAACTTAAATTATGGCTTTCCAATGACATCATTTAGAACCGATTCAGGAACAACATCTTTAACTATATAGCTGATATGTGAAGACGTTAAAAGATCTCTACATATGATTTTTCACAGTTTTCACGCGGATAACACAATGACACAATGCTCCTACAACATTATGAACCAAGTCACGGGAGTAATTCCATTTTTGGAACAAAAAAAAAACAGTTCTTACTGATTTATAGTTAGCTTTCAACCTGCATCATGGCCATAAAGACTGCAAGAGATGGGATAACATCAGAAAATTTCACATCGAAATTAACAAATTTCAAAGCAAACAGAAGAATATGATTTACTAAAAGAAACTCCCACTGAAGGCCGACAGTTCAAAAACGAATTCTCAAAGAGTGATTTCGAAAAATATTTTCTTCATCAGCATGCCAATTTAAAATTCTTTTCACAATAACGTCGATGACTGCAAAATTAAAAACTGTGACTGCTCCATCCAGGGATTCCTTCTCTGTATTACAGCAAACACTTAACCCACTATTTTAAACTGAGTGAAATCGTATTTTATTATAAACAATTATTGAATGAGGTTTTTGTGATATCCAGAATAATCAAGGTCGAGGTAGGGGTTATCAGCCGAAGCCGAAGGTTGAGGCCGATAACCCTTACCGAGAAGGGTAAAGAATGTCCGCTTTTCTAGTTTCTGGAGAGATATGGGTATCCACTCATAATTTTATCCGGTGTTTGCTTTTTTAAAATCAATTGCAATAAGAATACCAGACATTTCCGTATGTCTGGTGTATTCAAACGGAGATATGTATCAGTATCACTTCGTACAGCAACTTTCTTTCACGTATGTATAGTATTGGAGCTTTCTTAACTTCCACATTAAAAGGAATATGCTTGGTCAGACTCTTATGAGCCTCTCTCTTCCAGTTGAGTAATTTAAGCGTATTAAAGAACTCTTAATGCTGATAAGCGTAATTCAGTGAAACAATCAACCAAGTACCTACGTAAAAAGTGACCAAACAGTCTGGCTTTTTTCCTAATCCTCCATGTATCAATTAAATCATGTTAAGACTTTTTCACCCTTTCCATCCAAATCAGGGTCACTGATTACGCTAAAATCACAACTAATTACGATGTTACAATCTTCCTCTAAACAAATTTCGACGACATTTCGTGGGAACAAAGATCTAACCTTTACCCTTCTTCTGTATGGTTTGTTTTGAAATTTGTTGGTATGATGATGAAACGCTCTTCTTTGTCGACTTAAGAAAATTTTACCTTGAATATACATACTGAGGACTTTTTCACTTTGTTCCATACAACGTGGAAAAAACGATTTCTCTTTCTTCTATTGAAATAATAATAATAATGATAATAATAATAATAATAATAATAAATTAATATTTAAGAGGAGGCCTCCAATCACCTTGAGGTGGTTTTCAGGAGGGTCCTCTAAATATTAAAAGTCTAAAATATACATTAAATGTCTGAAATACAGAAGCAATGAAAGCTAAAAACGTGAGACTGAAACTAAGGTTTAAAACTAGAACTAGGATTAAAAATACTACTATTAACTAAGGTTAAAAATGACTAAGTAAAAACTGTTTCAGTTTGTGTTTAAAAATCCTTTTTGGCATGAGTTTCTTCAGCTCACTTGGCAGTGACGCCCAATCGGTTTTTGCTTTATAATACGTTTTGTTTCTGCCCCATTCCGTTCTTGGCTTGCTAATTTTGGGCATGTAACCATTTCGGGTATTGTAACCGTGTTGTTGGCTCATCGTAGATCTGAACACATCGAAATGTTCGGGGATTTCTCCTTTCATTGCGTCTTGCACAAGACAACACCGATGGCGCGATAACCAAAGCGCCTCGCATGTAATCCTTCCTTCCTTCCTTCCTTCCTTCCTTCCTTCCTTCCTTCCTTCCTTCCTTTCCTTCCTCTTTCATTCGTTCCTCCCTCTCTCCCTCTCTCAGTTCCTTACTCCTTCTCTTCCTCCCTCCCTCCCTTCCTTCCTTCCTTCCTCCCTCCCTCTCTTCCTTCCTTCCTTCCTTCCCTCCTTCCTTCCTCCTCCCTTCCTTCCTTCCTTTTTCCTTCCTACCTTCCCTCTTTCGTTCCTACCTTCCTTCCTTCCTTCCTAACTTACTAATTAATGGGTGTTGTTTTTAAATTATTTGATTTTTAGAATTCCATCAAGCGGAACTGTCCCGCATTTAGAGCGACAAAGGACCCTTGCGTTAACGGCCAGGTCTTTGGGAAAACAAAGACAAACACTCTCGAACCATTCTGTGGTAACTTTCGTCTCATAAGAATATAACGGTAGGTAATATGAACAACACGAAAACTGACAACCAGCCTCTCGGCCAATGCATTGCCAATTTTTGGAACCCAAGTAGTTTATCCATAATTGCTACAACTGCAATCACGACCATCGCTTGCCTTCTCACTGTTCTTCTTAACGCCCTCGTCATTATAGCAGTAAAGAAGAAAAAGCAGATACGATCCATACCAATTGTCTTGATGACTAGCTTGGCGGCAGTGGATCTTCTTATTGGTGCAGTGACACAACCTTTGTTTTGTGCAGCCGGGATATTTCGTCTACTGAATGATTATGAAACTACGTGCATTTTGCGTGCGATGTACTTCTTCATGATGCACCTTGTTTTGGCTTCCATTTACCACTTGACGGCAATGGCTTGGGAAGGATATGTGGCGATTACGAAGACTATCAAGTACAAAAGCATTGTCACCAGTAGTCGCCTCCAGATGTGTGCCATCGCCTGCCGGGTGTCAGCGGCTATTCCCGTCGGGCCCTCTGCTCTTTCTGTAGCTGGCATTACCGACACCAAACAAAGACATATATCGCAAGCTTTATTCATTATATCACCCCAGGCGACCTGCTTGATAGCCATAACCGTCTTCTACGTTTTGATTTACCTTGAAACTCGCAAGCGCAAGCTGATTGCTGTACCCGGTAACCCTCTTTCACAGGAAGCAAGGAATGCTAAAATCGTTAGGCGGGTTGCGAAGAGCACATTTTTGCTGACAATTTCTCTGCCTATTTCATTCTCCCCAGCGATTGTTCTTCCATTCGTCTTGCATTTGCTCAGCGCTTCCCGTCGAGAGGTTGTCCAATGGGTTTTAACCCTCAATATGTTGAATTCTCTTGCAAACCCAATACTGTACTTCTACAGAAACCCTCGGTTAAGGAAGGCAGTGCTTGAGATGCTCCACATGAGAAAACCTGTTGAAAATCACATTCCACGGAACGAACTGCCACAAGATCCTAATGTTATACAGCCAAACTCCACGCGAGCAAAGATAAACGCGTTGGAACTTAAGAAACTTCGAATGTTGTGACACCGAAGACAGCTCCGATATACTCCCATAGAGTCATGGCCTGGCATGAAAACAGGTCTGTGAGTCCAGCCAGCAGCCTTCCAGGGGCCGTATCAAGCACAGTACGAGTAAATAATTCGATAACACGAGTACATGATATTAAACACATTTTAGCCACGAATTAAGTTTAAAGGGGCTCAGTCACAGTATTTGAGTTATTTTCGCCGCGAACAGAATTATCTTTAAATTGAAGGTAACCTGAAAATAGTAGTTTAATAAGGTGGCAAAACACCAAAGAGATGATAATAAACCATAAAGGACCAAGGATGGTTGTGGGGGGGGGGGGGGTGGCGGGGGGGAGATTAGCATGGATTACAAATGACGAACTTGAAACAATTAGGCTAAACTTTTCAAGATGCGCAAACCGTGACGTAGCGCCTTTAAGTCTCAAGGTCTCTTCACCTTGTCGAGACTTTTTTGTGTCTTGTTTTATGGCTTGGAAGTACAATAATGGTATAATAATATATTTTAGTTTTCCGTGCAGGAATAGTCCTTAGCCACTGCTTAAACCTTTAATATGCCTTACAGTAATCAAAATAAAATTTAACTTCTTAACAATAAAAACAATGGTTACTAATTTTTTAGATTTCTGTTAACCGTAAGGAAAATTAATTAACCGTTAGACGTACAAGCCACCACCCCATTGAGATCATCATTCGAAGTATCGACCGAGCGCCACGGTTCAAACTAATCAAGCTTACACTTTTCGCTGCACGTAATGCTATAAGTGAATATCTACAGTCAAGGGACTAGTCTCTTACTACAGTTCAGTACAACATTTCTACGCACAATGATAAACTAATTGGTCATCTTTACCGAGCGGAAGCCCCGGCAGCTGAATTTCGGTGCCTAAAGAGAATTTTCAGCAATTTTTTACTCTAATAAAGATTGATGGCACGGTGCGCATTCTCTCCGATGTAACCAGAAAGAACTTTCCAATGCGAAAAGCGGCCATATCCTCCCGCATGGCATACATTGTATCCGGGGGGGAGGGGACTCCCACAAGAAAAGTTCGGGGTTGTTCGTCAGAAAATTTGAATAAAGAGACCAATCTGGGCGTGGCTGGAGCTTTATTTGACTCCTAAAGGATACCACTTAAAACAGAATAGGTTTGATTACCAGCCGCTGTTCAGAAAAGGAGCCTGCGCTACAAGACCGGACTCGAGAGACCGACGGAAATCGAGTCTAAAAACAGAAATAAGAGCGTTTTCATTATATTATTTCTTCGAGTGTACCCTTTAATTTACCTTGACAGCAACAAATAGTGGCATATCGTAATGAACAGCTTAAGTTTGCCGCACCTTAATTCGAGGACTTATGGTGTGTAGACTGAAAGATTACGACAAGAAATCGCTGACAAAACGTTGCACAAAACAACGTTTTCAACGTAAAAATTTGACCAAACACGAGAGAGAAGCGTTGGATTAACCCCCAGACAAGGGCCGGGCCGCGGTCATTTTGAGCTCTAGTGACTACGTAGGAGGTTTACCGTCAGCTTGACAATGAAATATACTACAAGAAGATAGGAATGTTTTAACTCCAGAACATGAACAGCTCATAAATCAATGTAATACACTTTGAAACGAAGGAGAATTAAAAGGGGAAATAGCCAAACTTCTGAAACCAGTGAAATCGAGAACATCTATATTTTATACGCTCCCTAAGATACATAAAGTCAACAATCCTGGGAGACCTGTGGTATCGTCCGTAAACAGTCTCACGGAAGAGCTATCAGCTTATGTGGATGAATTTTTAAGACCATCAGCAGAAAGCTGCCGTCTTACATACGAGTTACGTCGGAGTTTATCAAACGAATGCGGGTCTTGGGTCAGCCACTCGAAAAGTCTAGACATGCAGAGCCTATATACTAACTGAGGAAGAGCTACTGGAAACAAATCAGAGCAGCCCATCGACTAAAACTCTGTCAACAATTTGTCGACCGCAATTTTCCATCCGCATTCTGTCATCCGCAATTTACCATCCACATTTTGTCATCAGCATTTCGCCGCCATCCGCCATCCGCCATCCGCCATCCGCCATCCGCCATCCGCCATCCGCCATCCGCCATCCGCCATCCGCCATCCGCCATCCGCCATCCGCCATCCGCCATCCGCCATCCGCCATCCGCCATCCGCCATCCGCCATC
Organism: Orbicella franksi; assembly: GCF_964199315.1. Classification (NCBI taxonomy): domain Eukaryota; kingdom Metazoa; phylum Cnidaria; class Anthozoa; order Scleractinia; family Merulinidae; genus Orbicella; species Orbicella franksi. Next base: position 13,427,978 of record NC_138158.1, read on the forward strand.
CGCCATCCGCCATCCGCCATCCGCCATCCGCCATCCGCCATCCGCCATCCGCCATCCGCCATCCGCCATCCGCCATCCGCCATCCGCCATCCGCCATCCGCCATCCGCCATCCGCCATCCGCCATCCGCCATCCGCCATCCGCCATCCGCCATCCGCCATCCGCCATCCGCCATCCGCCATCCGCCATCCGCCATCCGCCATCCGCCATCCGCCATCCGCCATCCGCCATCCGCCATCCGCCATCCGCCATCCGCCATCCGCCATCCGCCATCCGCCATCCGCCATCCGCCATCCGCCATCCGCCATCCGCCATCCGCCATCCGCCATCCGCCATCCGCCATCCGCCATCCGCCATCCGCCATCCGCCATCCGTCATCCGCCATCCGCCATCCGCCATCCAGTTTTCCCTATACAAACCAGGGGCCAGGGGCCAGGGGCCAGGGGCCCTTGTTACAAACCCAAGAGAAAACTACTGCTGGGAGTCTGGGAACAGGCGCGCGAATTTCATATCCAAGATGGAGGAATATTTCAACAAAGTTGTGTCTGTTCACTTGAAATCTTCCAGCCGAGAAAGCAGGTACTCTTCGTAACGAATACTTTTTGATAACGTTTACGATAACATATTAAATTAACTTATGTAAACTTTGATTGATCTTTATAGGAAGTCTGTTGTACGCATCAATGTCGGTTTTCGTTCTGTCTCCTCGCCGACGAACAAGGTAACTTAAGTTTATCCACGCTGGCAAATTAATAGCGTACTTTATCCAAGATTGAGTGTTTTTGCATCCAAGATGATTTCGAATGTAGTTTTTTTTATTAAATGTTGGGATTTCAGTTTTAGCTAAGACACTAAAGAGGCGGCTTCGTCTTAAATACATGGCTGACCCAATAGTATAAGCTTAAGCTTAAGTTTATGTGTGATGTCTGTTTCATCTTTTTTCCTTTTGTGCTTAGGAACTTGTTATCCGAATCACTGATGAAGAGGATTTATTCTTTCTTTACAATCTTGTTCTGGGGGAAAGTGATTTCCATGCGTAAGTTCAGCATTAATATTTTTGTAACTAAGTCTTACTGACTTTTTTAACGTGGATATTTTGAGCAGTTGTTCTGAGGAATTCAGAGAGTAGGGTTATACATATGTCACCTAAGTAATTAACTTCATCATTGCCACAACACTGATTTTTTACCATAACGTGTTAATCATGGATATTTCTTGTTTACCTATTTAGGTTAAAAAGTCAACAAGGGTTGCTGGTTGACTTTTGTGCCTTTCCTCAAAAGTTTGTTGATCTGTTAGAACTGTGTCGTGAGGAGGAACAGCGTGACAGTCCAAAGTAAGCTTCCCTTGAAAGATCTCTGTCAGTCATGCCACAATGTCTCTTTTATCCCATTCAGGTCACATACATGTATTCTTTGTCAACACCCAATATTATATATTAAGTGCTTTAATATTATCCAATTTCTTTCATTTCATTCTTTCAACTTGTCTTGCAACATTGTGGCATTGCAAGTTGGAAAGCATTATAACTGCATGTGTTACCACCCATATTGCAAGGTTGTTGCGATATCTTGGATGAACCAGAATTCAACTTGGATAAGCTAGAATTCAACTCGGATAAGCTAGAGTTTAACTTGCAAAACAACTTGTGACTCAGGTGGTACTACGTGCAATAACATTTTTCAGTTTACAAAATGCGACAATGTTGTGAGGAAATTTGAACGAAAATGTTGGCCATATTACTTTCCCGTAATCTATATAATGCGTAAACTTCGCTTGTCCACATTGAACAAGGAAAGGAAAGGATACACTAGCCCAGCTACAAAGTCCACTTGTCTTAGTTCACTTTTTCATGGTTACTACAGCACACTAAGGTAAAGGTTAAGTCTGCATACGAACCAACTGACCCATTAGGCTGGAACTTATAATGGTTTCTGTGGAATGAAGCAACTAGGAGTATTTCTACTACCCCCTGGGTTACCCCCCAGCATTAAATCTGCTGGTACCCATTTATACACCTGGGTGGAGAGAGGCATTGTGAAACAACAGGGTAGAATGTCCCAGGCCAGAGCTTGAACCCAGACCATTTGATCCAGGGATAAATGCACTAACCATGAGGCTACCACGCCTCCCACTGGCACGCTATAACACATTTCCATGGAATAACAATGGCAGCACACTAGCCTGATGATGACGCTCAGTGGATTTGTGTTTATGTTTTGTACCCAGGTTTCTGCTGCAGTTTGTTGTTGGCAGTGGTTTGGATCAAGGTGTCGCCACACTTCATGTTGTAGAAACCAACCCTTTTAAACACTTAACACACTTGTCATTAAAATTCCTTCCTGGATCTGATGCTGAAGTTAAAAAGTACCTGGCAAACTGCCTTAAAAAACTACAGGTAAAACTGGCAATATAGTTAAATTAATTATTGTAATGATCCTGGTAATTAAGGGTAATAATTCTTTAAAAAGACTCAAAATGTTTCTCTTGAACAGTGTTAATAACCATCACTTTTTTCATTTAATCTTAGCAAAGTCATGGTAGTTAAATTGGAGAAGATTCTATCAATGGCAATTTTCATTTTTGCCAAAAGTCAGCTGAAGACACAGACGGCAACTGCTTGAGCTTGATCAGATGTCACAATTCCAGCACCCATCATTTCCCAAAGGGGCTACCATTGGTGTTAATCATATTTTTTTGTCTTTTATAGGATGAGAAGCAGTTGCTAGAAAGGCGTCTTGCTAGCACAGAGGCTGATCTTCAACAAAAGCTTAGCACCTGTCAAGAGGTAATTACTCGTGTACACATGCTTGATCCAGAGATCAGTGCACTAACCATTACGCCGCCCAGCAATGCATCTCAACCCCTCACCCCCGGATAATAAGCTCTCTTTAGAAATTGTGTACTACAAAAATCTGTCAAACCATATTTGTTATATTTAAAGGGTCTCAGCGATTTTTGTGCATTTTTGGTCTAAACAGTGCTAATGTTATGACCAGATACTTTCACTTGCCCATGAGATGCTCCTAAAAATACCAACAGAAGATGATGTAAATTGCTGAGGGAGAGTGATTTGTAACTAGCCTCTAGCATTTTTTCCAAAACATGGTTCAGATTTTGAAAAGTCTGCCAGACTTTTTTCAGATTGACATCACAACCTTGTACATGTGTAACCCAGTAATAACACTCCTTTTATAACTTCAATGCACTTGTATACATCTGGTAATTAACTAATTATATTTAGATTTCCAGCAACAAAAATATGCCTTTTAAGTTTTGACTTTTCGAGGTCATGGTAATGTTAGTACAGTGGAACCCCGCTCTACGGACACCCGCTTAATACAGACACCCCGATATTACAGACAGTTTTGTTTTCCCCAAACAAAAAGCTCAGATGTTTTTTCTAAAATTAACCCGCTTATTATGGACACCCGTTAATACGGACAACAGACACTTTTCTGTGCCCCGAGTGACAAACTCTTATACATCGTCAACCCTGCTTTACGGACACTGTTTGTATCTCTGCATTGTCTATTGTCATTGTCATGATTATGTGCTAATTAGAGATTTTGTACCCTGGTCAAATTATGACAGATTTCGGCGGGTTAATGCAATTTTATTACTAAATGAAACAGTGTCAAAATAGCATGATGCATTTGACCAGTTCTTTCTTCCGGTGCATTACCCAGTCTGCAGTCCTTATATAAAGTTTTCTGCCTGATACGCTTACACAAAAGTTTTACTTTCTTGGTCTTTTGCTACAGTCCTTGCTTGTAGCCTTCTTCCTCTTTGACGTCTTATGCTTGCCACTATCAGCATCGGCCTCCGTTCGTATTGCTGGGTTGTTGCCAACGTCTATTAATTGTTCAAGTAAATCCACTTGCTTCCTAGGACCATCAAAAACGCTATTTCCATACCAAGGCTTCCACCCCGATTAACTGTGTCTCCACATACTTCAACTGATCCTTGATTAGTAGGCTTTGAAATAAAATGGGTGACTATACCAGTGCGGTTTTTGGTGTTTGTGAGGTGATATGGAATGTGGCCAATAACTCGACTTTCCTTTAGCATGGTGACTGTGTTTTTGTCCTCACCATTTTCCGGCTCTGGTTGCAAAGGCAAAATTTCACCGCCTGTAGGAGTTCACCAGTCCTTGTAAACATGAAATCCTCTTATCCAGGACGAAATTTTTAGTATTCGGTGGTCACACATACTTTTCAGTGCCCACATGTGATACTTTGTCGAATTCTGTAGTGTGAAGTGTAATTAGACCTGAAAGTACCTTTGTATTTCTTTTGAGTTGCGGCTTGCGGTTGTATGTGACACCTTGTCAGTCTCCACAAGTCAATGTGAGTGAACCAGGTAGCGTGCCGCCGCATTCATTGGATCATCAATCATGGCTTCATGTCCTTCAGCTAAGTGCAAAAGAAGAGATTTTACTGCTTCTGAAAAGGTTCAGGTCATTGAGTACAAAAAGGAAAACCCAAATGCTAGTGTGCGAGCAATTGCTGGGAAGTTTGATTGCAGCAAATCCCAAATTCAGTCTATTTTAGCGAAGAGGACTGAAATATTGGAAGATCACAACGTGAACAAGAATGTACATTCTAAACGGGCTAGAGCATCACCGTTGAAAAATGTAGACGAGGCAACGTACAAGTGGTATCAAAAAGCAAGAACCAAGAACATTCCAGTTACTGGGCCAATGCTGCAAGAAAAAGCCAAATGAGCGAGTGAAGAGCTTGGTGACTCGACATTCAAAGCATCTAATGGATGGCTGGACGGATTTAAGAAAAGGTACAACATTACAAGCAAAGTTGTAAGTGGTGAGGCAGGAGGTGTTAGTGAAGAAACTGTAACATCTTGGAAGGAGCGGCTACTGACTATTTTGAGCGGCTACTCCCCAGAGAACGGATAAGACAGGGTAATTTTTTCGAGCACTTCCAAACAGATCTCTAGCCGAGGCATCAAAGCAGTGCACTGGAGGGAAAAAGTCCAAAGAAAGAGTGACGTGCGCATTTTTTGTTAATGCAGCGGGTGGTAGCGAAAAACCAATTGTCATTGGCAAGTCAAAAAGCTCATGTTGCTTTAAAGCAATCAGGGATACGTCTCAACTACCTTGCTCATACTTCAGTCAGCCTAAAGCCTGGATGGATTTTAACATCCTTGATGACATGCTATCCAAGCTTAACAGGAAATTAGCACGAGAGTGAAGAAATGTTATTTTATTTCTGGACAATGCCCCTTGCCATCCTCCAGATATGAAAGGCAAATACAACCACATCAAGATTGTGTTTTTCCACCAAATTGTACATCCAGACTCCAGCCTCTTGATCTTGGAATTATCCAAACATTTAAGCTGAAATACATGAAACTGACACTGACACATGTCGTCAGCAAAATGGATGATTGCAACTCTTCCACTGAGGTGTGCAAGTCTGTGGATTTACTACAGACCATAAGGTGGGCTGCACAGGCATGGGAAAACATGTCAGAATCAACCATCAAGAAATGCTTTGTTAAGGCTGGTTTTCTTTCAGCAGATGGCTCTCTCGTTTCATTTCCTGCGGAACACTGCAAATTTGATCCATTCGAAGACCTAGAATCAGGTGAATTGGTGCAGGTGAATTCATTGTTGTGTGATGCGAGTTCCGGGTCTGGTTCAGATATACCTTCAGCAGTCGATGCCTCAGAAGCAACTTCCATTCTGCCAATGTGCAAAGGGCTGAGTGCTAATTGGGAAGAGGAATTTTTCTCTAGTCTATCGACATCCACCTCCCAGAATTCACAAGACGATGACAGTGACGATGATATTATTGGGGCCAATGCCCAGCCGAAGGAACCGAAAGTCAAGTCAATGAAGGAAGCCATGGCAATGCTGGAGGACGTGACGGAATATCTAACAAATGAAAACCTTACAGCAGCAGCAAATAACCTTTCCAAGGTGTTGTCTAACTTTCAGTCCATCTGGCTGAATTGAAAACTAAATGTGTCAGTACAACGAAAAGTCACAGACTTCTTTGAATGAGTGAATGAGTCTGTTGAGGAGTTTAAGAAGAGTAGACAAAATTTAAACTTATCTTAAAAAGTTAAACTTGTTACAGTTCCAGTTGCAGAAGAAACTAAACACCATTTTAATGCTGCTAAAGTACTCTGCTATATTCCTTGTGTAACGTAACGTCATGGACTTTTTCAACTGATTTCAAGAACAGTCTGTACAACATAAAATTTGTATTAGTCTGAGAGTGATACAGTTAATGATTTGTAATTTACAGTACAATTAAAACGTATTTGTATCAATAAAACACGTGTCCGTGACTTTTTTCCGAGGACACCCCGTTAATATGGACATTTTGGCATGTCCCCTTGGTGTCTGTATTAACGGGGTTCCACTGTACCTCTTTAATATAAACCAGTCAGTTTAAATAAGAATGTGTCAATATTGCAAAGTGTTGCAATAAACAGGAAGAATTTTTGTAGTTTGTCAGGATAAACTATTGATCAATGATGGTTTCATTCCCAGAGCTTGTACATTTACAGTAAGTGGTGATGAAACACCCTACACCCTAGGCAAAATATAAAAATGGAACCAGAAAAGACTGGTTCCGGTTGGATTTATCTACATGTATGTGCATGCAAGTGTGATAATGCTCTGTTTTGATTTGATCACTCAGATCTCAATTTCTACTTGTGTCATGCTTTATAGTTAAACATCTGCTCTGCCATGTTTCCTGGTTCATTGTCAAGTACAAAAATCTTTATACATGTAAGGAAGGTTTTCCATTTATAGTGAACTAATGTACATGTACATGCAGCAATAAATCAAGATCTTAAGAATTGATTCTTTGACTTATCGTACAGGTGTTAGCAATAAAAACAAGGGAATTAAGCTCTGTACAATCTGACTGCTCTGCAAAGTCGTCTCACTTGGAAAACAAACATGCACAAGAACTCACAGCTGAGAGGGAGAAAGCGCAGCAGGTGTGATAATGAATACAGGTTTATTCTGTCCAGGGGTAACTTTACTGCATGTGACAAGCTTATGAAATCTTTGGAAGTGTTTGGCTTATCTTTGGAAGTATTCTAAAGGAAATCTAGTTGTACTCGGTTATCTCCAGAAAGCTTTGGGTGAGCTTTGACAACCTTTGAGATACCTCGGATGACTGTTGGCAGTCTTAAAGTTTCTTGGTACTGACTTTGAAAATCTCCATAATGAGACAGTAATTTGCACTGGTACTACACTTGAACTGCACTGTTCTTAGCCAATCAGAATCAAGTCATGTTTTCAAGTGTATTATTATTTTATGAACAGAGATACATCTGTCTGTCAAAAATTTTAAAGAATACAGGATGTACCTGTAATATGTATGATCTACAGGTCAGATCAATACATTGCATGAAGCATTAATGGTAGTTATTTGCAAATTATATAGATGTGGCTGACATAAAAATAGCTACAAAGCACAAACAGGAATATACATGTATGTGTTAACTGGTAATGCAAGAAATTTGTGCTTGGTTACATGTGGTTAAGAGGAAATTGATTTTGTTCTTTGTACACTGGTCGTTAAATTTAGATGGTCACTACCAACCAACAGACATATGAGAAAGAAAAGAGAGAGATGAAACAAAATCACCAGTCACAGGTAATATTGAAGTGACTATAGAATCCTGATAGCAGCAAAGGCCATTTAATAAGCATTTGAAAGGTTTTGGTTGGTCATTACTTACAGATAGTCAAAGCCAGTTATCAACTGCTGAGTAACACCTTGTCTCACTGTATTCAGCTTTTGTTTATCACAAATGCATAAACTAAACTGAGACCATTCTCTATTTTAAGCTTTACAGTGTAGCTCTGTAACATGTTCCCTCTGGCTCACAATGTACATAAAAGGTACATGTAGGCTTCCCTTTTCTGTGGGATTTTTGAGGTTGCCATTTTCAAGTGGTATCTACATCATTCTCATCCCCAGAGGCCACACTCCTTTTGGTCAGCACCAAGAATCGTGACCTCTGGGCCAGTCTAATACCGGAAGTCTGGGATTCATGGACTTTCCGTCAAATCTGACAAATCTGATTGGCTGAGAATATGAAATGAATACTCTGCGCATGCTCAGAAAATCGGGTCAGGCCAGAGGTCGCGATTCTTGGTGCTGACCAAAAGGAGCATAGCCTCTGAGGACAAGAATGTATCTACATGTATTTTAGAAGGGGACATTGCTTTGAGAAATTTTTTCAAACTGGTCGCTGAACTCACACCTACAGTTCTTTTTGATGAGCCTTTTCTAATTTACCTTTTGCCTTAATCTTGTATAAGCACCTCACACCTCCACTCCTTCGTTGAAACATGAGGGCCACACACATTTTCAGAAAAGTGTTCTTTATGTGCTTTTAGGTCACGAGACTAGAGGCTAGACTTAAAGATGTGGAAAATTCCAATAGGGTAAGAATGACATTATTTTATTACAGCACTAGTTATTGTGACATGTATATTGGGGCAGTTTTCAAATGGGTTTTGTAAAACCAAAACCAAAGTTATCCCTCTGGGCAATCCCAAGGGGAAAAGACAATCCAGTGAACCAAACTAAACACCTAGGCTAGCTTAAAGAATGAGGCTAAACTCCAGAATACCCGGCCACTTTTATCATCTCATTGAATAAGAATAGCAACTATTGTTATATACCTTGTTCTTCAAAGCCCACCGGCACATGTAAATAAAGTGGTCGGGTATTCTGAAGTTGCTCCAAGAATGATATAGCCAGCTGGGAGCATGGGAAAACAGGTGTGGACATGTTTTGATTGGTTTTGGAAACCAAACTAAGGATGAATGGCTTTTAACAGTCAGGTTAAAACTTTTCTAATGGTGACTGGTTGAACATACTTTGTGTTTCATACTGTGATCAATTGGCATTCATGAAGCAAGTTTTTGAGTGGCAAAATGACACTGACCTGTAGTTTATTAGCATAAAATTATGACAATTACAGGTATACATACGTACTTGTATGTCCGCAGTACATTTTGGCAATTCTGATATATACTTTTAATTTGTAGGACCTGAATCAGAAGAAATATCAAGCAGATTCTTGTATTAGAGACCTAAAATCAAAACTGGCAGCCCTTGATGAGGTACAGTGTAGTGTAGGGATAACATTTATGTGGTGTTGGTATGTGTCTGTATAGCCTGCCAAAAGGCTTATGTTTGGGGAACACATGGGCAAGCAGCAAAGCCACTAGAAAATTGCTTCTGCTCAAGACCTCTCCTGCTGGGTAACTTTGCTCACTGACTTGCTCTTTATCATTCATGCATGGGACTCAAGGTAAGCCTGCTTGCAGGGCTAGAGGCTGTGCTTGACTGTATCAATAATTTGCCTTACATTTTATCATGTGTTACACAATAGAAAGCAACACCAGATATTTTTTTATGAACTTTATTTTCTGATTATTTATTTGACTCATTATTTCTGGACAGATAGTCTCTGACTCATTTTCTAAATTACACACAAACTCTGACAACTTCAAAATGTCAGTGATGCTTGGGTTGTCTATGGTGTGCACTTGCATATAAGCATATTAGCAACTGGCATATGCAGACACAGTAAGGTATATTCAAGTATTGCTTCCTGCTGGAAAATGTTTCTAACTTAAGGTGCTAATGATCAAGCTCTTATTTTGTTGGAATATGTTTATGGTTATGTGCTATGCATAATCAAGATAAAACACTGATCTTTTCATTTCTTGTTACCATAATCTGTTGCCAGGAATGCAAATTTGCCAAGCAAGAACTGCACAAACTTCGTCGTGAGAATGGATCACTGGACTCTGAGAGGCATGAACACAGTAAAACAGTCAGTCAACTGCAGACCAAGGTGGCTGTATTGGAACAGGAACTCAGGGACAAGGAACAGGTAGCTGATCAAAATATCAATAGTCATCTTACTGATTGCCATTACATTTTTTTAAATATCACTTCTAAGTATTTTCAGTGATGTACACATCTACATCAGCACTTGGTAGTAGTCACACCCAGTTATAGGAACCTGGAATTTTCCTGGTTAAGCCAGCCAAAAAGGTTCTTATATATGTTCATGGTGTCTACTGAGATTGCAGAGAATCTAGGGCATTTTAGGTTCTTAAATACATGCAGGCTCTTATTCTTATTAAGTGCAAAAGGTGGAATGGGTGTGGTCCTTTCTTATTTATGAGAATCACATATTTTAACCAATCAACACCTGGAGCTTTTGGCAAAAATGCAGTTTTTGGACATTTTGTACATTTTTAGCCTGGATATGAGCCAAAGTGGTTCCAATCTACTTAAAAAGGCATTTGCAACATGACAGCATGCCTTTCTTTCCACTAGCTTTGCTGTTTGGAACATTTTTGCAATGACATGCACAGAAATCAAAATTTCGAGATCATTGGAAAGATGTTATCCTCCTGAAGAACTTAAGTGTAAGTGATGCCAATTTTGGTCAAAGGTGATGACATCAGAAGTGGAACAATGGGTTAATTTATCCCAGGTTCCTTAATTGCTCAATACCCCTCAATGTGTTTTCTGAATAAAAACTAATTTGAAAAAATTTCCAGTCTGAGCAGTTTCTTATCTAATGTGCATTTTCAGAAAATATCCATACCCACCCCAAGGAAGGTTATTGGAAATTCTGAAGGGGAGGGGGTTTTCAAAAACCAAAATTTTTAAAAGGGATTGTGAAGCCAAACTGGACTTTCTGGAGGAGTGAGAGGGTTCTAACCAAAAAAATCTTCTGTGGGCGAGGTATGGATATTTTCTGGAACAACACAATGGTGGTTTACAGCAGTTTTCAATTGAGTGTGGAAAGTAATGTGGTTTTGGTTTTACTATGGTTTGAGATTGGCTGAGTAGTCTAATTGGTAAGTAATTGGTTTGGTTTTGGTTTTACGACACTAATTTGAAAACTGCTCTAAAAGCCAAACAAATTAGACCCTGCAGGTTTTTAATCACTAGGGTCTTATAGATGTAGGAGGATGTTAACTGTATTATTTCCCAAATTGACGATTTAGTTCAGTCATTACCTCTGTTGGACAATTTCAGGTGAAAAAATGATTGAAGCCTGGCCTGCTGCAAACTTTCAGTAAACAATGGTTATAAGATAAATCTAACAACTTTTCAAAGTGTTCCACTGCTATATAAAAAGTCCTAACAGTCTATTAGACCGTTTTCGTATTCTCGGTATTGGACTGGAACTAGCTTGGAACTGAGGCTAATGCAGGGAATCTTTTCAAATGCAAATGACGTCAATCTCTTTTTAATGATATTCCCCCGCATGAGCCTCCATTGCAAGCTAGTGCCAGTCCAATACCGAGAATACGAAAATGGTCTTAATTCCATTCTTGTTTACATAGACATTGATCGAATCTGAAGAAAAACGGTAAACTATGTTTTTATTTCTTTTATTTCTTTTAATTTATGTGTACTAGGTAATAGCACGAACCAATGAACTGTTAGAGAATTCCAATGAGCAACGGAGAAAACAAGAAAAAGCTTTGGAGGAAAAACAGGAGCAAATCAAGAAGGTTGAAGCCAACATTAAATCAGTAACAGGCGATGTGATCAAGGTAATAAGAAAAAGCGTGTGCGTTCCTTTACGAAGTAGCAGTGATTAGGACTTATTAACCAAAACGTTTATGTCAAAGTTTGCGAACGATAAGCACTTTCCAGAACACACTGTAACTGCTAGAGACTGATCAAAGTTGCACACAACCACCTGTCTTTACTTGTAAAGTAAACAGTGAATTAATGAAAACTACATTCATTTGATATTTTCTGTGGGATGTTTCCTCTTAAGACATGCTTCAGTGCAATTTCTATTTTTTTGAAAACTTAGCCAACAATGTTCCCAATTTGTCTTTGTGTTATGCATGGAATATTTAATTTTCATTGTGAAGTTTACAGTTCATAACTAAAGAAATACTAGGCACGAAGTGTCACATGAAGTATCACCAACATTCAACAGTTTATTTTCTATCACTGATATCGGTAGGCAACATCCTTCTATTGTCATAATGGTTTGTGTCATTTTATTTTATTTTATTTTCAGGGAAATGAAATTATCCAGAGATTACAGTCGGAATTACGTACCTACAAGTCGAAGGTACATTTTCATTTAAACGAAGTTCTTTTTATTAGTTAGTGAAGATTGAGTAAAATTGTCTGCTTGTGTAAATTTGGGCATGAAAATGAAACTGTAACTTGCATTTCATTTATAGAGAAAAAACAAACAACAACAAAACACTTGTACTGCTACTTTTTGTATTCTAGATGAAACTGAAAAGTGTGGTTATGACCAAACAAGAAAAGCTTCTTGAAGAGAAGGTACTACAGGCCAGATAATGAATGTCATATGAAGGCTTTGGTAGGGAGATGAATAGATGCGTCAAGGAAGAGTTGAGCTTGCAGTAAAATAGTATATTGTTGTTGAGTTCATTGAATCATTGAGCAATTGCGATACAATACAAAACTAAGTTGTGCTACTTACAGTAGTTTGAGTATTAAGCAGCTCACATCTATAATAAGAGTTTGCTGGACAGTCTATTGTTGTATCGGTCAGTGTAAAACGCAGACTGCAGACTGTAGACTGCACACCGGGGGTAAAATGCAGACTGTGGACTACAGACCTTTTAGGTACATATCGTTTTATTTCCATTATGGAGTGCTGACTGTAAACAGGATTATTCAAGATAGTTTGTAGTCGCAGTGAAAGTCTGCACTCCGGCTGGCCTGAAATCACTCAGGCTAGCCTAACTAATGCTCCGGTTAGCCTGTTTACGGTGAGCGTTCAATGATGGAAATGGTAACACGATTCAGTTACAAAGTCTGCACTCTCCATTTTACCCCCGGTCTGCAGTCTGCGTTTTTCACTGACCGATTGTTGTATGGGAAATATTTTTGAACTAGAGTTTCCAGAGTTCTTCGAAGCTGTATTGTATTTTGTGGTGTGCGATCGACTTTTATCTGTCTTGCTCTGGCTTCCTCGACAATGTTGAACTAGTTTCTTTCTCTTCAAACCAAGAAAAGCGTGTTATTTGTTTGTAAACTATCTTGTTTGAAATCAGGAAGCAGCTCTTGAAAGATATCGACAAGAAAACGCCAGCTTGGAGACCACGGTGAAGACTAAAGAGGAGGAGGTAATGTTTACTAAGTCATTGAGTTGCTCGTCAACAATGACTCAGTGAGGCCGCATTCTTCCGCTGGGATTGGGGAGCTTAAGCAATGACAACGGCTGGAAAAAATGGATATATATTTTACCTTTGAATTTCGCAATTATCTAGAAATGTTCAGTGTGCCGAACGGTCCTAAACCCTACTCAAACTGAAGATGTAACGCTAGGGATCAATTTCAGAACACAATGTGAAAAATTAGCCTTCTTGGTTCAAGTTCTGGAGAAAGCGCAAAACTTGGTCATTTACATACACTCTTTATTGCAACTCCCTACAAGGGTTTTTCAGTTGCAAGACTAGATAACTACCATACTAAAATAACTAAATAAATAACCAAATAACTAAAGCAATAAATATGGTTGTTTTGAAGAGGACGTTAACGGAATGTACAAGGATTTATAACGCACGTGCACAGCCATTGTTTTGCTCATTAAATCTTTTGTTCACTCTCTAATGTTGACTTGTTCGTATTAGTGGCGCCTGTTTTCTCAACTAAACGTGAACATGGTGTTCTTAGGCCCGGTTCATACGTCGCATTTCTGCCGTGTCGAATTCAATTCAATTAAGTGCGGCAGAAATGCAACTGTCGATTCATACGTCGCACTTGTGTCGAATTTAATTTAGAATTAATACGGTCAGGTATTTCGGCCAGCGGAAAATGTTTTAAACGCAGAGTATTCAATATGGCGGACGGAGATATTGAGGGACGAAGGACTTTAATTTTGCGAAAAATTGTCCGCCAATACAATGAGAAGGAGAAGGCTGACAATGCAGCAGTTTGTTTTGCAATATTATTCAGGTTGCATTGGGTCGAGAATACCCAAGTTTCTTCTTTCTCTTTGACGGGACCAAATTTACGCATGCTCAATACATTAACATAATGTGTGAATTAGATTCGACACGGCAGAAATTCGACGTTTGAATCGGTGTCGCATTTCCGTCGATAATGCGACAAGACCAGTCGAACGTGCGGCAGAAATGCGGCAGCCGATTCAGACATCGAATTTCTGTCGACACGGCAGAAATGCGACGTATGAACCAGGCCTTAGTGTGTGAAATTAATGGCGTCATGGTGCAAATCCTTGCGCAAATGAAATGTTTGCCAGCAACTCAAAAGACAATACACACTGAATAGTCTTCAAACTTGATCAGAACGCAACTTTACAGGTTGCCTGTGTCAGATACAATTTTACGCATAATTTTTTGACACACAAGTTCTTGAAGTGTTGGCAAAGAATTATGTAATTATCATTGAATGTGAATCACGCTATGTCCTATATCAAACGCGAGAGGCAGAGTTTCATCAAAACTTGTAAAGCCGAGACTGAGGAGTGTTACAAGTTTTGAAGAAAGTCTACTCTGCACTTGACTTCCGCTCAGGCTGTTGACACGGACAAAACTTCATTTCAGAACTATCCTCAACCGGACGATCACACTAGAAACAAATTGATTATTGTTATCTGAACACTGATTTAGGTGAAGAAGCTGAGCGAGTCACTTGAGACGAGTACAGCAAAGCTAGAAGAAAGTAAACAGTTGTTGAAGACCAACGAAAATGGTGAGAATGTCCCAACGTTTTGCTGAGAGCGGCGAAATAATTGTGTTACTATGTAACAAATTAAGGACGTTCGCACGAAAATGTTCTACTCGATAGATTTTCTTCAAACTTCTACTGCGGACAGATAATGAATTACTTGTTTCAGAAATGAAAAAAAAATTGGGGGTCACGGACTTCGTTCCAGAGATAAAGGGTGTAGAAAACTAGTCTGTTTTCGAAAACTTGGCGCGCGTAAATCACTGTTTTTAACTTAAAATATCAAAGATGAATCAACGGAGACAAACTATCCTAGTAATATTTTGTATAAGGGAATCCGTTGCGTTAATAAGTCCAAATATTGCCAACGTTTTCACAAAACTTAACCCTTCAAGAGGCATTTGAAACCGCCGCGCAGATGAACGAAGAGCTAAAAAGAACGGAATTCGATGGTGCATTTTGCAAAAACTTCAATTCGATAGATTTTCTTCATTTTTTCGCTAAACGTAGAAAATCGGTAGAGAAAATGATCCATCAAAAGAAAAATAGGGGTCACCGAATGTCCAAGATCGTTAAATCCAGGCAAAGCTATGGTCATCCGCCCTATCATTGTTCATTTTATTACTTAGCGCGCGCTTGATGCATAATATGGCGTGTGTATTTGCGTGGACAGTAAGGATGCGCAGAAACAATTAGCGCAAAAGTCCTTAATTGACCATTTCCTAGATAACATGAATTCGTTCTTTTAATTAGATTCAATAGAAGCTGAGAAAGGTCAAGCACTTTTGTCCCAAGCTGGAAACATTCCTTTTGATGTTCTAAGATTTGTTGGTACATCACGACAATATCCGTCATTCAATGATTGTCTCTCTTCTTATCAGATGTCTGCTTGATATATAATGTATTTCATTACCTGATTGGTCCCGAAGCTTGTACAGCAATATTGTGGAGTTACCAGCTTACTTTAAAACACTCTTGCGTTTGATATTGCAGTTATCAACTGGTTAAACAAGCAGATAAATGATCAAATGATGTCACAGCAGCGCCTTGGACCGTTTGAAATGCACACAAAGACTGTGTCACCGCGAGGTCCACCCTTGGTTCCATACAACAAGGTGCACTCAGTTCGGTTTATTTCGTAAAGTTTACTGCATCGAATTATAATAATTTGTGTAACTGTTGTTTTTGTATTCAGGTAACGAGCACAACAGTTGGTTCCAGTTCAGCGGGAAACAGGACAGATATTGCACGCTATACTGAACCAGCCCAGGTAAACGTTAAATTGACCACAATTATTTTAAAGCCAGGGGGACATTTCAAGTAGGGTTTGGTGTTTGAAAATCAGAACTTACTTGAATCCAGCCTATGAACTAGTGAAACTTCAGATTTAACCTTCAGGTTGTTATTTATACTAGTATCTTTGGGTGATAAAACGCAGTTATTCTTACAGTACTTGACGAAATCAAACTTGACATAGCTGTCAACTACGTTTACAAATGTGAAAGCTGAACACAGTGC
>NC_138158.1:13449220-13466720 GCF_964199315.1 Orbicella franksi
CATGATAGATCCAATCCAAAATGTGGATACCCAAGCCATATTAGAATGCGATGATGTTCATCCAGGTTATGGCAGAGTGAGGCTACTGAAACACAGTGAGGACCTGAAAGATGTTGTGACTTGCAATGATAATAAATACTTGAGCGGACAACGAATTCAGAACTCAGTACACAAGAAGATGACCAGTGGAAGGTCTGAAGATGACAAAACATCCATTGGTATTCATGGTCCAGCAGTATCAGTTGAGTATTCAACTGTCTTAAATGCTGACAATATACAAACCTATGGTGTTAGAATTCCACTCGACATGGTTTATGCAGTTGAGGTCAAGCAGTGGCCCCCAGAGGCAACTGAATGGGTCCAAAGAGTGAAGAAAGGAAACTGGCTTGGAGATGACTTGATTGAATCCATTGTATCAGAGGGATGCCAAGTTGTACCAGTAGCACACAAGCACAGCCTCAATCCAGACATAGAATGGAGACTTTCTTTTGCAGTTACAGAAAAAAGAATAGCAAGGAGTGCTGTAACTGATGCTCAACGTCAATGTTACATCTATTTCAAAATGCTGCGGCACCTTTGTCTGAAAGATTTGGAGGTGATTTCTTCATACTGTTTGAAAACTGTGTTTTTCCATGCTTGTGAGGTTATTCCAAAGCCTACCTGGGAGACTCATACTGGACAGTGCTTGCTATACCTGATTGATAGTTTGATGAGTTGTGTTAAACAAAGAAACATCCCAAGCTTTTTCATACCAGGCAATAATCTTGTGGATGATGTGCCAGAGGAGAAATGGGGAGACGTGGAGTCAAGGCTCCTCGAAATAAGGAAACATCCTATAATGCCGATTTTGAAGTTTACAGATACACATGCTATTAGCTATACAGATATCCCCTTTGTATTTCGAGAAAATATTTCATTTGTCTTGGAAGACATGGAAAAGTTCAAAGTCCACAGAGACATCAGAAGATCTGCATTTGATGCATTTTTCACAACTTCCTTTAGAATGAGTTTGCTGTACTTAAACCAAGGCCAACCAAAAAATGCTGTTCAGATTTTAATGGATTCATATCCTACACTTGACCATTTCCTTGGACCCATGCCACTTGTTTACTTTCTAAATGAAGCTGCAATCCTGATCCAAGATGGTCGGCTTTACCTTCTTTTGCTTCAGGAACTCCTTGGAATGGCCAACCAACATCCTGACTTCAAGCTGCTAGAGGGAAATCTGGCTTGTGCATACCATGCAGCTTCTTACACCTATCCAGAGGAATCTTCAGAGAGAGCTGAATATCTGCAGAAGGCAGAGGAACTTGTTCGAGAAGAATTGAAATCTCAAAGCTCAAGCTCTTGTGGGACACAGGTCACATTTGCCACCATTCTGATGTCACAGAGGAAATACAAAGAGTCCATACAAATCCTTGAAACTGTTGTGAACACAGCCAACAAAAGTGCACAGGAAGAAATCCAAGGTGACATGACAGAATTTGGATTCAGCGAACAAAAAGTGCTTGATGAAGATTTGCAATCAGAAATTTCAACCCATATGAAAATAGAAGGGCCATCACTTATTTTTGTATTTTATTTTCTGGTCAGATGTTTAGTACTGGAAGATGAAGTTACAAAACCAAAGGCTTTTTTTGAAGAATATGAGAGGGTGTGTGACCTGTGTGAAGATATCACTGGATATAAACTTCTTGGTTATAGCTATTATCAAGTAGGAGACAAACGGAAAGCAAGGGATGCCTTCATGTCAGCTTTACAGAAAATGCCAGGAAGCCAACTTCTTATATCAAACATTCAAAAGTGTTCAGAGTAACAAGTTTGCCTCTGGTTTGTCACACAAGATAAACAATCACGAAGGATGATGATTATAACCATGATGACTAATTATTTATTTAGCATCTTTTCAAGGGTGTTTGTTGTGCATCAGAGATATGACGATTCTCTGGCCACTATGCAGAATTCTCTACCTAAATTTTGATGGTCTGTGCTATTTTTTATTTTTACATGGAGAATAATCCTCTCTTACTTTACATTATTCCAGTGTTATCTTGCCTTCTATGACATTTCTTAATTTTTAGTGCAACAACTGCAGTCAGACCTTGACATAGAAATGTAAAATGATATGTGTGCCTGCAATATTGACTAATACAGTGATTTCAGGAGCTTTATCTACTGGTCAGCAGAATTACTCTAAAAAGTTTACAGATGATGGAAGGACATCATTTGCATATCAATTGCATAATCTCCACCACAACTAAAACCGGCACTAAAACCCTATAGATTGCTTATGCAATCTCCGAGTTAGAAAGACTGTTTGTGTTCTTTTGTACATTTTGAAATGCCAATTTGCCGAAACTAATTTTTCAGCGGTCCATCAGTCTGTATTGCAAAATTTGGACTGCTTAGAGAACCAATCAGAATTTTCTTCATCATTTTAGCCCAGTTTACCGTATAATTATGCACTTACATGTTAGACATTGAAAGAATCGTTTCACATAGAGAAAAGTCGTCTTTGACTGGACTAAATGAAGAACAGCCAAGATGGCCAGGAAAACTCACTCAATCTTTCTCTCGGGGTGGGAAGGTCACATTTTACTACAGAACCCAAATAATAACCAAAGAACAAAAAGAAACATGGTTTTATAGTTTATTTGCCACCTGACATAATTCATATTGTTTTATATTTCCCGCCGCGTTGGTGCCAGCAACAACGCTTAGACCCACTGTATCAATTTGCAGGCATTACTCAGGCATCACGCAACGTCTGTTGAGTTGTCACGTAACCACCCTTGTTACCCTTCAATCTCATTCCTTTAGTCTTCCTTCCCTACTGCCCAAGCTTAACGAAACGAACGACTCTCCAGGGTTTTGTTACACGCTAGATTTTGACTGTTTTGAAAACAATGAAAATGAGCGGAAGTAAAACAGTAGCGACTCGACTGACTGTTTTCAGCTAGGCATGCGCAATTCAACCGGAAGTCCAATATTTCCGGGTCGCTCGTTGCCCCACCACTGTTCAAGGAGAACGAAGACTCTGCGTACGCAGTTGTACTATTAAATTACATATTAATTTTAATTAATGTGTTCATAACTCCATTATCATGGAAAAACCGCAAGTAAAATTTCCACCTCCTGGTAAAGTGAGTAACGTGAATAAACCATTGAAACCACTCCTACCCATTGGTTTGGTGAGCGCCACAACTCCTCTTCGTGTCTTACTGTGCATGCGTAGTAGACACAACAAAGTAATTTTAAAAATAAATAAAATTGACCTCTGTATACAAGAGCCCCCTTTCCCCCTTAGAGGAATCTGGGAACGATATTGTTCAGAATTTTAGTTCGGTATGCAGAGGTTACATTCAAAATGAACATGTCTAAAGAGTGTGATCAGTGGATCTTGTTAGCTTTAACTTGGAGAACAGGCGGATTAGCGGGACAGAGAGCGAAACGCGATACACGAGCGCGAAGGGCGTGGTCGCGCTCCGCGTTCGTGTATCGCGTTTCGCTCTCTGTCCTGCTAATCCGCCTGTTCTGCAGGCTATGTTAGCTTGGGCTTGTTGTCCCATTTCAGACCATGTGATGATACTCTTGAGAATTCTTGCTTTCAAATTTTCAATTAGTCGCGTGTGTATGAGTGAATAACTTTTAGACGTATAAAAGAACGTTTGTCTTGAGAATCACGTGGACAGTAATGGAAAACAAACCGCCTAAGTTAAAAAGGTCTGTCACGTCACAAGAGAAACCCTGGAAAGGAAGCTGCAGTGCAATCATGCACGGTGCAAAGAATCTTCGTCAGTAACGTCACTATAAATATTTGGAAAGCGGTTCATCTACAATTTAAACAAAATGTTCTTTCTATCTGTGTTCTTCGCCATCGTACTAATTCATGTCCTTGTGAATGATCTATTCCACACGATGTTCTCCGTCATGTACGAGTTTGCTTGTTGGGTTCCATTCCGTATCGTAATTTTACGTATTTTCTTCAGCATCCTGCATCTGAGCACAGAGCCAACTGAAGTCTGGAAACTAGCTTTAAACTGAGCCCTCTTCACTCTGCACAAGACGCATTTCGCAAATGGTTCATTTGTAGAATTCAGTTGCTTATAACATGTTGGTAATAACATGATCACGTTGTGAGTTCCTACGACTTACCTCGCTAGTTCTGCTATGTAATACTAAAGAGAAGTTAGCCAGTAGATCATAGCTAAATTCGTTTTTGCTCCTGACATTTCTGGAGGGTCAATGGTACATTGGCTCTACTTGAGCCGTATATCTCCGGGTAAATCCTCCCAAGCTTGATAACCTTTGATTTCGCTATCCGACGCTATTCCCTAACGTGCAAACCCCATTAATCGTTGCATCTTCTTGCCGTTGTGTTGCAGTGCTCATACAAGGTGATAATGTCTGTGATTGTTCGTGACATTGTTAAAATGTTCGTGTTTTGTATGTATCGGCAGTTCCTGCTTCCTTCTGTTCGCGTCATATTTTGCCTGTAAAGAAAAAATCCCAAAAAATACCCTTAAGACTGTACATATATTTTACACTTCTTTTGAAGTCCATTACCAGTAGTGGTATCTGGGAATCTTTACCTTGGTAATTAGCTCGGCTCTACTTGTTATGTTAGTCTTTACCAAGCCGTACAAGATCCAACGCAGCAAGGTCCGAAGAAAAACTACCGAGCTACAGGGTCGATCTTTCATTACCGTACTTAAATTCACAATAATCATTAGCCAATCAAAAGCTGTATCTAAGGTCTAATATCATGTAAAATCAAATCACTTGACTGATATAGTCGGATTTATCATTTATGGCCTAATTACGGTACGATAAATATCTAATCCTACTTCGTCTAATATCTTAGGCGTCATACCAGGCCCGTTTGGTCTCGCTGTGGGTATTTTGGCTCGATTGGATATCACCAAACTACAACTACTGCTCGACCAAACGATAGCTGGAGGTTTCGCACTCACCGAGTTCGCACCCACATTGACTCAACTACATGTAGCTATCAAGATTAGTGGGTATAATAAAACAAAATCACACAAAACATGTTTATTTCTCGTTCTTTAATCCATTAACCTCGGAGCTAACTCGAAAAGGTGGAGGCGAACTCGAGACATAAATTTTAAAATGCGTTCAGGGGTGCGAACTCGGTAGATGCGAACTCGATTGGGTGCACTTGTTACACGAATTTATAATTGAAAACAACCAAAATTTAAAAATGCAAACCGAACGTCCTTTTCAAACGGTACGATTTCGTTACGACAGCAACTACCATTAAACGTGAAGTGTCATATAGGGCAAGATTCTCATTTTCATATTAAGTGTGCATAAAAGACTGATTAGAAACTGACTGGAAATCACCAATGATGGATGCTGTAGTCTGTTAATAGATCTTGCCGGCATTTAAGGTTACCGTATTCCTTCAGAGCACCTTTAGAGGTGTCTCGCGTCCAAGCGATGTAGCGCGTCCGGTTTAAACTGTAAATACCCACACCGTTATATCAAATTAAAACTTATGGAGCTGGCTATCACACTATACCAAGAATTTTGAAATAGAAAGAATTGTCCAAATGTTAACGATGTCAGCGTCCGAATCATCTTTTGGGTCCCTTTTGAAAGTTACAAGTCAAAAGGAATTTGTTCGTTTGCCCTCAAATTTGGACAGTAGCTAGTTTGACATAAACAACAAAAACCTGTCTGTGAATTTTTTATTTCCAAATGTTTTTCCTCCGAGAGCGATTTTTCTCCGAACACTCCATGTTTTTTTAATCCTATTTGTCCATGTTTTTTTTTACGCCTATTTCGAAAATGTTCTGTAACTTTTCACTGAAATTGAATATGCAAATCGCAAACACGTTTTCTTTAGCGCTTTGGTTCCAGACTCTAAGGAACAAATTAAATAAGCGAGAAACAAAATTCGCTTTGACTTGTAACTTCCAAAAGGTGATTCGGACGTTCGCATTAAGAGCTCGTAAAAAATTCGACAATTCATCTTATTTCAAAATTCAGGTGTAGTTTTATAGCCAGCTCTATAAGCTTTAATTTGATATGGGGTTTAGCTATCTACAGTTTAAACCGGAAGCGCTACATCGCTTGGGCGCGAAGGACCTCTTAAGGTATACGGTAATCTTAACAGATCTTCAAGAACACGAGAAAAATTAAACACCTAAGGAATCCAATGGTTGTGACGAGAAGGTTAAGCCTGGTTTTCAGAACATGAGATGCTGATAACTAGCGCCTTTTGTCAGGAGAATTTCATGTCCAAAGGTGTTACTTGGCAACGCTTCAACGCGTTTACGTATTTGCTTATGCTTATCTTATGCCTTAGTGAAAACTAGCCT
Source organism: Orbicella franksi (assembly GCF_964199315.1). Classification (NCBI taxonomy): domain Eukaryota; kingdom Metazoa; phylum Cnidaria; class Anthozoa; order Scleractinia; family Merulinidae; genus Orbicella; species Orbicella franksi. Next base: position 13,455,568 of record NC_138158.1, read on the forward strand.
TTGGGGTGGGTGAAGTATCTATAAAAATACCGCTTTTAACGGACTTCAAGTGTTCACGGACAGCGAAAATAGAGCATGCTCTGCACACTGTTCTGACATTAACGATGATTGAAAACTGAGACTCACCTTATTGTAAAGAAACACCCCAAAGATGGCGACAAACATGCCCAGCACATTATAAGCACTAACTGGATTACGCAGGAATATCACAGACACTGTAATAACAAGAATCCTCTTGGTTGCTGAGGCAACTGCATAACTCAGCGGGGTGACTATTGATAAAACTGTAAATGCTACCATATTCTGTGCAAAATTTAAAAATCCATTTATTGTTAGAATCACCATCAGCCATAAAATGTCCTCCTCACCCTGAAATGAAGACAAACAGAGGTGAGGAAAAATACTGGTACTCAAGGTTGTCAAGCATGGCTTCTAGGAGAAGTGATGTAATTACAATGCAAGCTGGTAACATGAAATTTTGGGTTGGGTTGGGTTGGGTTGAAATTTTGGTTTGGGTTGTAATTGTGTGGTTCCAAGAAATATCCCTGAGAAAGATCAGTGGGAGTAGTAAAGGGCATAGGCTAGACTACCAGCTGCTGTTCAGGAAAGGACAAAGTACCCCTCCCCCTTAATCCTTTACCCCCTAAGGCGAATAGCAGTTTTTCCTAAATCAGCAAATAAAGACTCTCTGCCTGTGTACAATATACCATTTGAAAGCCACTGATCAGCTTATTTAAGAACTGACATCAGCAGTTATGAAAGAGGTAGTAATTGTGAGAGAAATTGTTTTAAAATGTGAAACTGAAAAGCTTCCAACACATATCAATTCTCAAATATCATAAGTATGCCCCTGAACTATAGTTTATTTAATACATAGCTTGATGTGAGTCTTGCATTCCATGCATTCCATGTGCATCTCAAAAAGGAAATTGGAAAATAATGGGAGTGGTCAACCATGCCTCAGATAGGAGGGGGTCACAATTTTATGCCTTTAGTGAGCAGATCTTCACAAGGCAATTTTCATGGCAAAAATTCAAAGAAATCTCTCAACTTTCACAAAGTTATGACATAGTATTCTAAACGGCACTCTTAGGGAGTAAAGGGTTAAAGGACTCTTCTCAAGGAGGAACTTACATGTAGACCAAACTTGAGAGAGTGATGGAATTGAGACTAAAAAGGGGGGGGGGGGGGGATGGTTTGAAAAGCCAAAGTTCTTAAAGGAAATATAAGGCTACACTAGAATTTCCAGAGAAGAAGACACTTACTGATTCTAAAACAAGAACAATTCTTCGCAAATCATACAATGCCCATGCTGGCAATAACATGGTAGATGCTATACTTGCCATCAGCAACAACAAACGCAAGTGATTAAGTTGTAAGTCTCTCATTGCCTAAAAAAGTGAAAAAAAAGGGTGAGTGAACTGGTAAGGTTATCCACAAATTTGTCGGTTAATATGCTGGTGTAAACCTGGTAAAAAACCTTACAGGATCCTCGAGGACCTTCTAAAGATCCTTAAAGATAAGGATCTTTCAAGGATCAAATCCTCAAAGATCTTTATGAGCAACAACAGTGTGAGCTAGAGGATAATTACTGAGAGACAAAACAAAGCATCATCTAGAATATATAATGTATGCCACACAAAATCTAAAACCAAAAATAAAACTGGATTGTATTATACTCGTGGGCAGATGAGTGGGGTAGACTAATGGGAAGGGATAGATGGACAAATGGGACAGGAAAAATAAACATTGCACAAATGAACAGGACGAACGAAAGACTGATACAAGCCTACAATGTAGCATGTGTACATCTACTTACCTTTTTCGTAAAAATGTTCTGTATAGCAAAGGTCAAAGTTGCTAACAAAGCACTTAGTAGTCCAACAAGGTCAAAAGATAATTCAGTGGCAGTAGCAATAATAACCCCACCAACAACAGGAATTAATGAACAATAAACCTGAAAGCACATAAGAGATGTGTTATAGCTACATATGGATAGACAAATTAAATGTTAAACTCCTTAACTCAGTGGACCAATCCTTTGGATTCTAGGTGATTTGCCCATGCATGTACATGTACTCTGGGGTGGATCCAGGATTTGGTGAAGGGGAGTTTGAAAAATTGTCTACCGAAGGCGAACCCTTCTAGGGGGGTCTGGGGACATGCTGCCCCTGGAGATTTGGAATTTTAGGTTCTCAAAACATGTGATTTGCAACATTCCAAAATCTTATGGAATGATTATACAGCTCAATGATGAGTTGGTTGCTGGAGACCTTCCTGGCCTTAAGCTATAGCACCTAATCTGTGAAATTCATCAATAGAACAACTATCACTTCTGGCACCATGTGGAATTTTTCAGGAGCATGAATGTGTGATTAAGGATGTTCGCACCGCAATTTTCCAGTCGCTATACTTTTCTAAAATTTTTACTGCAGTCAGAAAGAGTTACTTATGTCAGAAAAGCAAAAAATATTGGGGGTCACTGACTTCATTTCAGAGATAAAGCGTGCAGAAAACTACCCTGATTTTCAAAATTGGCACATGTGATTCAGCATGGTCTACAGGGGTTTAAAGTTAAAAAAAAATCGAAGGTGAGTCAATGGAGGCAAACAAACTTAGTCATAATTTGTAGCAGTGGGTCTGTTGCATAAATAATTCCAAATGTTAGCAACATTTTCACAAAACTTAACCCTTTAAAGGTCAAATGCAACGAAATTTTGACAATTTTTCTTTTGTCGAAAAACCTTTATAAAAAAGTCAGTTATACCAACATGAGGCAGAATCAACTCTTAAAAATAAGTTTTGTGTGAACTGTGGCGCCCAAGACACGAAAATCCGACGGTTTCCGAGAGCTTCACGGAAACGAACCAGAAATGGCCGCGCTTGGAGTGGAAACGAAATTATAGGTATTTGTGACGCCATATTTCGTGAGCTCATTTTCGTAACCAAATAATTTACTTGGAATTACTGAGTTTGTTTCAAGGATTTCCTGGCGTTTATTGACTTGCCGATGTATAAAATAGATCAAGATCCTGATGTCTTATTTGGAAATGTCCAAATACAGCCGTGTAAGTTTGAACCATGGGAATCAGGCAACGATTCAGTCGATATAAACTTGAGTGGATCAGACTCATCGAGTGAACAAGATGGCATCACGATATCAACAACGAAAGAATCGACCACATGGATTGGTGAGCCTTTCTGAATATGTTGAAAACTGCTGTTCAAAGAGTAGTAATAAATTAATGAATAAAGTGCATCTTCAAGTCTTTGCCCTGTTTTATTTTGCAAAAGATGATGTTTACAATTTTTTCTGTCAGTAAAAAAAGTTGATCAGCTCACCTGATATAAGCCTTTACTGATAGTTGTTTTGGGCGAACGTTTAATGTTTAAGCTCATCTTGTTTTTGTCGTTTTACATGACATGCAGTTGCTTTTTTGTCGTTAGAATGCTATGGGTTGCAGGGTTTTCACAGTTCAGAAAAGTTCTAGGGAAAATTAGTTCATCAAGGTTAGGTAATTTTATTTTGTCAGGGAATTAACATTGACATTTTGAAGGAAAATCAAATAAAATTAAAATATAACATCATTGGAATCTCGAAGACTATTTTCTTAACAAAGAAGTAAATTTGTTGAAAATGTATCAGTCGTAAATGGCTGGAATTCAAAAGTATGGCTGTTAGGGAGGTAAAAGGTAAAGTCTACATACCAGCCGAGTGGCTCATCAGGCCGGAGCTTATCCCGGTTTCAGTAGCATAAAGCGACCAGGAGTATTTCTACTCCCCCCTGGATGGGATGCTAGTCCACCACAAGCTTACCCCCCAGCATTAAATTCGCCAGTACCCATTCATACACCTGGGTGGAGAGAGGCAGTGTGAGAGTATAGTGCCCACGAACACAACACAATGTCCCCGGACAGGGCTCGAACCCAGACCATTCACTCCTGAGTCGAGCGCACTAACCACGAGGCTACTGCACCTCCCACAGTGACCAGTACTGTAGGATTATATATTTAAATTGCTTTTATTCATCCTTTGTGATACTATTCCCTGCATTTATAAGCACTTACCTGCCCATTTAAAATGTGTCCGTGTATTTTGATAAATTACTAACTTACTTGCTCACTGAAGCATTATACATGTAGCTTCCTATGGCTATTCACACCACATCAGCTAAACATCAATTAAACTTTATTATTTATAAATTAAATGATATACAGTACATGTACTGAATGTAAAGATCCTGGTTTTGGTTTCCAAGTAAGCACTCTGGCCTCAATTAGAAACATGAGAGATGTTCAAAACAAAAAATATTCTGACAGAACAGACATGAATTAACCCATTGGCACCTGAAGGGATAACTATGGCACACCCACCTCAACATCCTTCATACAAGAACATACAAATCCAGACAGATAAGTTATTTCTTCAGTTTCTACTAGACATGCTCAAAGAGAAATAAATAGCTCTTTTAGGATTGAGGTTAGTGACGTTGCTAAATTTATTGCAAACTCCCAGTGGAGGAAATCTCATATGAAAGCCCTGTGGATGCTTGTTGTCTCTTTTTGCATAGTAAAAAGATGAGACTTGTGATATTATCATTTGTCTCATGGTGAGGTCACTAGAGTTATAGATCACAACACAACAACTGCTCACTGCTAGTTGTCATCAAGAAGTACCATTTATATCATGCAAGGGGGCTTGTGATTGTTGCATTCAATCCATCTTTCCAGCAAAAAGTTTATTTATCAGCACGCCGATGAACAATGAAAATTCCCACAATATTATAGCATTACTTACAGGGCAATAGCCAGGAAAAAATATGACTGAGGCAATGTCCACAGTAAAATTCTCTTCCTAGATATCTAGCAGTGTTTTACTTCGCCTTCAAAAAAGAAACAACAGAAACGAAAAAAAATGGCTGAGGCAAGTGGCTCAGTTTACCTTACAGTAGCTACGGCCTTGACTAAGGTTATTTCGGATGGAATGCCTTGTCTTCTTCACTCAACAAAGTATCACTAAGGGTTGCAAGTCAGAGGTAAGAGAATATAGTCATACTATGTTGTTGGTTTAGGCCTGTCAGTTATGAAATCCTGGATAAAAGCATTGGATACCATTTATGGGTTTAATTTGTATGTCTGCTTTAGGATGACATCTTTCAGTTATTACTCAAAGCTCAAGTCACACTGACATTACTCTACTTCAGGAATCTGACTCCACTTTCCAGGCTAGTACCCCCATCCCTCTTCCTTAACATGGGATGCACTGAAACCAACCTGACACTTCATCCCAGCACTGAAGCTACGACTGAAAAAAATCCTAAATACTCTTGCAAAAAGTATTTTTACATTTTGTTCAACTAATAACAATGTTGTTGCAGAAAATTGGTAATTCGAGATGATTTATTTAGGCGTTTTTAAAGAATGAAGTCTTAATTAAGCTTAGTATATACCACACAAGTGAATAGTGCTTTTTGCACGCTCTGATTGGTTAACTCGGAGGTGATTAGCAAGTACTATTCACCTCCGAGCAGCTGGTGCGAGAGATTTTAAAATTTTCAACCGCTTGTCACACATAAAATAACATTTTGGTCCGCTAATTTTTCAGCTTGCATGGTATATACTAAAGCAATTATTCACCTCAGTGTCGGTGAAAGTGATGGACCTCCACTTCAGTGAATAATTGTTAATTATTTACAAATCACGATGGCATGAAATCATGTTAAATGACAAAAATCACACTTTTCTAGTTCCTCTTTTTATTTCAACTAGACTAAGTTTAGAAAATGAGATTGTGAACTCCAAAAAGTTAAACTTGATATAATAAAAACCTGGCAATAGTTTTATTTAGTATATACCACACAAGTGAATAGTACTTTTCGCACACACTGATTGGCTAGCTCGGAGGTGATTAGCCAAGTACTATTCACCTCCGAGCAACCGAAGAAAAACAAAATGGCTTTCCGTTTCGCTTTGTCGGTATATTGTCACAAATAAAGTTACTCTTTGGTCTGCTAGTTATTCTGCTTGTTTGGTATATACTAACACAATAATTGTGTTAGTGTGGGTGAAAGTGGTGGATATTTACCTCGCGGCTTCATGGCTCAGTAAATATCCACCACTATTCACCTCCCCTTCGGTGAACAATTGCATTCCGTGTTGGTAGAACGTTTGTTGCTTGGATGTTCATCGTCAACGCTTTGCTTTGCGGCATATGGTACAGCCCCGAAGGTTTTTGGGCTTGAACTTGAGACCCTGCCTAGCGGTTACAAAAGATACTGCTTCGAGGTTTCTGCTGAAATGTTTGCTGGTAGCGCGAAGATGAGATGAAACTAGATGAAACAGTTCCCTACATCACTTCTCATCCTTTAAAGGGATGTAACCAGGCTCATACCACAGATTTTTGAATGATTGCTACAATTAACGCCGCACAAAACACTCATATTTGCCCTAATACTTTGTTGTCCTGAACGGGAGCTCACCAATTATGACGTCACGACATCCAGTTCTGACAATTGTCCGAAGTTTCCACAAACCGTTCCGTTTGTAAAGCGAAGAAAACTAGCTGTTTTCAAGGTGTAATATCTCGGCGACTTTTTGACTAAATCAGGTAAAATTTTGGATTATGATTATCTGGATTAGTATCTTTTATTTTAACTTATAATCAAACTAGGCCCAATTTCATTGCATTTGACCTTTAAGAGACATTTGAGACCATCGCACAGATAAACATAGAGTTAAAGAACAGAATTCGATCATGCATTTTGCAAAAAATTCAAACTTCTAGTTGATAGATTTTCTTCATTTTTTTGTTAAATGTAGAAAATCAGTAGAGAAAATGATCCATCAAAAGAAAAATAGGGGTCACCAAGTGTCCAAGACCGTTAAATCCAGGCAAAGCTTTAGTAATGGCCATCTACCCTATCATTGTTCATTTTATTACTTAGCGCACGCTCTCATGCATGACGTGGTGTGTGAATTAATTTGCTTGCACAGTAAGGATGTGCAGAAACAATTAGTGTGAACATCCTTAAATAGAACAGTTTTAAAACTAAGTGAGACATTTAAAACCAGAAAAGACCCTCATCCATCAAATGTTATTTGCCCTTTCAAATTAGTCTGTTTTCCAAAAGAGATAACACTTTTGCCAGGAACAGCACAGGTTTTAACAATTTTCATTTCAGTTTAGGGGGGTTCCACTGAACCACATGGAAAACATAAGCTACATGCATTTAAGTTCCCACCTCCTTTGTTTGTGTTTCTCCTAATATTGTTCTGGAAAGAATTACTGTAAAAACTGGCATCGTTGCCTAAAAAATAAATTAATCATTTTATTTATTAATTATTGATCTTGCATCATCACGAGTTCAGAAAGAATTACAGCTAGGGAAAACAACAGTTGTCTTGCTTTACCAACTTTGCAAACAAGAGATGACCTTTTCATAAATGTGCAGTTCCTGAAAATATTCAAACTCCCCCCACAAAAGGGATTGGAATTTCCTGGGAGTGAGGGATCTTTAAGAACAAAAAATCTAAAGAAATGGTGGAGAAGGTGGGGATATTTTTGGAACTACACAATTCAAACTAGAAAATTCATACCAATGATAAGCACTAAAATCTTGCACATATATTTTAGTAAAAACATCCTCATTGGGACACACAACTTAATCATGTGTTATGGGCCTGCAATGCGTGCAAACGATTTCAACTTTAACGCCCACTGCAGTTGTTGTGTTGCGTTTTTTTAGTTAAATAAGACCACTAACATGAAAGCTATAGTCTGAGACGAATAGGGAAGGTTAGCAATTTTGTTCTTCACCTCTCCTGTTCAATTCATAGCATCTAGTAACCTCACATTTCTCTCCGAGTCACAGCATATTCCGGTAAATAATTAAATAGTTTATTGAGTGTTGACAACTCAATATTCTACAAGTAATGTACTGTTGTCTTGATTATGAAGAACTGAACAACAGGGCACTACTCACCTTTACTTGAGTGTGGTGCACAATGCAACAGAAAAAAAAAAACAATAAATGAGTAAGTAAAGAGTCCTGTTTTAAGTCAATATTACTATTATTGCTTCAAATGTTATCAGTTATTGCATGTAAGTAATCAAAAGATACATGTTGGTGGGACTGAGAAGATTCAAACACTCACACATTCATTCACACTGATTGCACCATAAGCTTGCCTGCATTCAAACAATTACCATGAAGTAATTTTCACAGTCATAATATAATAGCATCATTAATGGTGGAAATAATGCTGTTATTTCAGAACCTGGGAATTTCTGTTCTTGTTAATCCCTTTCCATTTGTATATCATAATTCTATTTTAAAAATATTTGCTTTTGTTGGCAATGATATTGGTATCACTTACATCCAAATTGTTATAACCCCTCGAGGAAAATTATGCAACATTTTGAAAATGGACATGGCCACACCCTGAAATGTAATTTGATAGCTCAACATTGATTTTAGCTATATGCAAGTTATATGATCTTTTTGATGTTATGATAATTTGTGTGTAAATTACAGAAGATGGCCCAGGGTTTCCTTTAACTTAATTCAACACACTTTTCTGTCAAAATGAATTTTCCTAGTGGAACTGGAGAATGTACATAATATTGCTGGAAATTCCAGAGGGTTGGGAGGGTTACTTTCATCTTTAAAAATATGGAGAGTGTAGGGAGGTGGGGATCATAGTAGGGTAATGGATATTTTCTGGAACTGACAATATTGTTTAACAGATGCATCATTTGCAAATAGAGAAGACAAGTCTGCTAAAGTACACTCCAAAAATTATATGGCAAATTAAATACTAACAGCATATTCAACAATTAGGTTATGAGCTTACGATTTCTATCACGAATAGAAATCAAGACCAAACAGTCTAATTTTTTCAATATACATCTGCTAGTTGTTCAAAACTTTATCTAAATCCTCTTCACAGAAACTTTGAAAAATGCAAAGATGATGACCACCACACAGTGGTAGGCTACTCACTATCGACAATGTACAGCGCAGATAGTGAATAGCACAACCAATAAAATAACAACATTCATGATAGAATGCTGGTAGATTTATATTAATGCAGAGGTCTGTCATGCATGGATGGTACAAGGATTGTTATTTTCTGATAACTGGGATGTTGTAGCCATATATGTATGGATGTTGTGATGATAATAAAATGCAGTATCTACATCTGAAAATCACATTTTTAATATATAGAACCTCAATCAACATCATATTGAAAACAGTCGATAATTTTTTGCTTAATTGGCTGGCTGCCCGACTGACTAACAGATTAATTGATTAATTGATATTTCTCAGACATTACCTGCATTAATTAAACATGAATAATTTTCCTTTTGAGGAAGGAAATCATCAAACGTTTGAGACATAACTTGTTTCGATCGCTGAACAAAATTCGCTAAGAAATTACGACGGTCTAACCACGTTTGTTGAAGTTTTATTGACGCAACTGGAAATCTCTATAACTCAATTTTTCCCGGTTGTGTAAATCCTTCAACTGAATTGATGTTATCAATTTGTCAAATGAAGATGATGTTGTTGAAATCAACCTACCTGTATGCGAGTATGAGACAGGTACTCTCCAAATACTAACATGTGCTGTTATCGCCGCAAAAGCCTTTCCAAATGAAAGAGGTAAGATCAGTTTTAGAAGACTGGATTTCGGTAACGATTTCATCGGAGGAACGTTCCAAACACGGAGTGTTGGCGATAAAAACAGCGCTGTAGACACCACTTGGACCATCGCTACAGTCAAAGGAAACGGAAAATCTGTGAGTATTTTCTTTCCAATAACGCTGTTTGTTGAGCTGATCGTGTACCACAACGAGCACAGTAGAACTATTCGAAATGCTTCGGAACGAAATCCCACAGCCATGTTTCTTCCAGTTTAGTATGCCGGTGTACACATGAACTCAAGCGACACGTCATTGCCATGCAACCGCGCTTCCGGCTGCGCAAAGGGGACTGTTCTTCTTCCGGGAGCCCTGCGATTACAAGTCACTAGTCTGTCACGAGGTGATGTCGGAGAAGATGGAGAGGAAAATGAGCAATTGCGGATCCGTTCGATTTGTTTTGTTGATATTGCTGTTCTCGATAACGTTGTCCAAAGCAGACAATTTTGATAAGCGAAAGAATGTTTTGGTTATGATTGGAGACGATGTGGGTTTCCAAACCCAGGTTTATAATAACACTGTTTGCAAAACTCCAAATTTGAACGCTTTGGCAAAACGCAGTGTTACTTTCAGGAACGGCTTCACATCTGTGAGTAGCTGTTCCCCGAGCCGGTCCGCCATCTTAACAGGTAAGAAAGTACGTTCTGCAAATGATATAAAAGTCAGGAAGTGTTTGCAGTGACTGTGCATGCCAAATATTCGCCATGAAGGTAATAGCTGTGGAGATATTTTGAAATAGGTGCACAATGTGTACATGTGTCTGCGCGGAAGAATGGTGACAGATATTAGCCAGCCCTTTCGGGATATGAATTGATCCTGCTCAATGCAAAATCACATTGCCTTTGAAAAAAATTCATTTAGGGAAGTGGTCAAAACTATGTTACATGCTAGAGACCCACTTTTTGGAGGGAGGGCTATATAAGAGGCCATGGGTCTCCTGACGGAGGTGGGGGGCTACTTAAGAGGCCATGGGTCTCCTGAGGGGGTGGGGGGCTACTTAAGAGGCCATGGGTCTCCTGAGGGAGGTGGGGGACTACTTAAGAGGCCATGGGTCTCCTGAGGGGTGGGGGGCTACTTAGGAGGCCATGACTCTCCTGAGGGAGGTGGGGGGCTACTTGAGAGGCCATGGATCTCCTAATGGAGGTGGGGACTAGGTAAGAGGCCACGTGTCTCCTGACAGAGGTGAGGGGGAGAGGGAGTCTGGACTCTATCCTATTGTGTATTGCAAGCTCTATTGCGATTGATATTCATTCGCCTTCATCAATTCATTCAATTCAGTCATGCTAAAAACTTACCCTGACCCTACAATTGATCCTAATTGTCTTCTGTGGGCATTTAGAACGGACAGGGTTTCATTGGAGCAGTAGATTCTACATGTTAGATGAAAACTTTCTTTGTCAGAATGAGTGACTGAATATTATTATCCTCAGTGAATATTACTTTTATTATT
>NC_138158.1:13471720-13516720 GCF_964199315.1 Orbicella franksi
AGTATGTTAATGAATCAAGACGTACTTGTCGTGTTGCCGACTGCATATGGGAAGAGTTAAATATTACAAACATATGTGATTGCAAGCGGGCAACGAAACAAGACGAGAGCATTTGCCCGTTTACCAGCATCGCCAAAGACCAGATTGCCAAAGCAAGATCACTAGGAATCAAAGTGTGTTTCCTTAGTAGACATAAACTTTGACACTTTTTCTTTGGTAAAACTTTATCAACAACGGATATCGCGCCTACATGTTGTTATGAAAAAGATTTACAATTTTCCCGAGAAATCTGAGCTGCCAAAGTTCATACTTCCGGTGAAAATTAATTGACTTTATTCTTTTCTGTGGTTTCCGGGGTGGAAATAAAAAAAAATTGCAGAGATCAGAGCAGGCTCACTTTCTCGTCTCACAGGCCTGCAAACAGGCTCCCGGTGAGGACGGAAAAAAAAATTTGGTGGGTGCGGAACAGAAGAATTCGGAGAGCAAAGCGATCAAGGCGGGGACAGGGTAGACTGCAAAACAGTCGTAGTTTTTGCAAATGCGGGCGACGGTTAATATTCGAACGAAAAGTTTGAAGCGAATGTAAGGCTCGCGCGCTTCACATGTGAGGATCGCGCTTACGGCGCTTCGCACCTTCCGAAAACATCCAAAAACGACTGTTTTGCAGTCTAAGGACAGGGGAACCTGTAGACTTTGTTTTTGTTGTGCCTATCCGCCCTTGATGATTAGCCTGTAACAAATCAGTCAATGAGGTAATTAGACCTGTCAAGAAGCTACATTTTCTGTAGTTGCAAACAGTTCGAATCGGCCTAATCAAACAGCTGGGCCGGGCATCATAATATAGAGTGCAAGTATGCAACATGTTCGTGGTATATTTCAAACTTAACTTTGTCCCTCCAGACCCAATACTTAAAGAGCTTAAAACATATTTTCCAATGCTGAAATGAGCCTAAAGAAATTATAAGCACACGATAGAGGTGTCAAACTCTGCGAAGCGACAAGCAGATAACAGCGGAAAGTCCGGAAACCTAGCCTGCGGACAGGCTCCCGGCGGGGACAGAAAAAAATTCTGGCAAGCGTGAAACAGAAGAATACGGAGAGCAAAGTGATCGAGGTGGGGACAGGGGAACCTGTAGACTTTGTTTTTGATGTGCCAAACCGCCCTTGGTGATAAGCCTGTAACAAATCAGTCAATGAGGTAATTAGACCTGTCAAGAAGCTACATTTTCGGTACTTGCAAACAGTTCTAATCGAGCTAATCAAATAGCCGGACCGGGCGTGATAGAGTGTAATTTTGCGATTTTTTCATGATCCGTGAAATATGCATTTACTGGCGACTTTTGCGGGAATAATTCTTCACTTTTTTTGGAGATTTTAGCGTCATTAAAGCTCGTAAACTTGTTCAGAAGTGTTTTTAAAAGTTAGAAGGCTAGCATCTTAGCTCTAGAGACAAAACGGTTTCAGAAAAATCCTAGCTACTCTAGGTTACGCAATGAAGAGAGTGCCTCTCAATTCTGTGGTTTGTGCGTCGATGGTTTTTAGCAATATGAAAGTTGGTTAATCACTATTACGGCAGTCCACAGTTTATGTTTATGTTCAGAGTTAATGTGCTTTGTGTAGTCAGGCATTCATTAAAGGGACACCATGTACTTGAGCGCAAAACAATGTGGGGATTTTTCGTGTTTCTTCATTAAAAAGTCTTTAACATGACTGTTGAACTTGTTTTCAAACATCCAAAAGGTTTATTTCTAATTTTTATAGGTATGCAAACCAGAGATTATTGTGTATTCTAAGATCGATTAAAGGAAAAATAATGTGACCATAGTGTACCCAGCCCGGCATACTGTTTCTCTCTGTGTTTGTCTTTGTGTGTGTAGTGAAGGGGGAGGGGGGGGGGGGGTTAAGCAAGAGACCATAGGCTAGCAGCAAATAGAGGTGATATTGAGGGAGGGTGGGGGGTCATGAAAGATACCATCGGGTAGGTTGTGAAGGGAGGGGGGCCTATAAAAGATACCATGGGTCACTTGTCAAGGGAGGGGGGTGGGCTGTAGTAGAGACCATGGGTCACTTGCCAAGGGATGAGGGGGGGCTATAAAAGAAACCGTTGGTATCTGGATAAGGGTAGGGGGCTATAGGAAGAGACAGTAGTCTCAAGTTATTCTAGTGGGTCCCTTATATGTATAATAGTTTTGACCACTTCCCTTACATATGTACTGTGATTCCCAGGGTATCTCAGCCTTGCAAAAGATATCCAGCCTCCAAGACAGCATTTCAAAGAACAATTGAGATGGCAAGACCACACAAATTTGAAAATAATTCTGCCACAAGCATATTTTTGGAAGGACCAGTCACTGTACTCTTAATCTACTCTCTCCTAATTCACTAATTTACAAGTTTGTACTCCTATTTATCTGTACTCCTAATACCCATAGAAACTTCTGTTAGGAACAGACGTGTCTGTGTGAACAATTCACACAAATCATGTCTAACAAAAATCAAAGTGCTCTATGAGCAAACCCATGAATATCCAAGTGAATTATGTTTGACATGACCTAACCTTTGTGTGGAATGGGAAACGTACTTAACATTCACTCCATATCTTGTACGTGTGATGGATTGTGAAACTATGCGTTATTAAAGAGCAGATAATATCTTCAATATTTTCCGTGCCTCTAGGTCTTCCACAGCATCAGAATGGTATGTATGGCCTTCATCATTCATATCATCACTTTAACTCCTTTGATGCAGTCAAGAGTCTTCCTTTGGTGTTACAGAAGAATAATGTGCGAACTGGAATCATTGGCAAAAAACATGTAGGGCCTGAAACAGTGAGTATTGATCATGATGAAAAGAGTACCCTGATTGTTTTCAGCAGTGACCAGTCTGAATTTTGCAATTTGGACTGCTAAGATGGACTGCTCAGGAATACATTTTAATTGGCAAATCACATATTGAAAGCTAGCAAATGGTTTTAGTGTGTGTGTGACATCAGTGTGCTGTGTGTGAACCACAATTTGATTGGTGGGACCAAACTTACATGCATGAACAAGCAACCATAATGGGAATCAAAGCCTTTTTTTCCAATCCTCCACTTAAGGTTTTCATGCTTGGACTACTTAACCCATTGACTCCTGCATGAAATTCCCCGCGACCCACCCCTAATTCCCTGGCGTTTTTGCAAAATGTTTCAGAGCGGATGAAAGCACAAAAATAAACCATATACGCAGTAACCACAGACACAAGATCAGGTTTCAAGACATCGTTTATTTAAAGTTGAATAAATGAAGGGCCAAAATATTAAAAAATATCAACAAAAATAACTCAACTTGATCTGTACAACTGATAAGAAAACAAGAAATTATATTTTTTTTCTTTGCCGTGCGACAGAAGCCGAGAAAACTGATTACAGAAAAATGAGTTAATTTTTGACTTCAGAGGACAAAACAAAACTGAATACAACAGAATTTCTACTCTTTTACTATAATAACGGATAACATTTGATAAAACACCAGAAAATAATGGCGAAAGACACATTTAAAAACCAATTTGAAAACAAGAAATCAGATAATTTCTTCACTGCGCGACAAAGTAATACAGCGCAGCAAAAGAAAGATGAAAGTTGTACATCAAAAAGACGACAAAAACAAGCCAATTATTTTGAGATAAATCATATTACAAATGTGTTAATTTAGCTCCCACTTAGTTCTTCTCTCAAGAGTTCTGTAGTAGCTGAATAAGACTCAAAAAATATATTTAAATGAAGTGAATAAACTAAACAAACAAACCACGGGGGTCGCCGTAAATTAAATATGCAGAAATCCAGTGTGCAAAAATACTATTCACTTTTAAAACCTGAAATTCGCAAATAAAGGCAACCACATGAAAGAAATGTGACAGGAAGTTCAATAACAATAAATTTTCATTCAAAATGAGGCAAAAAACTTATCTAAAAGCATAAAAATGTTCAAAATTTTGCAGACGTGCTTCGCTGCATGACCGCATGTTCAAATTAATTCCTCACGCTAAAGTGAAAGCTTGAGATTTTGCCGACGAGTTTTGCAGTTATTTTATCAGCCATGGCCTTACCAATTGTTCTAAAAATTGAATTCAACTTCAAAGTAATACTGTACATTACCATTTTTGTTTTCTTAAGTCCAGGAAGCTGTTTCAAATCCGTGATCTGTATTCAAAACTCACTTGAAAGCATACTGATTGTCATGTTTTCGCGGCGGTTGAAGGAAGGAAAAATTCTTCACCAGAAAGGTTTGAGGGCTCTGAACACCTTGATCTTCCATTCTGAGGCCACCTAAATATCAATTTATGTTTTTCCTTTCTATTTTAAGTGCCAAAGAAGTAATTTTGTCCATTTTAGGAATGAAAACAAGACCCTGGAAGTTTGTGGATTTGGCCCGCAATGCGCCATGATTACCTGCACTTTTCGAGCACATGATTTTAAGACGAAAAACCGTCTTTCTAGGACCCCTAAAGTCCTCTAAAAATATGCTCTGTATGTCGATTTTGATTGGTTTATTTGTCCTTAACAACAATAGAACAATAAGAGAACTAAAACGTCTTCAGGGAGGGTAGGAGAGGCAATTGTCCTCACATGCTTTTGTCACAGCCAGTTATGGCCGGCACAGGAAATTGGGGGTGGGTTCTTGCATGGCCGGTACGGCCGGAACAGGAGTCAATGGGTTAATGTACTCATTTGAAATGAACTGACACTCTTCAGACTGCTATCCTATTTAGTGCATACAGTGGAACCCCAATTAGTAGCAAACCCTGTTATAGTGAAGTAACATGGTGAGCTAGCATTATTATGGCAACTGTTTCAGAATGAAAAGGGGAACTCTGATTGATTCCCTGAACATTCCAAATTTTGCAACATGGACTGCTAAGGTGGACTCCTCATGCCTTTGTTTCAGTGACTTGCTTTTTCAAAACCCTGTAATGTTATGATGAACCCATTTTCCTAGTGTCTTGGCCCTTCATTTTGTCAAGGTTTTACTGTACTTGTGACATCTACATGTAGCAGGGATCCTCTTGGTTTTTTCTCCAAGTATACCAAGATGACACACTTGCCCTGGCAAAATTTTACTTGCTCGTTGGCATACCATGCGATTCACTTTGGGATGGATACAATATGGCAAAACAATGTTTTAGTTTCATATATAATCAAAGGAATCACTCTTCTTGTTGAGAATTAGAAATATATTCAGCAAGGCTGAAGGTGTCCGTGGCAAACGGTTTTTCGATCAGAACTGTTATTTCTGAATCACAGCAACGACATGGTACCATGAAATCCTAGGGATTCCAACACAACAGCATGTGAATGGAAAGTTTGCTTTTTTATTATTTTCACGTTACCAGTCTCCCAGTACATCATGTCTGTAGTTGCAGCTGTCAGCGGATGCAGAGAACGAGGTAGAAATGAAATCCAAGGCCCCTTCAACTGCCATGAAGGCTGAAAGGAATGCTTTCACTCTTGCTGCTCGTATTTAGCTTGTTTTTCTGAAGTGTTAATGCTACTAAACACCATATCCTGAAGAAAATGATCAAAACAGCTGATGTGATTGCTCCACATGTTTTTCACAGATGCAGATGCAGTACAGAGCATCCTCAGTTGAAAAAATGAAAATTGAGCCAGCAATGATTTCATTCACACGTCATCCAAAATAACGATTTATCGTGAAAGAAAGCTGCAAATCTTTCTTTGTTTTCTACAAGTTTCAAATGGATAAAAAGTGGTCAGAGTGCAGGGAACTCATAAGAAAATTTAACAATTTTTTTTTCTGGTAGAGTCAAACTAAACTCATTCAGCAGAAGAGTTTAAACTCGTCCAGCAGACGAGTTTCTGTATTGTTTTGGTCTTCCCTACGATTGTTTTTAGTCGTCACAGATGACCGGACAACTGTGATTATGGATCCCTGCATCTAATATTGTTGCCTTTGTTGACTATTTGCTCATCAAAATATTGAACTACGAATGTATTATTAGCCAGTTTATAGCCACAGAATTCCTTCAAGGGGTCAGTTAACTGTAGCTGTTAGTATGAATGACAGTCCTACAACCTACAATCATAGGCTTGCAATGAGTGTAGGAGGTACAAAGTCTGCAGAAGGATATGTATGCAGACTGTAGTCGAAGTGCTTTGCACGCATTGCAGACCTATAGGTGCCTTGAGATGCAGACGGTAATGTAATTGTAGCCCTCTACATGCATTGCAGGCCTATTGTACTACATGTAATACCCAGGCAGGCTGTATGTAGAGTGGGCTTTGCAGCTGTTGTATATCTCAAATTGTACTATGCGCAAGATAATTCTAATTTGTGGCATGTAAATATAATAATGACGAAACCTGAATGAAGGTCACCAAGTATCCTAGCTGATAAAATAGTTAATGACAAACAAGCATTTTTCAAACAAGCATGTTTCTGATTCTCTTTTATTCACAGGTTTATCCATTCGACTTTTCGTACACTGAGCAAAACTGTGGCCTCCTGCAGTGTGGCCGCAATATCACCCACATGAAAGACCTTGCTCGCAAGTTTTTTCAAGGATCACAGAATGACTCTCGGCCATTCCTTCTGTATATTGGTTTCTTTGATGCCCATCGCAGTGCAAGTAATCCAAAATATGGTGAGTTTAATCAACACATTTTGGATAAGGTTTACAACATAAAAGTGGGAATTATCGGTGATTGTATGATTTTTGATAGTAAGTAAAATAAAGTGGAGTGTGCTGTGCATATGACTTAAATCACAAGCTCAATTAACTGTTCAAAGAATCTTCAACTTAAGAAACAAATAATAATACAGCTCCAACACAAAAAATTGTGGCAGTTATGAACGTAACTTAGGCAGCTGTGAAAAAAGATCCTGAAAAAATTTGGACTTAAATGGGATTCAAACCCATGACTCAGCGATACCAGTGCAGTGCAATATTTTCTGGAATACATCTTGATTCTTTGGGGGCAAGCCAAAGTTCTACATTCTCTGTTGCATTTCTTGGGATAGTTCCCATATGGAGCAAGTACAGTCAAAATTTACTGTCAGAATTTGCTGTCCATCCCTGACAAAACAGGAAGCAAATATCTACAAACTTTTGAGAACTGTTGATATAAATGTATCGTCAGTCAGTTAGGTTCACAATAATTGTTCAAATGTGCTATTGGTATCTGTACAGTGTGCATATCACCTAATTTCCTCAACACAATATCCATGTTCATGTATATTGATTTCTTGGACAAGCTGTAGAAGTTGCACACAATTATTTCTAGACATTATTTACACATGTGCTAATTTTCTGACCCAAAGCATCAAAAGCCATTTGATGGCATCCTTATTTTCCATCAGTAGTATTATTAAATGAGAAACTGATATTAAAATTTAATTCAGAAAGGATAGTTAACCACATAAGTCAGAACCAAATTCTTTTTAATCTATTGGAGATAGCAAGTATACTCCAGTTGCCTTGTATAGTCTGGGGTGAATGTTTTGATAGGTGAAGGAAATTCCTGGCTTATATTTAGCTTGTCTAATACCAGTATTAGGTGGCTCATATTGCATAGCAGTTGTACCCTTAATATCTGCCTTGCTATGAATTGCCACCTGCTGCCGCCTGACCTCTTAGCATATTTGGTAGAGCAACGGTGAACTACACTGAGTTGTAATACTCAGAGGTCGTGGATTCAAATCTCGCCGAGGTTACGGCGTGCAATGCCCAGTCTCCCTCCTAGGGCTACCGTCCAAAGGGAATTAATGCTTTAGTTTTTCGTTCAAGAAAGTGGTCCGCTATCGGAAAATATACAAATCCAACGTAGATATATTTGTTTTAGTTCGTTTTGCATTTCTGAGTTACAGGTTGCTGTTCCAGTTCATTGACCGTAACAGACACCTGCTAGTTTGTTGTGGGATCATAACTGTAATAAGCGTTGAACTGTAATTGCAACATGCGATAGTCTTTTGTTAAACTGTTATCTACCTGTATTGTTTTGAAAGTTATTGGCGTTGTAAACGATGAATTCCGTTATAGCCGATCGAGCTTTCTGAAATGTATTAGATAATGTTAAGTTAAGAATTTTTAATAGCTTTACGTAATCCTTTAGAATTGTGCTTTCGGCTTAAATAGTCGTGCCTTGTAAAATAATCTTGGGTTACATACTGGTTACATTCGGGTACGTTCCGAGGACGTTAGTGGATTAAACTCTACTGGTGGACCCAAGAACTGTGTATTCTCTGTCTTCCCGTTGGATTGTTTTGCTGTAACAGATCCCGAGTCCTCTAGGAGTCTGACAAACTCCGTCGCTGCAAGCGTGTTTCCCTCTGGATGGTTGTAACAAGGATAACAACTTAAGCGGCCCAAAAACCTGTTATCACAATGAACATTTGTTCTTGTTACTGTAAACTGCGCAGTACTGAATATCTGGGCAACTCTTTTCTTGGACGAGAATCAAGTTTGTTCTTCATTTTTCTTGGCTTTGCGGAAGCTTCAAGCGTCTTGTATAGCTTTAGTAAATCATTCTCCTTTTTTATAGGGCCATTTTGTGAGAGGTTTGGAAATGGCGAGCCAGGCATGGGAGTTATACCGGATTGGAAGCCACTACACTACTCCCCTGACGAAGTTGTGGTGCCGTTTTATACACAACACACACCAGCCGCTCGAGATGAGATTGCTAAGCAGTACACTTCAGTCAGCCGTCTTGATCAGGGAATAGGGCTTATACTAGAAGAACTTCGCCAGGCAGGTTTTGAAGAGAACACCCTGGTTATTTTCAGCTCTGATAATGGGATCCCTTTTCCTGGTGCGAAGACTAACCTCTATCATCCTGGTATGGCTGAGCCCTACCTTGTTTCATCCCCTGAGGCCCCTGAACGTTGGGGCCACATAAGTGACGCCATGGTGAGCTTATTGGATATAGTACCTACTGTGCTGGATTGGTTGAAAATTGACTATCCCACTTACAGGCTGTTTGGATCGAAGTCTGTGAAGCTGACTGGTAAGTCTGTCTTACCAGTGCTACATCAAGAACCACGGGAAGGATGGGATACAGCTTTTGCCAGTCACGACTTACATGAAGTGACAATGTATTATCCAATGAGAGTCCTGCAGAAGAAAAATTTCAAACTTATTCACAACCTTGCCTACAAGATGCCGTATCCAGTTGCCTATGATATCTTCAGATCCGCTACTTACCAGGACCTTTTGAATCGGACACGAGAGGGGAGGCCCACGGGATGGTTTCGCACATTGGAGCAGTATTATTACCGAGCACAGTGGGAACTGTTTGACTTGAACACTGACCCTAAAGAGCTGACAAACCTGTTTGATAAACCGCAATATCAGAAATTGGTGAAAGAGATGCGTCTTGAGCTGTTGGCTTGGCGAGAGACAACTAATGATCACTGGATATGCTATCCAGGAGGTGTTCTGGTCGATGGTGCTTGTTATTCCATGGATAATGGCCTGTGATCTATGACTCTTGTCGTAAACCCTGCTCTTTCCTCTTGGAGATGAAAAGCTCTAACTTCCTACCCTGTAAATTACCGTATTTTTTCCGATTAAACGCCCTTGACGTTTATTTCAAACTTGGTTTCGCATTTTTTTGACTTTTGCAGTGTATTTGAGCCTGGAGTTAATTAGAGTTTGTATTGATTGTTATTTTTGAGAGCTAAATATCTTATAGTTATACCTAAAGTTTATTATACCTCGAATACAAATTCCTCGAAGGTCTTATTTACGAATCTACCAGGCAGACCAGGCGTTTATTTGGGCGATATTCCAAAAAATACGGTATCTTAATCTTTGAATTTTTATTGATTGAAATCGTTAGCAATAATAGAAATGCACAAATACTGTGATACTCAATCATATATTACAGGACAAAATAGTGTACAAACTAGTAACATTCCAAGACTGCAGAATGATTATGTCAATCAATAGGTCCAAGTTGTCCGTAGTAACGAGGGAAGAGCAATAAGAATATTAGTTTGGGACCACGTGAGGTGTCGCTATTTGGTGTCTGTAACAGCTAGAGTCCGTGTCAGTGGGATTTGCTTCCCTACATTTCTCTCTGTTTTCGGCCATGGATGTAGCTTCTGCCTGTAATAATGGGATGTCCAGAAGGGGAGAGTTGACTGTAAGTAGAATTTATGGAAGTTTAACTTCCAGTATTCACCTTCGCTGTATTGTATTTACTGCCGGCGCCTTTCAATAACACGCGAACTTACAAGTTAAAATCCTAACTAACGACTGCGCTTTTGGCTGCCGTCAATTATCATTACGATGACAACCAATGAACTTTGAGAAAAAAAAACAAATGGATCGAGATCTACCAATCACAACCCACATTAGTAACTTTTACAACCTTCTAAAGAAGACTTCTAAAAGTTTCGGGGGTTGTTGAAAGGCCCAGCGCAGTAATACTGAATTGCAAGCAATTTTTTTTTTCATGTTTTAAAATAGTCCACGCTTAAATATGTCTAAGACTCCAAGAGGGGAGCTTATCGGGTGCATGGTCATTTTGGTGTGTTTTAAATAATATAACACTTAATATATTGCAAGTTAATATATGAAAGATCATTGTATATAATTTGTCTCAAATGGAGTAAATCTTTGGCCCGCACTTTCCATCCTTTAAACCAAAATTTTGCAAAACTTTTATGACGGTGCAAACGGTACCGAATTTTCTCGACTAAAGTTTGCGGAAAAACCAAGAACTGATGAATTTCTAAGATTCGAACCGTTGACTCAAAGGTTTGAAAATTCTGAGAGCAAAATCAAATAAAACGGAAACTTTTGGTAAGAACTTATCGAAAATTTAGGAGGTTTTCCTCTTTTAAGAAAATTCCAGAAAGTGCTGTTCCATTCGCCACTGGAAATTTCAGAAATTGAAATCGGAGTTTTTGGTCGAACGGAAATTGGTCTTTGTTGGGAGATTTAAACACCGTTCGGTAATTTTCTTATTGTCGATTTAACAAATTGAAACTAGTTTTTTATGCGTCTGTCCTCTTATTGATGATAAATTGCGTCATAACATTGTCAAAGTGCATGTAGAACCACGAGCTGCAGGCGAGTGGTTCCGCAGTAAACTTTGACAATGTTATGACGAAATTTATCATCAATAAAAGGACAGACGTATAAAAACCTGACGTCAATTTGTTTTTTTACAATAACTGTCTAATTTCTCGCGCGCTGATTGGCTCATTTTTATCATCAATAAGAGTACGGACAGATAAAATGTTAATTTATGCAAGCTTTCAAGTTCAACTTGCAGATGTCAAACTGTCAACTTTTTAACCAATGAGATTTTATGGACTTTTTTAAGTAGCCAAACAAAAGGCGAAAAAATCTGTTGACAATGTTCGCGTCATTTTGAATAAAATTCACTTATCTTTGTTTGCGGCAAGTTTACGGTGTCTTTTCCCCTCATTTATTCCCGGTATTTGACCATTTTGGGGTCTTGTTATTGTAAAATACAGGTTTTAACCGACTTTCATGACTGTTATAGAGATCACTTTTCTTATTGTCCTGTTTTTTAATGCCGTCACGAGAAGTAAAATTTATTTTGTATTGTATTTATTTTCTTTTACAGGTATAGTGCGATTATGGCTCCTGACAATAAGTAAGTTGTGAATAACTTGGGTCGCCAGACAACACTTGTGTAGTTATAATCGTATCGCACCCTACTATAGCGTAGACTGCTGGCAGTCTGTTTTTCTCTCGAAATTCAGCAGGGGTTATGAGGAATGACGCTTTTGTGTAAAGGGGAATGGGACGAGAAATGGGCGCGGCACGCACGTCCCGCCTTCTTCCCCACTCGGCCACCGCCATACTGCCCTTTTGCGTTCGCGATGACTAAACACTCGTCTAAATGACCCTAAGAGAAAAAACCGGCTGCCAGCAGACTAACGATAGTGAATCGAATGGAATATTGCTTTATTAACATCAAATCTAAAATCCAACTTTTGTAACATTCCTAACGTTTTTTAAGCTTGCTTTGGATAGATTTTCCGAATTTACGACAAAAGGACTCATCTTTTGAAAATATGGTCACGTGATTAAATCCCTCATTTAACCGTATGATTTCGGTGGACATTTCAGTGAGATCTAAACGACGTGATATATGAAATGGCGGGAAAATAGCACCATGATTGTAGTCACGATTGCCTGCTAAATTCACGTTTCCGACGATTGCTTTTTGTTCTACACTCAGAATTGGTCCATATTTATTTTACAAAGAGAAATTTATTATTCAATTCAAAACAACAGAAAAAAATGATAGGTCACCATACTCATTCACGAGAAAATGACGATTTACCTGTACGGCGAGGTCCAACTGTAAAGAAAAAGCCGCCATTTTTTAATGCGCGCGCGCTAATCACGCGTGAAATTATGCGCAGTAGGGATGCGCAATGCAATACTGGGGAAAAACCTTAAGGTAATTCCTCTGAAATAAAAGTGACAATAGATTTTTGTTCAACCTTTGTCCACTGAATATTTTTCATATGACAACTTCAATTTTGAAATAAAAGAGGGGGGTGCCCATGCTCATTAAGGAGCAGTGAGGCATTGAAAATGCCCCATTTTGGTATTATTTAATGCTCATTATAAAAACGCATTCTTATAAAAACGCAGTAAGGATGCGCAATGCAAATGTGAGGAATGACCTCAAGGTCATTCCTCACATTTGCATCGCGCATCCTTACTGCGCATAATTAATGGCGTCATTAGCGCGCGCTCGTGCACGCGCATAGTGAAAACATGACGGATTTGCCTTGATATTAAGCTCTTTCAGTTGAAAAATGGCTCTAGCTCACCAACGAGTACGGGCACACCAATTTTTTTTCCAGTCATTGTAATCAACTAATTATAAGCTTCACGTGAGAAAAGACTGATCTAAATTCTATTGCTGAAAATTTAATAAATAAGAAAAATAGCAGATACACTGTGGTCTTTTCTATCTTGCAGTCGGTAACCACGTCCAGAAATTTAGTTCAAATTTTAATCAAGGATTTAGCTTTTTGTCTGAATCAAACTTAAAATGTTTAGTTGTGTCCGACACAATGTATTGACTGTAGTTTAATGCGTTTTCTTATGAGT
Organism: Orbicella franksi; assembly: GCF_964199315.1. Taxonomy (NCBI): domain Eukaryota; kingdom Metazoa; phylum Cnidaria; class Anthozoa; order Scleractinia; family Merulinidae; genus Orbicella; species Orbicella franksi. Next base: position 13,484,822 of record NC_138158.1, read on the forward strand.
CTGGGCTCACAAAGATTTTACAATTACTGGGAATGCGTTTTTATAATAAGCATTAAATAATGCCAAAATGGGGCATTTTCAATGCCTCACTGCTCCTTAATGAGCATGGGCACCCCCCTTTTTAGTGCAGAGTGCACTATTGGGATGGTTATGGGAGCTGCCTGCCGCTAAGGAACTAAGGCGATATGGCACTATGGCGCTATGGCACTATGGTGCTATGGCACTATGGTGCTAAGGGGTAAACTTTAATGTTTGTTTAATTAATTAATTTCAATTAATTAATTAGTCTAGAGGCAAGGAAGTAGTGGGAGTAGAGTGGGAAAGGTACATGTGTACTCTACGTAAAACACATTTCCTCGCCGTCACTTAGCTTTGAACATCGCAAAGCTATATATTTGTTTCAGGTAACCCCTTGCTCTCCTTGTGGTACCATTCTCCTTAGAACAAAACTAATTTGCCCTAAACGCATGCGTAGATTAGTTAGCGTTCGTGGCTTCTATATTAGGTGAAGGATACATTGCATACAGAATCACGCACAAATGTTGAGTGGTTTTCCTTATGGTAGAGCTCAACATGTAAGACGCATGCGTTCGAGCATCATTAGTGTTAAACACTATCTTTCCACGCGGTATTTTATATATCATGTCATGTGACCAAGGACGGCAGTTATTTTTCAGGTAGCGCCAATTGTCCCTTTTTATTGCAAAAGTGAAACGTTACTGTGGCTGCGTAGCTTTAAGAATTACACACAGGTCGGTTCAACAAATATCATCTGCTGTTTTCAATCTACAATAGTGTGCTTGTCAGGGTTCAAATGTATTGCTTCTCCTTAGCGGCTTGTTTATTTCTTGCCTTAATTGTGTCTGTAAGAGAGACCAAAAAGTTCCCAAGTTAGTGGTTTTAATACTCCGCAAATTGTAAATTTGTAACAAAAGAAACCAGGAAAATGCTCAAATATTGCTGCAGACACCGTGGTACCTAATGAAAGCGCAAATTAATTTAATCAGCCTTTGAGGAAATCATTCATATCGGCCAGGTAGCGCTGTTTATCTTCAATACTTTTCGTTGAAATGTTTCTCAGCCATCAATATCGTTGTGTGTTAATTTTGAATTGTTTTATTGTTAACAACAAAGGTGGCAACAGAAAAAGAAAATGGTATTTCGTGACTATCTGGTAATTAAATTAGTTCTTGTTCATCGGTAATAATTTGCATTTTTAGTAAAACATCGTTTCTGTTCCGTTTCTTCATCACTACATCAGATATTTAACTTTCTTTCATTTATCTCCGAAAAACAAGGACATCTTCCGTATGTTTTGGAGAAAACAAGGGTTTCATATTACATGCCTTTGCGAGGAAAACAAAAGTATCAAGTTACAAAGTTGGTGTGAAGAGCTAAATTGTCACGTTTGCTGCTTCAGCGTATTATTGAATTTAAAATGAACGAAAATCAACGTAAAACACCAGTAGTAATTAATTTGTGCGTAATGTTTGGACCTTGAATGAAAATACAACCTTGAAACATACACACTGCAAAGGGGAAAAGCCGTAGCAGACTACCAAGGTAGACACAAACCGGAAGTGAACCGAGCAGGGGTGAGTACTTATGGGACTACTGTACCTGAGCTATCAATTGCGCTCTGCACTATCTGAGATTGTCTCACTAGTTTATTTCAAAATTGAAGTTCTCATATGACAAATATTCAGTGGACAAAGTTTGAACAAAAATCTATTGTCACTTTTATTTCAGAGGAATTACCTTAACTGAAGTATAAAAGGACAGGACCCAATTGTAAGTGAACAAACTTTACCAGAGTGCTGAGCTTAATTTTTTTTGCGTCCGGTTTGGTTTTTGGTTTTTTACTGCTCTTCATCTTCATTCAGTCGCTTTTGTTGTACGTTTGTAATTGCAAGCCTTTTCGATTATCCTGTTATTTCCTGTATTTAAGCAGTAGAAATCTTACTTAAATGGCTGTTTTCACTATTTTTCCCACAGAACTTTCCATTACGCCAAAAATTTTAAACTTAAGCGACACTTGCCGCTCTCATTTTCGATATAACGTCAAACACAGGTAAGTTTTTATAATTGCCGGTAGGAGTACTGTATTTTTCAGAAAGCTGAACGCCGAATGCACTCTTTGCTTGCAGTTTAGTAGTTTCACTAGTAGTTGAAGGACAGCACTATATTGCTTATGGCCCTGTCCAACAAATAAAAGCTAACCACAAACAAATATGAGTGAAACTAACCGCAAGCAAACAGTGCATTCGGCATTCGGCGTTCAGCAAATTAGCCCTGCCGCATAATGGCTGGTAACTTAAATTCAGTGAACCGATCAGAAAGCTAGAAACACATTTGATTATCCGAGGTCCAGAATTTAATGTATATGAAAACCTGCTGCAAAGACGTATGAATCAAACTAAATAACAGATCCCTGTTGTAACCATTCGTGGGCCAATTCGAGGAAATTAGAAACGGGATTCGCTTTCAAGTTCCAGGCCTTGCTTTCTGAAGAAGATAATTAATTGCCTTTTACGATGAACGTTGAAGCCGAACTGAATCCTTCGTTAAGTCCTTCAAACTAGCAGGATTAGGAAGTTCCAATTACCGCTGCTAGGTGTGGGGGGCAAGCCCGACCCCCACACCCGCTCCCCGGTGGAGGAAGGGGCGTTTAAACTCTGGGAAACAGTGAGATCTGTATGCAGTGCCTTCATGAAGGTTTAAGACGAAAAAGTGGACTCAGGCAAAATTTGTTTACTTTGATTTAACTGGACATCGTTATCTTTTCTAACATGTAGTTTCACCGCATAGCATAACGTTTGACAGTTACAATGTGTTGCATGATTCTTAAATGTCAGTATCATAGACTGTCCAAAAAAACTAAAACAATTCAGTTGTCTAACCAATCAATGCTCACATAGCAAGAAGAAAATTACAGTGTACTTTTTCCTTCCGTCTGATTGGCTCAAAAGACATCTTGCTTTTGATTGATGAGACAGTAAGATGATAGGCTGGAGGCCTTTAAACTATTATGAAGACCAGTAAGCCAAAGTTACCATATTGCTTCTAAGAGTCGTCGTGATATTAAATCAAATAATGTTAACGATATTTAAGAGTAATAACATGTGCAACCAGCGCAAACGAGACAGAGCGTGCTGTCAGGGACAAACGAGAAAAAAGATCTTCTAGGTCCACCCCTTGAGGGAATGCAATGTGAGCTGGGCAAAGTCTGCATTTTGAGAGCTTGCTGTTGAAACGAATATTCTTGGTCCCCGTCTTCGAGAATGGAACAAGATGCCAAATCTGATGCTGTGACGTTGAGATATGACGTCATGCGCATGTCATGATATGGCTTCAGAGTGACGTTGGCATATGGCCTGACACAGCTCTCCTCAAGCTCAGCTCTGGGTTCTTTTCTGAAGCGTTTCTTTCGTCTCATGAAACTTCCTCCTTCAAACATGTGCGCGCTTTCCGGATGAAGACACCATAAGTGTCCTTTACTGGGATTCGCCGGATCTCGAAAAGTCTTCACAAAGCAGTCGTTAAGGGAAAGATTGTGGCGGATTGAATTTTTCCATCCTTTGGCTGGACAGCTGTCGCCGTAGTACGGAAACCTGTTCTTGATGTGCTCGATGATGCCACTTAACGTCTGACGTCGATTGGACGATTCCAGAATGGCCATTACTATCAAAGAGATGTAAGAGTACGGCGGTTTGCCCTTCTTCCTGTCATTTAGGTCCACAGATCTGTCAAAATGACTAAGCCTGACTTGGGTTGCTCTTTCTCGCTTCATAGCTTCCTTTATAGTGGCAGACTTCTCTGAAGACTCGGACGCCATCTTCGATTAAGATTGTATTGGCTTATCGCTGTAAACGCACCACAACCTTTCGTCACAAGTGATACTCGACTAAAGTAAATTGATTAAATTGAGAATGATCCTAAAGAACTGGCTGATCATTCTCTGTTTTAATGCCGCCGGTAATTCTTTAGTCGCTGTTTTCACAATGAACACTAATTTCAGTTTAATGAAAAAGTCAATAAAGTGTGAAGCCCAAACTTTGCCGCAACAGTTATTTCAAAGCGTGGAATAAAACCATGAGAAAAAGATGGCTTTGAGCATCCTGTTCAATCATATAGACATATACAGTAGTTTATTAACAAATTACATGTTTCAGTGTCGTACAATTTATTTTTCACCTGGATATCATTTCCAAGAATCAAGAACATGTAAATTCACCTTATCATTTGACCGCTCTATCAGACAAATAGGTGTAGAGAATTAGGGAAAATCATCAATTGAGGTGGGGGCTGGGGTTTGGGGTTTGGAGTTTTTGATGTGCCTCTTTATACTCATGAAATCTGTAAGGGGAATAAATATTTGGAACTTACCCGATAAGTATATTAGTTATGGAAAGCGATCGGAGTGAAGGGTATTTTATATTATTAATTAATGTAAAGCCGATCTTTCCTATTTTGATGAGAGAGCGTTTACAAAACGCCTTACGCTGCTATCTGAATGGCATTAAACTAGAAGAACAATCCACTAATTGCCTCGTTTTAATTTAAAATGAAAGCGATACTCCTCGCATCGCTTTAGCCACGAGCCTAAGCCTCGTCACAAACTAAAAATTCCAGGAAAAAGATTAAAAACAGGAAGAGCTGCGATCGAAGGTCCACACGACAGAAAATAGGCGAAGACTGTGTTCACAAGACAGACAAGACAAGCAAACAAATGAAAGACCCGTACGTTTTATCGATGGAATAAAATCTCAGTGGGGAATTTCACACACAGCTTATTTTACTGAACGTAGTCCGCCTCAAATCAAAAAGTAATTTTAGACAGGGAAGTGGAGTCAGAACCTTTCGCGACAGTTAAGTGAGCGGGGTATTTAAAAATAATTGACATAGTTTACTCATTGCAATACTTATAGGAATTTTAAAAATATAATGTAAACAATTTACGGTGAAAGTTATTGAACCGTGAATCAAGTTAATCAGTTAGATGAATAATTTCTCGGTCTAAAGTCTTCGGAATTAAGCAAACAAGGCGCTATTTGAAGAAATCGCGGTAAAAAATATATAAAATGCTCATTGTACATGATTTCTTCACTTGCCGCTCTTTAAATTTTGACAACTCATTATGGGAAATAGCGACATCGCTTTGGCAAATAGGTAAAAATCAATTTTAACGTGTCGAATGAGTACAATGGGCTAAAATAAAACTACAGACCGTTTTTACCTTAAAATTAATCGTGTAACCTTTGCAACAAAGAAAACCTTCGTTAAACACAAACATTTTTATTACAGGATATGATAATTCTTGGGAAAAGGTAAGCTGTGAAAAAATACATCGCTTTTGTTCGATTTAATTTCGGTTAAACGACAAACCAATGAAACGTCTTAGTGACTAAAAACAAACTAGTGAGTTGATTTCGTAGAGTACTATCTGAATCAACATTTTGCTTAATCTATATACTTCAGTTTAACAGTTTTTGCACTTGTGTTGAAGCTGATGCAAAAACAGTGTATGTTAAATGATTAGTTATGCAAACAGCCCACCGTTTGTAAGTACACAAAAGTAAAGTTAAGATAAACAGATGCTTCGGTCCCGAGCAGTCTTTTGTATAAAGTTATCAATATTTTATCAGTTTCATCGTTTATGCTTCCTTTGAGTGTAGCGTTTCACTGAATTAATTTTTTCGTATGTAAATTCACCACCAAATTGCTTACTTCCAGTTCTAAAACCGAAATTATAAACTATTTCAGAAATGGGTTGTGTAGTACACTTTGTCACCGTTAATGTACATGTGTAAGACTAACTTGTACCGTTTTAGTAGTTTTTAGCTTTATCTATAATATAAACGGTTTGACTAATCTTTGTCGTGGGAAATAAATTTTGAGAGACTTGTGTTCTTTTGCAAACGTTTGTATTTTGGTTTTCTAAACAAATACATAACCTATCTCATTTGACTAATGTCTGGTCGAAAATGAGCGAGAGCAGGTCTTCAATTTGGATAACAACTGGTGAATAAAGAATTTTTAAGGTACCTAAAGACAAATTTGAACTTCAGAACAGGCTTTTTAACAACAAAAAAAAATTAGCCAAATAAATGAGGGTCGTAATGACCTGTCTAATTGTTCCAATGCTTCATCGGATAGGGAACCTTTTGTGTACTCAGTGTAAACTGCCTCAAAACTGTCAGCCATAAAATAAGCTCAAATGTTTGTCTTCAACCGGCAAACTGAAGTGCTATTTTTCCTTTTGAATCTAAAACCAAAGTGCATTTTTAAACAGGACCAATAAAATGCTTCTTTAAAATATAGACAGTATCGTATTCTACCATTAGTCTGCTTATTGTTCACTCAGTCACTAAACTATGGTATATTTTGGGAATACTGCATTTCGAACCGACAAAAGCCATGTTTTAGGACGACGTGCTTTTTTGGACCGGAAATCCTCAATGCCTCACACATAAATAGTAAGATACAAATGTTACTCATTCCCGAGGGAAGCTGTCAATTATATTGCGCGCATTTTAAGTAATGTTATCATCAAGCCACAATTTTCGAAAGTTAACCCAGCTCGGTTTTAATTATTTTCCCCACAGTTCTTTTTGGGCACGTTTATTAAATTTTCACCGACGTTTTCTTACTGTTATTGACTTCTGCTAGGTGAAATTCAGTCTAGGAAAATTCAACAAGACTAAGCTCACACAAGTTAAAAACTCAAGGCGGTGTTAAAGTTTTAGGAATATTCTATTATGTATAAAATAAAATATCGTATAAAGATAAATATATTTTAACTGGGAAATTTTTAAGACGCGCAAAGAAAGACAAAATTTACGTGAGCTGCTTTGTCCCACGACTATAGCGCCCGCAGGCAGGCAAGCGGCCTACATTACACATGTCAGACGTTGCGTTGTGTATGCCTGAATCCTAGTATCACGGTACTTGGGCCAATAGAAGGAAAAAAGTCAAGACTAAGCCAAATAACACAATGAAATACTAAGATGACCAAATGCTTCAGTTGTAACTGTCGGTGATAGTGTGAGACAATATTCGAAATTTTATTTGGAGTAATTCTGAGAGTTGGTAATGAGTTTTTCGGCTACACCGGTCACATCTCGTCATGATTTCTCCTTACAATTTGAATACGTTATCAAGCAGACGAGTGATGAGAATAAACGAATCATCAATTAAGAGATTGACTTGACGTATTTCTTAATTCTCAAAACTGACTTCAAAAGAAATGTATTGCAATAAACAAGAATTGATAGTTCAGTTCAATTTCAAATAGACTGGGTTTTGGAAATGTTGAGATCGAATCTGTGAATAACACGGAAAAGTGTACAGTAGAACATGGGTAGGTAGTTGTAAGGTAGATTTAAACATCTAACAAAGAGAAGTTTGTCTTAATTCGTATAACAAAGTTTTGAGATTATAATGTGGTTTCGTCGAACGGAACCAAAGCTCAAGCTTCTTTTCTAAACTTTGATATTTGGCTGGTAGTTTCAAATCATTGACACCGCTGGAAAGAATGCGTATTTTGCACGAGGTGAAGGTATCACTATATATGACCTATATATAGCTTGAGATTTTTATTCGAGATATTTTTGTGTTGCATATTGAACAAAACATCTGTAAAACCTACAAACTTTCTATCTTGAACTCCCTGAAATAACCCATATATTTAGGAATGATCTTTGTTCTATAGAACAAGGCATTTGATGTAGTCTACCAAAGACAAATTTCCATTAGTAGAGAGAAGCACCCCTTAGAGTTAGATATATAGAATTCTTTGACAAAGTCATATCTTCGAAGTGAACATATTAATTCATGTGAGGGGTTTCGAGGTTACTATGCAGAAAAGTGTTGTTTTTGTTACAATAATAACTTACGGGCAAGTAAGGAGCTCATTTTAAAGCATTTTATTTTATTGGATTGGAATTTTCCGTGAAGGTAACTAAACAAGGAAGGGAGTGATGACGGTGAAGAAGTCGTTTGTTCGTGTGTCATAACAATCTATCTCTGCGTGTAATATTTATGCAATCGATCTTTTGATCGCTTTTATTTCGTGGAACTGTTTTTGTAACCAAAACGAACGGCGTCTATTCAAAAACAACTTCAAAAGGTAAACACTCCGTCTTAACAATTAAAACATCTGAAATAATAACACAGAACAATGCAATACTCAAACGTTTTCTTTGTATGTCTTCTCAAAAGAGAAAAACTATGAATTCAAAGTTATTTGTTGTTATAGGTTATGGATGTTCTTAGTACCGCAGGGCCCACACAAAGGCAATTCGTGTGAAAATGTAGAATTAAAAGCAGATGTTAATTGTAGATCTTCCTCTACCCCTGCAGTGATTCCAGAGATGCTCGTTTTCTTAAAATGCCCAAGTTCCTAAAATGTATATATTTTCTTTTCCTGATGTTTTGATCGATTAGAGGATTTGCTCAATTCATCAGAGCTTAAAACAGCCTTCGAACTTCCAAGAGATTATATCGGGGAGAGAGTCTACAAAGATAAGCGCCAAACATTTATCGTAACTTTGCCAAACTTTGGCACTAAAGGAGTTTGTTTTGGACTTGCCCCAACCCAAATCTTTCGAAGACTTAATTAGCAATTTGTAATTCTTCTTTTCTTAATTTTCCTTAATATTCAAATACAAAATGCCGAGTACCAAACGTGTTGTGTATTGATGAGTAAATGAGTGTTTGTAATTGCTTCTTTGTGAGCTTTCAATTCTGTTTTTCGGTAGCTTTGAGCAATTGTAACATGAATTGGTTACTTACATATTAAAGCTGATAGCGATAATGCTGAGTGACTAATGACTTTTTTGTTTACATTTGATGTTCGTCAAATGATAAATGGCTAAATTTAAGGTTTGGCAAACATCTGTAGCGGCAAGATTCATTTCATATTACAAAACGCTTTTATTACAAAAACTTGGCCACAGAGGAAAAATAACAAATACATCGAAATGAGAAGGTAATTTGGGTTTGGTAGGTGTTATACCAAGGGATTCTTGGGCGTTAAGGGAAAAATAAAAGCTCAAACTTACTCTCGTCACTGTTTCATTTATTCTTTTTTAACCATCCCTGAAGGACTTATTGTATTGTTCCACAATCATTTCTTATTTACACAATTCACTAAACACTGGAAAGATGGACTTGAAATTACAATTTATCTATATTAAATCCTAGAAATAGAAACTTTTGCAACTGCCTCCTAAATGAACAAAACGCTATTCATTTTGGCCACGAAAAAGATAACGTCATTCGTCAGTGCGATTTTGTTCTGTAGCAGTTTTAGTTCAGGTTTAAAAAGCGCTTTGCCAGTCCGCACCATCCATCACATGTGAAAATTCTTGATTTAACTGTACAATCGTGCTTAGAAAATGTGAAATTCATTTTACAGCAATATTACCCCATACGGAAAACCGTCGACAGTCATGATCGCGCTGGCTGACAAATAGGTGTTAAAAAAATTCTCGGTAAATTCATACATCAGACCAAACTTAGGATAATTCTTGACAGAGTTTGTTATTCCTACAATTCTAGAGATACTTCTGTATTTAGCGACAAGCTCTTTGCTTACACTGATTCTAAACGATAGCAAAAGTTATGATACTATGGAAGGACAGTTGCAAATGAGAAGAAACTTTACTCTATTCAAATGCTACATTGTCTTTCTTAGGTCAAACGGAAATGACCATCACACTGTTCATGTAGTCACTGACAGTTCTTACCGTTTTCCAGCCAATTGACTGCAGTAGGTACAGTACGATGTCGGCGATACAAGGCAGGGTTTGATGTTGCTGCCGTAACTAGATCGCACAGACGAGCAGCACGACAAGGACGGGCTCCCTTTGCTGGCTGGAGCTGGATATTCCTCGGTGTCCGAGCCAATGATACTCGCGATTGAGAACTTTACAGGCCGTTCTCTGTCTCGCACAGCGGCAGGCTCGCTTGGTCTAGTCAGAGCAGGCGGTAAACATGCCAGATACCTTGGAATAGGGAAGTGAGAATACAGTGGAGGGCGCCAGCTTGGAGAATCCACACAGTTCCAGTAATACTGAAACCCAAAGGTACCAACAGTTCCCTCTGGTGGTCGCGGCCTCTTGAATCGTTTTCTTCGTCTCAAAAAGCTGCCGTTGTCAAACATTCCCTCGCTTGCTGGATCGAGTGTCCAATAGTTGCCTTTGCCTGGATTTCCCGGTTCGCGAGGCATCTTCATGAAACAGTCGTTAAGAGAGAGGTTGTGTCTGATGGAGTTTTGCCATGATGGGAACTTTTCACGGTAGTAAGGGAAACGGCGTTTGATGAAGTCGCAGATTTCGCTGAGGGTCAGTTTTCTTTGGGGTGATTGTAGAATAGCCATTGTTATGAGAGCGATGTAGGAATAGGGCGGCTTTGATATGGAAGATTGCCTTCTAGTTTCACTCGTAGAGGTTTGTGGACATATGCTAGGATCTCTTTTTGTTTCCTCTTCGTCCGGTTCTTTTTCAACCAGGACTTCTTCGTCTTCGTCATCGCTTTTCGTTGTTTTAAAACTCTGTACTTTTATCGTTTCCTCGTCGTCGTGTTTGTAATTCTCTTGAAAAGCCATTGCAGTGCTGAGCCCCTTCAGACGCTACTGTTGTGTTGCACGCACTGATCTGTCAGACGCTGAGTGGGTTTACGCTGTGGAAGGTGGCGAAGGAATGATGTGTTTTCAGTCGGTAAAAGTTGTTTGAATAAGTCAAGATACACGGAGACCACCCACCTAAGTTATAACCACTTATAACAACTGCTCTCCCTGGGGCTATCGGCGATTTATTCACGCATTAGCATCAAAAAGGTTTACTCTGCTGCATCCTATCTAATAATTACCTCATTAAGGTGGTGTTCTTTGTAATTAGGCCGTATAAAAACTTTCTCTTTGGTCGGTAAACTTAAACAGGAAGAAACGACACTGATTATCAGTGGTTAGCGCTCGCGCGTGTGTTTTTTAAGGCTCAGAGATATTTCGTTGCACGAAAAATGTGGAATTTAAATCTTGTGAAGTTAGTGGTCGGCACTCGACAATGCTCGCCCACTTGTAGAGAATTGTAGCCCTGGTGTCAAATTTACGCAAACAAATTTTATAAGGCGAGCCCAAATCTATTTCAAATTATTCACAGATGTCTCCCTATTTACTCACAATATCAGATAAGGCTTTGAAAGTCAAGCTAAAAGCTCCAACGTCATGGTGCGACGGACGGAAATTAGTTGGAAAACCGTGAAGGCAATTTCAATAGCACAATTAATGGCGGGAAAGATTGTAACCATTTGTTAAACAGCGCTATCAATTCTTGTTTGATTTTCATTTTGCTAAGAGCAGTGTGTTTACAATACACTTCTGAGATAAAATGGTTTTATTATGTCTTTTCCAAGGTAAATAAACAGAGGAATCATCTGCATGAAATTAGCTGCTAGTGAAAAAAAAATCTATGCGAGGAGACGAAAAAAGATAGAAATTTGATTTAAAAAGTATTCTAAAACAATCTTGGCTAAGATAATTTTATTTTAAGAGTTCGTTCCAGTATCTCGCGAGATTTTCGTCACCGAGATTGTCACCTTCACAGCAACATATTCGAAGCACATCTATCGAAGTTGTGATCTTTTGAGAGGGCTTAATCCTAACTTAACCGTTTGCAAACAAGGAACATGATAACCCCAAACGGTGCCGCGGAAACACCAAGTTTCGTTTTTACCCCGCAAAGATATCGATTAAAATATCTTCTGAATTATTACATGGTTTTGTGTTTTCTTTTCCTCAAGGGCCATCTTTTTTTCTAATTCGCCAAAAATAACTATTTATAGAAGGGAACCCTCTTTACTCATCTTTAATGTAAAAAGCAAGTACGCTGGGAAAGATTTTATTACAGCGCGTAATCCACCCAGAGTTTTTGCATCAGATATCTTTGTTATGTCCAGAAATAGCAGATGATTTCTATTCACAAAAATTTATTTGGTTTCAATTTACTCATGATTTTTAAAAAGTTTTATCTATGAAGGATTTTTTTGTAATGTGTTTTCGGTGCCATTATAAAATGCGTCTTCACTAACGATTGTTATAACGTGAAAGTTATACACTGAGAAAATATGTAAGGTGATATTTTAAAAGGGTCTGCTAAAACAAAATGATCTTGTCGACAGATTAACAGTATATGTGATCAAAAAGTGACTGGAGATGTCAAATAAAGTCTGGAACAAGGGTTTGATATAGTGCTGAAAATCGCCACTGCCTCACAAGGTGAAAGAACAAGGTGTCGTTTTATTTGACTTTCTTACTTACAATTGTCGGAAACTTCAAGGGCCCTTATTCGCTCTTGTCAGCAAAATAAATGTACATAAGGTTTGATGTGACGATGGCCTTAAACGAATACACTGCGATTAAAAGTAGATATATTTCACGATGACAAAACGCGCCGAAATGCAATCATTTTAGCAGCCTTGAATAATTGTTTGGAATTTCCGTCGTATTTTGCTACTCTTGGTCTGGTTTTGTGAAACTTAGGATATTTGTTTTCAATTAAAGGGAACATAATTTGATCGATAATTTTGGCCCTTTATGGTTTCTCTTCTTTTTTTGAAGAAATCAATCGCGAATTGTAAGCAAGCGGCGAAACTGACTTAATCCTGATATATTGTTTTTCATACTCAATGGCTGTTGTTTTGGCCTTAAATCCTTCGTGCGTGTTGGTTATTAAACAAATAAAAGTCACTATTTGCCCTTGATTACACTAAATAAAAATTAAGACTCACCGAGCTAAGTTCAGCAAGAATCAATTTGAAATTTAATTAACTCTTTTTGTCGCAAATGAAACTGATCATTGAAACCGAACAGTATCAAAGATACACCTTGTCATCTTCAAGGAGTTGTTATTTGCTCGATCACTTCTCAATTATTAATTTCTCAAACTCACTGATTACAAAAGCCATAATTTCTGCGTGGTTTAATTTCCTTTTATTCTTTCCGAAATATACAAACAATTGTCATACAAGACTGAATATGTGAAAATTGCTGAGTAGTTTTTATATTGATCCAAAACAGAGATCAATCCGGAACTGCCGTTTTGGAATATGTTTTCAGGAGGTTTTTATAAGACATACATTTTTTTTTCCTTTTGCGTTCGCTCAGGATACCTCAAGGCGATTTTTTTTTTCGTCCAGTGAGTCGTCGTTGCTGAATGTTGTAGTCTTTAGAGTAAAGCTAATTCACGTAGAATTAATATGACGAGTGAAAAATTATCCTCTCAGAGGTCGTAATTTTGTTATATTCTTTTGTTGATAACCCATATCGACAAAGACCTATAACACCTGTATCTTGTGTATGCTAATCGAAAAATGTTTCATTTCCACTTTATTCTTTCATTAAAAGTTATCAAGGCGAGAATAAAAAGCTTTAACAATTCATCATTCCTGTCGTCTTCCGCGAGCTTTGGGGGGAATTTTATTATTTTTCTTAACCTTACAGGAAATTACTCGCGAGTTGGTGAAAAGAAATAAAGCGATTCATAAACTTGCGACAATGAAGAATAGACACTATTGAAGACCTTCTCAATGACATATTGAGTATTTTTCTGTCAGCTAAAAGCGTCGATTATCAATGGCAAGATAAGTGACTAAATTTCGCGTAATAAAAAGATCAAATAAAATCGGCACCGCACTTCAACGCTAATTCAATATTGTCGATTTGAAAAGCACAAATAGCTAAAAATACTATTCGGGACAGCTAGAAAAACGCATGTAAAACTAGCTGTATGTTTAGCTTTTTAATGCATACATCCCTCCAGGTTTATCTTATTCGGTAATATCGCTTTCTGTGTTTTTCATATATACACGTACTTAAGTAATTAAACTAGCTAGGGAGGAGTTACCGGGCAATGTTTCACCTGCCACAATAATTAAGGCTATTCACAGCTCTAAATGGGGTTCCTAACTTGAAGAAATGTCTCGGATAAATAACAAAAATTTGTTAATTGAGCTGGGCACGGACACGCGAGCGATGAAACACTTTTCTTTCAATGCGTATATCATGTCGTGGTATTCTACCTTTTTAACAATTTTGTTTTCGATACTAGAGCAATTTTCATCCGCAGAGTGCACCTCAGCGATCGCTTCTAAAAATAAGCAATTGTAAAATCAGCAGAAGTCCTGCATAAAAAGTTCGATGCTGAACTAATATCATTTTTGTCTTAGTTGTATAACTAAGGCTCGCCAACGAACAAATGTCGTGAGTTTGGACAATCTCTTTAAGGTAACTTTATACCTACAGGCAAGAAAACACCGAGGCGTGTTGAACTGAGCGAATTGATATTTTCTTTTGACCTTGTTTTGTTATGTGTCTTATATCACCATTATAAAAGAAATCATCTGCTTCTCAGAGACAGTGAAATATCAGTGAGCGACCATTGAAATGATAATGGTAAAAGCTGACTTCAAATAAGTAAAAGAAAACGATGATACCGGTTCAACATTGTAACACGCCTGTCGCATAAATATGCTGGGGTTATCTGAATTGCCTTAGAGAGACAGAAGTATTTTATGACCAAGGTTAAAGATTTGCGTACAAAGGAGCAACCCTCAAAACTCCTACAAAAAAAATCGCCTTGCCAGGTGATTATCTAAGGCCTGTTCGTAACTTGATATATTTCACCCGCATTTCTCGTATTTTTCCAGTGGCTAACAAGTCGTTGAAAATCAGCCGATAGATAAAAATCATTTGATATCTACCAGATATTTCAATTTATAAACAAATTTTAGCTTGGCTTTAAGGTGGCTATTGCTTTTGTGAGCAAAAAATAAGCTCTAAAGAAAACGAAAATGGTCTTTTTTTAATCTCTTTTCAAAAAGGAGACGATATTTTCTACGCTAGAGACTGTCGCGTCCTTTACTGCATGAAGAAGCCACTAACTAAACCTGAAGATCGCAGTTTTTGGCTTAGAATTCTTGTTCTAAGAAGCTCTAAGGGATATTATTTCCATGTAAATAATCCACCGCAATTCGACACAAAGCGCACGATATAAAATCATTACTCTCGCCAGCTGAAGGGAATGAAAAAAATACATGAGTCTCCACCTTCTTTAATAACTTTGCTATCGCGGATTCGTCTAGGGATCACACGACTCCCCTGACGACAGCTTTGGTTCTTTTTGATGTCTTTGAGCCTAGTATTTCAGTCTGGAAGCGCTTTGCAGGAGAGAACAACTTTTTAGACCGCATTTTTGCTCAAGAGCGACAACTGGGAGCGCGAGCAATATGACTTATATTACATTGTCAATATCAGTAAATGACCGCAACCATGGTTAGAGATGTGTCGCAAATTCTGTTTAAGAGATCACTACATTACCGGGTATAATTGACATTAGTTTGATAGGAAGGCGACTTTACAACGCCGCGTCAAGGCAATTAATGTTTTAATACTCGACCTAATTACCCTGATACCCACAAACCAATGCACGTGTGTCGTTTTAGATGTGCGCAAAATGTTTATCTGATAAACCAGAAAAAATCGCCTTTGATTCATTAACGTGATTGTCGTGCAATACCTCGCTTAAGATGACAACTCTTAATCCAATTTCACTCAGCCTGCTTGGGTCTCTCTGTCTCAAAACGTACGTGTTGCAACACATGCTAGTTGCACATGCCCTCTCAATTGTCAATCATTTATATTTGATTCCCAAAACGCGGCCATATCGGTTGCTGTGCGAACGGCAGCTTGAAAGCACTTTTTGCGAAAATAACTCTGTAAAAAATATTTTTCAAAAAAATTATCGATAGTCATCTCTGTTAATATTTTATGGAGGGGAGAAAAATTGATTGGGAAATGATGAGTTTGTATTGATCTTCTTCGAATTTGAAACAAGTTTCTATTTAAAGTGGAAAACACTAATCTTCCGTGTAATTCCGCTGAAAACTTGCCCGCGGCAAGACGTCCTTTGCGCATGTCACAATAATTCATTCCCAGATCGATTCTTCTATCTTTGCTAAGCGACTGAAGACGTACCCTCTGAACGAGAGTGGATTTGCTCTGTTTTCAGTGCCTTCTCGTCACTTTTGTTTTGCTTTTCTGAATTTTTTCCTTCTGTGTTTTTTTTTTTTTTTTTTTGAAATGGAAAATGTCTTGGATATATTGCGCTTACTGCTAACGCGTTGCACTAGCTGCTGTCCATGAAAATCTCTGTGGCTTTGTGCTATAGAAAATAGACTTGACGTCCAACACAGATGATTAAACCACACTGAAGAATGGAATTAACCTCATTATCTCAGTAGAGAGTTGTTTGTACCCTTGACTAAATTTGCAAATCGCTTTCGCGTTTCTTGCTAAACTAAAATCTCCAAACGAAACACAGTCAGGCAATAAATTGATGGAAAACATTATATCTGACTTTACTTTATTTCATTTAAATTCTGGTAAAGTCTCCCGCGGTGCAGTTTTTAGTTAAGCTTCATGCGCTTCTTTCTAACAATTCATGCAGCATAACAATGTACTTCTTTGCAAGCCTCAGAGTTTTAATTCTAGTGAGCTTGTCTCCAGGCTCCCTCTGGGAAAAATAATCTGGTATAACAGATCGGAGAACGTCGAAAGCTTCGCGAATACGTTTTTGTCTCACACGCTCCCTGTGTGTGTTAGTTGCTGTTCTTCTACTCACTTGTCTCTTTTCAAACATCAGTGGCTTTGTACTTGAGTGGGTTGACATTTGTTTTTCCGTTTCTTGGTCACGCAGGTCTGCCCATGCTGCCAGAGAAGTCGAATGATTCCCCAGCGACTTTTTGTTGGCGTTTCCCTTTTGTGGATGGTTTACTTCCTCGGCTGTTTCGCTACTCATATAAGTCGGGTTCAACCGCATCTGGGAATTGAAATAGGATAGAAAACTAGGAGAATATATGTGTAATGTTTAGGGGCGTGCGGGGAGGGGATATGTAGGCTAGTGGAAAGTCGTAACGTCTATTATTATTCTTAAAAACATTGGACGGTGATAGCCGTAATTTAATGGAAACATGCTGTTGAAAAACGACAACTACTAATTGAATACACAATAACTTTTAAAAAATTTCAAAGATGGCATTGATACTATAAAAGTCTTCTTACTAAAGAATTTGACAACTGATTGGCTGGTAGCGTAGCGTTACCAGGGCTATCTTGGTTTCAACAACAGGTGTGAAATTTGCCGAAATCCTTTACCATTTCGCGCGTATCTTCTGATGCCTTACCTGGAGCACTTTTCTATTTAGTCACAAATCCGGAAATTTCGGTTCACAGGTGAATTGAGACGTTTTTCCGGTTCGCGCTGGTGCAAAATGAACCCGAAAAAAGAAACTTCTAGACAGAAAGTTGCGAGAAGTAGGGTTTTTTTACGCCAGTTTTAGAGGGTGTTAATGGGGTTGACCGTTAGCCATAACACAGGCCAAAAATGTAGCTGTTAGGCGTAACAAATATTTATTATATTTATTTATTTTTTAAATATTTAGCCACGAAAGTGAAAATCTCAGGATCTCTTGTCAAGACTTTTTGTGTCTTGTCTTGTGGTTTGTCAGCTTTATTAATCTACAATATCTTATAAGGATACAGACCTTTTTAACTTTAATTTTTAACTTTTTAACTTAATGGTTTCTTATTTCTAAGATTTCTGTTAACCGTAAGGAAACTAAATTAACCGTAAGCCGTAAAAAAAACCGAATATTAAGCGATAAACGTAAAAGCCAACACCCCATTGAGACCCTCATTTTTAAGGGGGTGAACCGAAACAGCGTTTGCGCATGTCATTCATCCCCGAATCGCAATTTCCGTAATCTGCGCCCTCTAAGAAACTTATTGTAAAACACAAGAGTGACCCTTTGTTGCTGGATATCACGTGATCTAAGTACCGCATTGCGTTTAGTGAGACCAACACAATTTATGCGGACAAGGCTTGTAGTTTTTACTCTATTTAAATTTCAGTCACTGTGATTATTAGTATCGTGTAATTTTTCATTGGTTGTAGTAGGCTCAATATGCCGGTTTCCGGCGTTTGAGTTTGGCGAGATGACTTCGGCGAGATGACTTCCCCCTCCAGCCCAACTTGTAATAGTAATAAAGACTACAGTTGTCAGGGGCTCTTCTGTCCATTGTGTTCTGTTCATAGAGCGCAAACGAACGAATCGGACGGTTTATTAAACAGCGCATGAAAACTTCCTAGTTCACCCATTTATTACTCTGTCACAAGTCAATATTCGAATTCTGATTTAGTCACTGATGAATGAATAAAGACTTTTAAAACAGTTTGTGAGCGTGGTACAGATGACATAACATCTCTTAAAGAATAGGGTACGATTCCAACGATGGCGGTATACGCTACAACTTATAAAAACAGAGAAGTAAAGGAAATCATCGCTCCCTCTCTCATGCTGAAAGCAACTGAATATATGTTCACCATGTGACGCTTAATATTCAACGTTCGACAGTTCAGTTTTCTCAATTCCATGAATTCCTTCGCAATCAAGCGATCTCTTACTGACCGCCAGTTAAACTTGCCCCTTGTTTTAACTCACCTTGGTCTGTTTCAGCGTGCAGTTACTCCAGCAACGGTTACTAAACTCTATAGCACGTGTTTTGTGTCGAGTACTCGGAGAGGCCTTCCCAACAAATTTTTGCTCTTTAGTGCAGAAGTCTTTTGGCGTTCATTTACTGAAATATGGCTTTGTTATTGTAATTTGTCTCATTGTTAAGTGCAATTCATTGAAGAGAAATCAGATTTGACAACAGAGATGAGGTGGAGGTCCTGACTGCGGGTAAACTTGCTAAGCCACCCCATTCAACGAGTATTTATTTCCTGTGCAATAAACTGTGAGCTGACAAACTGTATCATTATGGCAAACTAGGAACTGTCAAAACTGACGAACGAACATCGATTAGCAACAGCTCTCTTTAAATCTTTTTCTTCAGTCCACGTGTTTGTTCTCGATGCTTGAAGACTTTAAATGACCGGAAAAGGCCCCTTATAACTGGACCTATGCTGATAATCATCAGCGCAAGTGGAGGGATTTTGCCGGTTCCTTAGTGCTTTCTTTCTGGACGTTTGTAAGAAGTGTTGGGTTAAAATGCACGCCAAAATATATGAATACTCGTTCAAATCGAAACTTAGGCTGTGGTCGGAGCAGCTCAGCGGCTGAGGCTACCGTACTTCACAGCACGTGTTTTCTCTTGAAAAACTGTAATGTTCGTGATAGGTTTTTGTTCTTACTTTCGAACCTAACTCATTGTGAAATCTTTTGGTGCTCGTTTACTGAAAAATGTCTTTCAGGGAATAGTAATATTGTGATCATGACAAAAAGTTAGCGAGTTAAAATGATTATAATACCAAATGAACAAATAAAACAATGGAGTCGAAGTGCTGATAGACTATATAAACAATGACTTGCAATGTAATAAACAATAAGTAAAACGTTTTATCCTCATACAGTTACTGCAACATGTTTCACTGAACAAAGCCTGCCCGGATCTTTAACGATCGTTGGAGCTAAGAAAAAGCGATGGACTAAAACAAAACCATTGTTCCTATTTGAAAACGAGTTCAAGTTGCATTGACCATGTTCCGAGCAATATTTAATTTTGGTTTGGTTTTCTAATTTCATCATAATAAGCAATAACGAAATCTAAATTGTATGTGTCTCTGACTGGAACAAAAAGTTAAATACAAAGCTGATAAGAACCTGTAAAAACTTTGCCAAAAATATTCGGCTTTCCTCGAATTTATTAGCAACGGGTTTCCTCATGACTGGCAGCTTGCTCGTTGCTTCGTTGAAATGTGTGAGACTTCTAACGATTGGTCGATGCGCGGGATAGCTAATTACGTGAATGATTTATTACAAAAGTTCTGGAATCACAATTGGTGCATTGGCCGAGTTCGGTGCCTGCATGAATTGACCGTTTTCGATGTATTAAAATTCAGCTTGGCAGTGAGGCTTAGAGGACACACACACAAAGAAATTGAGTAGTTCGTATAGTGTGATCGTCCGGGTGAGTGTAGTTCTGAAAAGAACTGTTGTTGGTGACTGACGTTTAGACAACCTGAGCGGATGTCATCTTCAGAGTGTCTTCACTCTGAAGATGACTTCCGCTCAGGTTGTCGAAACGTCAGTCACCAACAACAGTTCTTTTCAGAACTACACTCACCCGGACGATCACACTATACGAACTACTGATACTCCTGGGTTCAAAACATTTACAAAGGAAATTGAATGACCATGTTTATTCATTTCTTTTGTTTGTGTCCTCTAGGCCTCACAATCAAGCTGAATTGGGGCCTATTGAGTTCTCTCCCGGAATGCCACGCCTTCTTGTGGAAATCACGTGTTTTATCGACCGTAATAGTATGATCAAAATCCCTCAAATGAACGAGTTGTGATTCTGTTTGGAAAGTTTCTGCCGGTAATTCAAGTAACTATGGCACTTCCGAGTGGGGAAAAACACATTACGCAGTTAGTTATCCTAGTGTTTGTCCTTTCCCACCGCATTTCCCGTTTTTTTTTTTTTTTCATCGCGAGAAAACAAATTAAGTCCCCTGTTTTTTGTTGTCACCGCAAGAAAACAAATTAAGTCAACTGTCTCCGAGGTGTCTTCGAAAAAGCTCTCAAGAGTGTTGTTGCTCAGCAAAAAAGACAGTTGAGTTAGAGTTAAACATCTCGTCACTTTTATGGCACACAAACCTCCAGCCAGTTTATGGTCAAGAAATGTAGAGTCTTTCTTGCAGCATTGTCCTTTTGGGTCAAACAGACAGAGTCTTAGCGGGAAACAGACTGAAATTCGAAGATCGAAAATCAGTTTGTTCCCTATATTCTATTTATATTTCAATGCAATTTGGAATGCGTGGACTGAAATTCTAGGAGTTTTTTAATCACTCACATAATTTGGTTAACAAATAAAGAAGCCTAAGCCGTGTATTACACTGTGATAAAACACGACGGGCATTTGAGAACACGAGGGAAATGTAGAAAACACTCGCCTGCGGCTTTTGTTTTCTACATTTCTCGAGTGTCCTCAAATGTCCGAAGTGTTTCATCACAGTGTAGTACACGGCTTAGGCTTCTTCATTTGCTTTATGATATAGATTTTACACGCGAAAAACAATAAAACACACTTTTTCTATGTTTTATACTCTGATAAAACATAGGTTTTTGACCAATCAGAGCGCGCGCAGGGTCCTAGCTGTATTATAATACCTAATACAGCGTCAACGACGTGACTCTCACAAGCTGTGACTCGTTAGGAAAGCCGTTGTTAACTTAAAAACCATCAAAACCGGAAGATTTTCGGTCGAAACGTCCTTTCACCTGAGTTCTCATGAGCTATCCAGTATTAAACGTTTTGGTCAAGTAAATGTCAGACATATATTAGATTTTGGCATATCCATCCCTCACCACAATTTTAGCGTTCTTTCTCGATATCATAAGCGATCCCTACTAAGCGACTCCCCGTGAAACTTCCTCCTCATTTCAACTCACCTTTTCCTTTTTCAGTGAGTAATGTGCTTTGCTCTATTCTCAAGCGATACACTCCATAACACGTGTTTGATGTTGAATGCCTATAATCTTCTTAACAAGTGTTTGGTCTTCAGGCTTAATGAAATCTTTGGTTGTTCATTCACTGAAATGTGGTTTCGTGATGGTAACATTTCGCTAATCAGTTATAAAAAAATATATATTTATAGAGGGCGGGGTCAGATAACAACAGATTCTGATACCGTTCCCTTCATTGTCACTTTTTCCACGTGTATGCTCTTTAGTGCTGAAGTCACCTACATCTTTACCTGCCAAGAGACGTTGACTCCACCTCTGCTATTGAATATCCCTTGTTATGGACTGTCTGGATGAGAATGAACACAGTTAAGTGTTTTCAAAAATGATCGCGGATTCGGACCAAAGCATCGTCAATACTGACAACGGAGAAATGGTGAAAAGTTTTGTTCTTCCAGCGAAAATTTATATCTCTAGTTGGCCTCTTCGGCGAAAGCATAATGGCAGGTTTAAGAAAGTAAACTAAGGTAGGGAGACATTTTGAACGCAGAGGGGGTAATGTTCACAGAATAGACGTTCACGTCTGCTTCACCTGGTTGACGTTTTACGGCTGCAAACACTGCTGTCAAGCTTCCTACGCCTGTAAAAGGGCTAAGAAAAGTCAAACATAATGGGAATGTTGACACAGTCATTTCGCTCTTAGCACATATTTACATAGTGTCGGAGTACACGAAAATCATATGCTAATTATAAACTTGTTGCCTACCACTTTGCCAACTAATCCATCATACAGCTGTCGCCAACACGTCAAACTTCGCTAAGTGCTATTGTCAAAGTGAATTCTATCTTTTCATCGAAAAAATAGCCTGATTCTTTTGCACTTCTTTATCTCGGCTCCTCTCACTTCTCTCTCGTCTCTGTCAGTCTTTGTCTTAAAATGCCTGGAATCTTACTATCGAGTCTCACTAATGGATAATCTTCATGTTACATTGTCTGAACACAGAAGTATGGCTTCGTGGTGAAGATGATTTTGCCTATCCTACAACCACAAAGTTCAAATGAAAGGGATGGCGATTCGCCATCAGGCACATGTCTTTTGAGCGTAACAACGCCATTGATATGCGATTACGAGTGCTGCTAGTGCTAAGATGTTGTTTCAGTTGCAATTAAATTGATTACGTGAAGAAACTTTTCACAATTGAGCTGAATAGAGCTGAAAACCAACGACAAAATGACACTTTCTCTTTGTTCACTCAACCATAAAGCCACATTTAACCACAAAAGCCTCATAGCAACACTAGTTTCTTTCTTTAGTTCAGTGTATATATATATATTTTTCTATGAATGTATTGCTTTTGAGTGAGACATTTACTTTTCGGTGCACCAGCAAATCATACGTTTTCCGTGTTCATCTGCATGTAGCCAAGTTACATAATAAAAAAGAAAACTGAAAATCTGAAAAGACATTAGTAGAACGATATTTTGAACTTTCGACTCAAAGTGTTCGTAAAAGGCCAACCGAATAATTGTCAACCTGTTGAAGAACGCGATATCGCAACTGGATGACATAAAAAAATGTCATGGGCCACATGGCGATGAGTGGATAGATTGAGAACTAGAGGCAAGGTCTGCTGGTATTCACAAATTCAACTAGCCAGGTGTTCAACGCAGAGCGCATGCGTCTCGTTAAGACACGTAGTCTAACTCTTGCGATAAGAATTTCTCAAAGCCCCTCATGATTGTAGGTACTAAGTTCCGGCGCAAAGGACTTCCACCACCCGCAACGTAACAATTTTACCGCAGCAGTTTTCCTCCGATATCATTTAGCCAATCACAAGCATGAATTTCAAATTACATGTCAACGAAAAAGACGTGCCAACGCAAACAAATTATGGTCAAGTCAACTTTCACTTGGCCTTTTTGAAAAAAAAACCTAAACTACATACTGACTGCTGCATAAATGACCACGAGAAAGAAATTTCACAGGGAAAATATTCCTGCGTCAGTTTTCTATCACATGCCGAACTGCGACTACATCATGTCATTGTCAAAGAAGTGAAGGAATGTGTCTGTAAACGACTCAGTGAATTCGGAGGGTTCATTAAACACATGATGTTCTGTTTTGATAATTATAATGCAGACGATTTATGAATATTTGCTTCGTAGTTTTGTATAGAACAGTACATGCAGGTCACTTTGAAATTACTCACGGCTTGTGTTGAACACTGCCGAGAAAAGCGAAACTCTGGATATCTGGCGCGCTGGTGAGTCGATATTTTTTCCTTCCGGACTGCCTGATCGTAGGTGCTGTCCCATGTTCACAAACCGTTATTTGACTGAAACGCATGCGCACAATTGAGCCTGAACCAGGATTTTTGATTCTGTTAACGGATGGACTCTGTTAATGAGAGTGCTGTCTCGTTGGTTAATTTAAATTTTGCTGCAAGGATGTGGTAAATATCCACCATTATTATACCTTCGATCGCAAATATGTTTTACGTGTCACGTGTCATGGGTCAAAACTCACTCTCTAGGGCGAATAGCCTGCGAGAATACCTGGTCTTTTCGGCTCTTTTTTGACTTGCCAACCGGATTTAGAAAGTCTGTTATATTTCAGGGCCTGCTCATCCTTTATTCCCGTCATCCTTAGTGGATCCAACTCGCGAGAAACCAAAACAATGGCATACCGTATGCAGCTTGCAAAACAGTCATCAGACTTGCGCATAAACGGCTACATTTGAATGTTGTGGTGCCAGAACGAACAAAGGACGTATGATCGAACTCGAGAGACAAAAGCTCGATCAAATAGACCAATTTCGATGTATTAAAATTCAGCCTAAAACAATAAACCTCAGTACGAGGCTCTGGGGAATAACTACAGAGTTTGCAGGGTTTATTCCCCAGAGCCTCATGCTGAGGTCTATTGTTTTAAGCTGAATTTTAATATATTGAAATGGGTCTATTTTTAGAAACATAAGAACGCCTCCAACACCACAGGCCGCCCAAGCTTCGGCTGTGAGATGGTCTAAGATGATGATGATTGGGTAAAAGCGGTCATGACGAAAATATAAGAGTTTGTATAGGAATAGTCAGTACGATCGCTCTTAAGAGGTAAAAATACTGTCAAGTTCTCAATAAAAAACAATACCTCACCTTATTTTGCTGAAACGAGGCCATTTTAGTGTCGTTTAGACTTGTCCACGCGTGCTGTCGTGGGGACTTACCACCTTGCGTGTGTGTGCGCGGCCTGCGAGCAACCAGTTTAGTCCAGTTTAGTCTCCCGTAAACAATAACAAGCACTTGATGACTGGCTTCAAGACAACATAGAGTTTGTTTCCCCATTTAAAGGTGACGAAAGCTGATAAGCTGAAGTAACATGGCTCAGCATGTTCGTTGTGAGGGGTCGTGAAGAATTGGTTCATGCTTAGCGTACGCACAGGCGGCTTAGGACACGGTTCAGGCGACAGTATTCGACCAATCATGTGCCGTCTTAGCAGAAGCAATGGCGGACACATTTTTCGTTGTGAGTTGACAGTAGGTTGTCGTTTCTCGATCGATTTCTGCACTCATCGTGACAATCAAACGAACCTTTTCTGGGAGCTGCTAGTGTAATTTCTGGGCCAGTTATTTGCCAAGTCTCAACTGCAGGTAAGCATTTTTTGCATCAAAACTAGTCAATGGAAATCATACTATGTTGAAAACGTTTGTTTAGCAGACGCGCTTGACATGGATGTTCTTTTGGGCGTTTTCGGGTTAACAAGGATCAGTATTGTGGATTATTTTGAAACTTGAAACTTAAGTTCGATTTAAAAGCTTTACGAAAAGTTTGAAGCTGGGGCTTTTCCTTGATTTGTAAGATTATCGCGGCATTGCGCGGGGGGGGGGGGAGTGATGGTGTGATTTCTACTTTGTGTT
Source organism: Orbicella franksi (assembly GCF_964199315.1). Classification (NCBI taxonomy): domain Eukaryota; kingdom Metazoa; phylum Cnidaria; class Anthozoa; order Scleractinia; family Merulinidae; genus Orbicella; species Orbicella franksi. The sequence continues at coordinate 13,510,259 of NC_138158.1, forward strand.
ATCACGATAAGGGTATAATTTTGCGGTTCGGCTTGTTCCCTTTATATCTTAATGTTTTCTTGTTTTTAAAGTGGTTTTGAAAACGGCCTCTCTGCAAAAGGCCGCCATTATGTAAACAAACTTACCTCATTCCGCTGATTCCATATTAAGGCAAAAATGCCGTGGTTCTGATTGGTCGGCTAAAACACCCCAGCATTGTTCCAAACATATAAAGAGAATTCAGACGCTTCTAGGGGATATGCTGTCTGTTTACATTTAGTGGGAGGCACAGTGGCCTCATGGTTAGAGCGCTCGTCTCCGGATCGAGCGCTCCGGGTTCGAGCCCTGCCAGGGACATTGTGTTGTGTTCTTGGGCAAAACACTTTACTCTCGCGGTGCTTCTCTCCACCCAGGTCTATAAATGGGTACCGTCGAAGTTAATGCTGGGGGTAACCCTGCGATGGACTAGCATCCCATCCAGGGGGGAGTAGAAATACTCCTAGTCACTTCATGCTACAGAAACCGAGATAAGCTCCGACTTGATGGACCACTTGGCTCGTATGCAGACTTTACCTACCATTAGCTGTCATTTGTAGATAACTGAATTTTAAATAGAACTAAACAATACTTTCCATTTTCAACTTGAGGACTATTCTGACACTGATAGGCACTGATTTCTAAAATCATGGCTATCTTTTAGTTCCTAAGCAATTTTTGTGTTCGCCATGTGTGCTAAATTAGCATAAATTTGACGAGGTTTATGTTTACGAGCTGATCAGGTGCCACGCCAGAGTTCAAACTTTTTGCCGAAGGCAAAAAGCTACCTTCCCAAACAGAAGTGATTCACCTTTGACCCGAGCGCGATGCGCAAGGGATCAAGAGAGGGAACGACTAGGAGCAGAAGCGTCCTTTTCTTTTTTTCACAAAATAAGAGAGTTGTCTTGGTGCGAGGCAGGAATTCTATAGTTACGTTGTCCCTTTTCTCCCAGGTTGTCACGTGATGTACTCTCGCTCAATCAGAACAAGGAACGTTTGTAAAACTTTGAGTGCCGTGGAAAGTTACAACAACAACAGCAACACATGTTTTATTTTACCTAACAATGTTTCAATTCAAAAACTGGGTACAGTAACAGATTCTTTACTTTGCTACTAAACCACCTTTAAATCTTGGTCGAATCGAAGTAATTAACTTTTCGTCGTAAACACTTTTTGTAACCTTTTCTAATTACTTTCACATCTTAAAAGTTTTTAATATCAATGAATTAAATTTGCGAAGGATGTTAAGTTGTACTTTTAGCTGTACTTGGAGCACTTTAAGCTAAAGAAATATTTTAAGTGCGAGATGATTTAACGGGCTTATAGAGAAAACTTTCTTACCGGGTAAGCACGTTAATCGTATAACTGAAAGATCGGCGGAAACTTCATTTCCTGTTACAAACTAACAATGGCACATCTTAATTAAGGTTTACTTTATAGTTGCTTAATAAAGCCGATTTATTTGCTTAGTCCGCTTTATAAATATAACAAAGCTGTTTGTTCCTTTTGCGTGGCTTGAATAAAATATGGTCACGTTCGTCGTGCACATGGTTTTGAAGCATGCTGTCCAGCTACTGGAACGATTGACACAAATACTTACAATGCTTTTGACGATACTGAGCGGGCGTCATGGTTCCGATTTGAGGTGTAACTTGATTATTACGCTGAATTCTGGAGAATCCTGTATCCCAGCGTCCTCGCTACTTTTCTACCGTCGAGAAGAAGGACCCTGGAGTGAGTTTGAGTTAGGGCATGATGTCGAGTATCAAGACACCGCTAGTTCTAAGTACTGGGCGAATTCCAAAAGAATGTGCTAATTGACCAATCACAGGGCAGAAAGTGTACGCGTTGCGAGCGTTCTTAATGGGAAGTTTTGATGTAAGTTAGCTGGTTGTTATCAATGACAGAATAACGATCTCAGAATAAAGAGTAGTGATCGGAAGACGACGTTGATGTGTGATTCCCCTAAAAAAAGACAAGTAATTCTGCACGGTGACAATATAACAAAGTCGATTGAAAAAGGATCTAATTCCTGTCCAGTTTACCTTTCGGGTCAGAACTATCCTCAACTGAATCTGCTATTATAAAAATATCTGCGGTTAGTTGTACAGTTGCAAATAAACATTTGTAGTGTAGTCATCAATGTGATTAAACAATAGAGCACGTGATCATGTGGAGGTCCTTGAATACGGTGGTTTCTTCTGACATGTTTTCAGTTTTCTTTTTTGACCCTTGACCATTCACAGTTTATTGTTTACCAATGATTACACATATCTTAGTTTAAGATCCAAACTAAGTTTTTAAATGCTTTATTCATTCGACGAAATTAGACATGTACGATAAATTGCATAAATTGGTTAAAAGAACGGAGTTATTTAAAGAACTTAACATAACTGCCTACGTTCAAAATGTTTGGGTTCCTCCCACGTACATAAAATCACGATTTTCTGGAATTTAGATTTAGAGACTCGAGACACAGTCATCCATATGAGTTTCCCATGATTCCTACTCACGTGCACATTGCTTTATAGATAGTTAACTGCAGTAAGAGTACATGCTTTATATATTGGCTATCAAACAAGACATTGAAAATGGCAAATCATTCAGTCTTATCACTGTGCAAAACAACTTGAACTAAGTAAACGTTTATTCGACCCAGCCGCCCTCTTCAGAAACAAAGCCATTGAGTAGATCAGGATCTGACAAAACAAAAGTAAACAATTAAAATAAAGGCTTGTGATTACGAGCGGTATAACCATAAGCACTATGAGCCTATTGAGTTTCTGTGCCAGAATGCAAACAAACGTGTTGCACGGCGGCCTACTGGTGGCGCTCATAACGAACCCTGTACATATAGAGAAATTCGAGTGTTGGCCATGAGACTTTGTATTGTGTTCTTGGATAAGAGAGTTGTTCTCTCTCTCTCTGCAAGATTATAAATTGATTGTAAAATACTATATCGGCAAACTGTTGCAATAAATCTGAGGAAATGCCGGGGGGAACCTGCGATAAAATATCATCTTAACCATCTTAAGTGTAAAGAAAAACAGCCGGCCAACCCTGATAAGTGCCCTATAGAAAATCTACTACTGGGTCACAATCAATGAGCCCCAGATTAGTGCTTTACCAGTTGTAAAGGCATATCCGGCCATAGTTTCAGTACAGCACTGCAAGATACGGAGGATTCAAGGTTGAAACTTCCCAGGTCGACAGGTAAAAAGCAGGATCCGTATCTTATAGTACGGTTAGAAAAAGTAGTTAAGTTAGACTGCGAGCAGTATCTATTTTCCTCGAAAATCCGTGGGGAAGAACGCAAAACAATTAAGCGTTCGAGCGTGACTGTGAGCATGACGTGCGAACTTAGTCGATTGCCAGCCGCTGTTCGTGAACGGAGCCCGCAGACCTCTCCCGAACTCCCAGACTCGAGTCGAGAGAGCGGCAGAAATCGATCCCAGTGAGAAGAGGGCCGTACTGTAGATAACAGCCCGTCAAATTATCTGTCATACAGGGCATAGTATCATAGTATTTGAGAGATAACAATAAGATAGAAATAACAAAGAAAGAGTTATTTTACTCACCTAACTCCCAGCAGAAATATTGGATCTTGACATTTCTCATGCGATCTGCATAAGGACACAAGCTCTTTTCGGTTACTGTACAGTAGTACTCAAGATTGTGGTCCAGGTTCCGGCTGTTCCGGCACTCCGTGTTGGCCAAAGACTGGGCCTCGATCACTTCGGTCCAGACTCCGAAACGATATTGAACAAAGAGACTTTTTATTTGGAAGAACTTTCCAGTTAAATGGTCGCAACGCAATTTCAGTGGAGTTAATCCCTCAACTGAAACAGTGATACGCTTAATATTAGTTGAGGACTCTTAAACCAGACTACTGAGGAGTCCCTCAAGGCGTTAAGGAGGGTTGGACGGTCAGCATTGCATGCATTTTGCGAGCAGGGCAGGAAGCAGCGTGTAACGTAGATCATGAAAACTCTACGGGAGGAAGGAGAAGAGAGGGCAGAAAGAAACTTGGAGCAATAAGACAAATTTTGTAACCTTGTTTACTTGTTTGCAATAATATAAAATGGAAGGACAACCTCACGAGGTGTATCCAAATTATGGAAAATTTTTTATCGGGAATTTCAGTCGCGGCCATGTTTGGCAATCTAGGAGCAAGGGAAATGAGTGCAAGACTAATGGGTGTCTTTGTCTTGTAACACGTGTTTTGCCATATCCGAAGTTAAATTGCGGAAGAGCCCTGACTTTAGTTTTTTAACCACTTACCCGCACATGGTTGATCTCTGAGCATCTCGGAACAACGACGAGCTACAGAAAAACACGAAGAGAGAAAGACAATCACACTGACTCTCATATCAACATACGGGAAAGAAAGCGTAGAAATTGGCAGAAAGGAATCAAACCTTAGTTCTGCAAACGGAAAGTATGAGTCAAATCCCGCGCTGTGATTGGGTATCCTATATTGGCCAAGATTTGTTTGCGTGTGTGAACATATGCACCCAAAAAATATCTTGGCCAATCTCCAGTAATCGTGACCTTACGTGACCTGAATGGAGATGCTATAGGCCGGGTCTATAGGGAAGGCATTCAAAGTAGCCAGAAACAACAGTTCGGCATCCCAGACATAGCATGGCCTTACCACGAGCCGACGTTTATTTTTCAAAAGGATAGTAACTCACTAGCATTAGTCCTGGTCGTGTTGTGTCATGTTAAACTTGAAAAATAGTTTTTGAAACTCACCTTCAGTCAGACCGCAAAAGACAGCGATGACCATACTTACGTAAACAATCCTCCGCAACATCTTAAACTTGAGAAATTTAAATTATTATTAGAAAAAAAGCAGTGTCATCTTTTGCTGTTGCTGCGTACTTACAAATTTAGAATAGAATCTACTGAGTCTGACTCTATACAAGCAAGATTATCAACGGACACACTGTCACCTTGCTTTACGTCGATCTCTCTGTCCTCCGCAGAGGCCACGCTAAAAGTATTCCCTTTTCCCCAATCTCCCCACCCTTTATCCTCCAAACACGAGTTAGCGGCTGCTTCGGAGGAGAGGATAATCTGACAGCATTGACACGTCGATAGAAACTTTGTGTGATATATACATTTACGCGTGACACGATAGAATTAAGCTTGTGTGACCTTCAGAAGCAACAGAACAGTTCTTATGGCGTCCATGGCAACCAAGGCGAAAAACACTAACACGTTGTCTAATCCGACGCATTCCTTAAGTAATAAAATTCTGGTCATTTCTCAAACCAATTTCTTCAGAATGCATTTCTGGATGAGGTATTTTGACTTTGCGTCAGCTTTCTTTTCTAACTAGTTCAAGTGTATCGTGCGTCTAGCCAAATCTTTAAACAGAAGTCCGATCAATCTCACCAGGTCCCAAAAGCGACGACATTATATCCCCCTTACTCAAAGGAAAATCGTAGAGCAGACGGCGCATTGGTTCGGGATAAAAAATTATCCAGAACCTGATAGCGCTTTAACGCTGCTTTACTCCGGCAGAGAAGAGTGAAATATAACATGTGTAAGCTGAGGTTATGTCCATGCTTCGTATATCACGACAGCCGTGACAGGGCTTCTACGGAGTATGTCGTCAATTCATAAAGCCTCAGATAATCACATACAACAGTGCTCATTCACATACTTACATTAGCTTCAAATAACTCTTAGACTTTCAGCCGCTCGCTCCGTGATCGATTAAGAGAAGGCCTTGGAATTAAGTCCTTCTTAGCGTCGCGTCTAGCGTTTAAAGAATGTAAAATATCCGTCTAGTAGTCAGACAGCGTGATTGGCTGAAATAAGAATGGCATTGATAAATTCACTTTTCTTAAAGTTGATATTTTTACTCTTGGTAATATTCTTGTATATCTTTTTCTTCATGATTTAATTCCCCTTTTTAAACCACATGATGGCATATGATCTGCTAACTTCAGTATACGCTATAGAAATGATAAAAATAACAGCAATTGAATAGTAAAGTATTCTAAGTTGGGTGAAAACTGCATTTTGTAAGTCGATAGTTATCTAAATGAGCTTAGAGAATGTAGATAATTGTACTGTCTATTAATGGCTCTGCAGCAATGTCACGTCACCTCATCAATTTAACCCACAGAATATTTGGTGGTGAATAGAATGTGCCGGCCATCCAGTCAGTTCGTGCGTTTGGAAGGTGTCCACCACTATAATTGAGAAGCGTAAGAATGTGATCTGTTTATTTGTTTTCTACAGTGAGAAAAGTAATTCTGCCGAAATTCGCGGGGAAATTGAGTATCGAGTGCGAATGACTGCTTTCTTTACTCAATATGCCAACAGTAACTGTCTGTTATCTGTGTAATGATAAGTCGCCAAAATAGTGTTTGATAGTTGCTTCTTGTTGCGTTACATGTTAGTCTTTTCAATTAGCACGCGAGGATTATGCCA